>NC_045551.1:29085-394401 GCF_009769535.1 Thamnophis elegans
ATAGAAAGAAGAGATTGCAAAATACCACAAGGCTTTCATCTTCGCTTGTTTTAATAGCCTGCCTTTGTCCTTAATGGAAGGAAAGTATCGATATGTATCTTTTCATGTGTTTTCTTCCTGTAGGTACAACTGATATTGTGTCACATTTGCTGTCATGCCATCAGTTTTATAATGATGTCCATAGTTAACTCAAGATTATATAAATGTTTCAGTTTATCAACTGTTTCAAATTGATTTTGCTTTGGGATCAACAAATCTCTTACATTGTATATTAAGTGTCAATTTAACTGAAGTATGAAAATATCGAAAACAGGCCTCTGTTCAGACGATCATTAAAAGAACATTGTGTTGTGCTAATAATAGGCAATTAATACCATATCTTTGCTTATATTCAAAGAAATCCTTGGTAAGAAAACTACAACTTTTAAATCAATAGCTATATAATATTTTAGGAAATTTCAATGTTATCTCATTTCTATTATTAATTTTATAGTCATTACTATCAAATGGTAAGAAAGCTTATATAAGAGATAGCTTCTCTGCCATTTGCACTCTATTTTTCAGAGTGTAGGTGTCCTTTCTCCATCACAGAGATTGATCATGATGGCATGTAGGTCTCATTTATACCCCACATGAACTGATACAGATAACCATGGCAAGATGCCAATTCGGCAAGGAACTTCCTGTGGATTGGCAAGTATTGGAGATAAACCACTGCTCAGGATATTCAAAGTCTTGGGGAGCTCTTTGTAGACTGGAAAGTGACATACCCTCATGTGGTGAGACTCACAATAATTTAATTCATGTTGGAATTTGGTTTGTATCACACTGGAGGCACGACTATTGTGTTCTTGATTCAGAAGATAACTCTCAAAATGTTGGGTCCTGGGGGGGAAATGCTCTTGAGATACACCATTACCTCCTTGAGTATTAATGGATTCACAGCAAGGACTAAGGAAATGTTTACTGTAGCAATAATGTTTCTCATTGACCCCTCTCAAGTGCAATTTATTTAAGGCATTAAAATTATCTTTTTGTCTTTTTCTGTTCCAAACGCTCTCCCCCCACTTCCCTCCATACATTTCACTCCGATGTGAAACAGAAGGAACGAGAGAAAGGTTATAACCTGGCATTCATGTTTCGATTGCCCTTTGCTGCTGGCAGAGTTTTCAGTATCAGCATGCTGGACACCTTGCTGTATCAGGTACTGTGAAGGGTAAAATGTATTCTTTTAAAGAGTTTGTCCTTAAGAATTTCTCTATCAACCAAGTTAAGACATAAAGAGAACTCTGTTTGTCCTTGTTTTCACCAGGACCTCAAGACAAGTGTTCCTTCTTCCTATTTTTCTTCTGTTGGACTGAGAGAGGGCCTGGTCCGAAGTTATAGAGATAATTTTCTTTCCTGAGTGTAGGCTCTTAGTTCAATGCCTGACAACCTCTCGATCACATAGCATGCTGCCCCACTCTCACACGCGTAGCTGTGGTTTAATGAGTTTATCAATGTTCCCCAGCAATTCCCTTCACCAAGACTCAGAATTGCCCCAAATAAGTCCAGCCACAAGCAGGCCAAGATTGGTCCACAAAGCAATGGGCCAATAGTCCATAAAGGAATTGAAAGTCCACCAAACGAACTTAAATCCACCAGGCAAAACTTAAATATGCACGCAAGAGCTCACTTGGCAAGAAAAGTTCAAAGTCTCCAAAACACAAAACATAATGAAGCAGGAAGTATGACAATCAAACAGGCACCTACAACACCAACACATTGCTCCCAGCAACGCTTCCCTCTTCCTGCTGTAATACATAGCCAGCTTTCTAGTGAAGACCATCAAGATGGGCGGGGCCCTTTCCTCCCAAGTAATCTGGCTGACCTCTATTGCTTTTCTCTGCCCTGCTTGCTCTCGGATCAGGTGCAGAAGGCAGCTCCTCCTACTCTTTGCTGGTTGTCTGCCTCTGTACGCTTTCCCCTCCTCCAATTCTCTTCTGGCCAGCTGTTCAGAGCCATCCATCAACTCCATTCCTGACATGCCGGGAATGAGCTCGTCCTCCCTTGAGCTGACCTCTGAGGAACAATCTGGGGGGTCGTCCAAGGGAGGCATCACACATAGCTCTCAAGGCTTATAAATCTTATACTTAATTTCCTTGTTTTAGAAGTGTAACTCTTGGGATTTTCCAATAATAATGAATAATACCTAATGCTCAGTCATTTAATAACATTTCCATGTTGCATATTTGTTTAAATATTTGAATGTGCTGTGTAGACATACTAGTGCATCCACATCCATACATATTTATTATTTTTTTAACTTTTAGGATTGCTTTAGATATAGCCCAACATATCTATACCATTAAAACTGCAACCAAACAGTTATCTTGTTCTGGCATGTGAACCAAACGGGAGACCATTTTTCAAAAATTAGGGTCAGGGGAACGAAAGCTGGGCACGCAATACAGACAATTTCAAGATATTCATTTTTCATCACAGTACTTACCGCAGAGTTAATGAATATGCTGCTGCTGAGTTGTGTTTAGGGAGCTCTGAGGTTTCAAACAACCACATCATAGCACAACTAGGCTTCAGATGTTTGCTGCCATTAACAATAAAAAATGATGCTGATTTTTTTTTCTTGACCTGAGTTTCATCTCTGAGCCACTAAACTGTGTTCTCGTCTTTTCCAAAGCTGATTATTTGTTTGAAAAGAAAGATTTTGAAAAACAGGAGCTCATCAGTTTAAAAAAAAACACCTGCAGATTTGAAAACTAGAGTATAAGTTTTAGTGCATAGAAAGGCATCTTCCTTCCACATAAGCATCACCATTATGAGTCTGGGCATTTTATCTATCTATGTCTGTCTGTCTGTCTGTCTGTATCTATCTATCTATCTATCTATCTATCTATCTATCTATCTATCTATCTATCTATCTATCTATCTGTTGTATTTGTGCTGATAAATAAATAAAGGGAGACTAGTATAGATCTATTTCAAGCTATTTAGCTCTCATCAGCTAGCCATACCCTTACTGGGATTCGAACCTGTGCTGTATTGCATCTTAGGCAGATGTCTTAACCATTAAGCCACAGGTCCTCCTCCTTATCAGCTGAAGCCAGGGAGGTAAGTATATATTTAGTGTCACAACCCCTGGTATGCCCCAATTATGGGAGGAAGCTAACTGCTTCCATTATCTGTCTCCCCCCCCCCCCTTTATTTATTTATCAGCACAAATACAACAAATATAACAAAGGCAACAGTAAAAATATTGGGTTTCTGTCATGATGGACTCTTGTGATGAGCCAATAGACAGATAATGGAATCAGTTAGCTTCCTCCCATAATTGGGGCATACCAGAGGTTGTGACACTATATGATTGAGTAAATGAGTCAACATCTTTTAAATGTATAAAAGCCATTTTGGGTTTTATTTCCTCTTTGTTTTGCATTGGGCAGCCTTTTGAGCCAAACTGCCAGTAGAGTCTCCGTAATGGAATGCAAAGTTCTTAGGGCAACTTTCTGTCATTTAATTAGTTCATTTTTTGTCCATGCACAGGACAAGGAACTCTCCAAGATTTGAGCTAATTATGTTGTCCAGTGTACGAGGGCCAGCTTAGACTACACTGTATGAATTAAAGGATTAACTGTTCTATTTAGTACAGTGTACTCACCAGCCATTAGAAACGTGGAAAAGAAGTAAAAAAAATTGCCAAGGTTGGAGAAAGAAGTCGTTTTATGGATATAGCACATCTATAGCTTTCAAAGGATAAGCATAGTACAGTATCAGTCATATAGCCAAGTTTCTCTGTATCAAATGAACATCTGCCTCCCACAAAATTAGCCATTTTGTATGTACACTTTCTTTCTGTGAATATTAATGACTTAAGCCATGTTTTAAACATTTCTTATATTATTTTAAATCTTTAGTCATTCGTTAAGGATTACATGATCTCTATCGCCAGACTTCTGCTGGGACCAGATACTACACCAATAGGATCTGGATTTCTCTGTTCTGTAAGTTAACACTTTTAAACTATTCAATTAAATTCTGCAGCCGATTCTGCTCTTCTTCCTCCGCAGAGCGTAGTTGGGTATTGTCTCTCTCTTTATTGACAGAAAACGTCTTCAAAAGGACTACTTGCAAAGCACTTATACATTTGTTATTGGGGAGACAAGTTCTTTCTAAAGCAGGGGTGTCAAACCCACAACAACACATCATCACGTGATGTATTGCAACTTTTTTCTCCTTCACTAAAATGGGTGGGAGTGGCCAGCACGTGATGCATCAGGCTGCGAGTTTGACACCCCTGTCATAAAGTGATGAGAGGGAAAGAAGCTGAGGTAACACACAAGGGAGGTAGAGGTAGAGGTGTATGAACAAAGGAAAAGAACTGTATTTGCAGAGACAGACCGAGGCAACTTTCAAAACAGCCACATCAACCCATTTTTTTTCTGAAGGATTTGATGGCCTTAGTAGATAGGCCATTTGACAATGAATTAAAATGTACTGCAGTTGCTTCATTTAAATTTAAATAGTACCTACAACAATACAAAGCACAAAGTTTGCAATGATTCTTTTTATCACAAGCTGCACTTTTCCTTCTCTACTTTGTTTGCCTTGTGATATACGGTATATGTAATAACTGAACGCTTCTGGAACCTGGACCTGGATTGATATCATATATTATGCTCAGGAAGGACTGAAGGACTGTAGAGTACAATAAATAATGCTTTGCTTTGTAAGATTTGTTGCTGACTGTAATATTTTGGGTGATGACGTTTGAATGAATACATAAATCAGTGATTTGAGCTGTGCTGTTTCTGTTCTCATTGCTTAGATGAAAATCACAGAAGATGATTTGTGGATCAGAACTTATGCCAGACTTTATCAGAAGCTTTGTTCTTCGACTGGAGATATTCCTATAGGAATCTACAGGACCGAATCACAAAAACTGGTGACATCTGAGGTTTGGACATTTTCATTGTCATACAGACATTTGTAAAGAATGTGACCCATGAAATATTTGTAATGATTTTTGTGGGAATAATCTTATTTAGCAATATTTCACTTACGTTTCACTCATACTGACTGTTATTTCGTTATGGGATTATATTTATCCCTTATAGAATGCTTCTGTTTCACGATACACGTAAAATATGAAGGAGCATCACATGTCTTAAAATACTTGTTGACATACTATGGATATGCTTCACGCAGCATTGAATTTAACCTGTGACTTCTATCCATTATGTGTTTGGGGATCATGCACATATTCTACACTAATAGTTTCCAAATTGTTCTGCCAAGGTGCAAGATATAAATTGGTTTAGGTCGAAGCCCTCTGTTCCCAAAACAATGTGTTTACATGATTCTCTGTGTTTTGGCTTTTCTTCCTTTCTGGTAAATTCTGCTAGAAGGAAGCCTGACTCTCTATTGGGAATCATTCGGCTCACATTCAGTTACTGAAAAACACCTATGATTCTATTTACAGATTCTACAAGAATATCTGAGTATATAAAAAAAGAGGTCAAAGCTGGACTTTTCCCCCTTTGTCCTCATAAGCATAGTTATCCCTACAAATTGCCATGTGCAAGTAAAACTCTTTCCATGAAAATTCAAAGAGCACATCTGAAGAAGCCTATACGTTACATCCAGAGCGCACTTCCATGAAACGTCTATGGAGCTTTTCAATCATACAGGTTATGATTGTCCCAAAGAGACAACTGGAATTTCTTATTTTTCTTTAAAGACGTTTTGCTTCTCATCCAGGAAACTTTGTCAGCTGAAGAGCTTCCTGATGAAAAATGAAACGTCTTCAAAGAACAAGAAGAAAGTCCAGTTGCTTCTTGAAAAACACCTTTTGGACTTCCATGAAATGTTCTTTCCAAATGAGAAAAAATTATACCAAAAGCCTTCACATTTTGTATAACGTCAGCCCAAAATTTTTGAACCTTTTAAAGCTCTCTTCCAAAACCTGTGCATTTCTCAGATCCTCAGAAACAATATTTAGGTGAAAAAATAACACTGTTTTAATGATTAAATAACTAATAATCATTGGGGAGGGGAAAGGGCTTAATATGAGAAATCAACTGATTTGTTGTTATTGAATTATATACCACCATAAAAATAAAATAAAAATATGCTTATTTAATTTAATCATAGCAACTATAAAGCTCTTGTTTCTATCGCCGTCTACCTCAAGATATAGCAACCACGATATTGTAAGAAATATAAATTGAAATGAAAATTCAAGACAGCAAGAAGGATGGAGTGGATCCATAATTATGTAAGTTTCTTTGGAGGACAATTTTCAGTCTGATACTAGCCTTAAATATTCATGCATAACTGTTCCATTTCACTTCAGTACCTAAAGAAATGGAGCGTGCCTTGATTAGGCAAACTGTAATGGCTTTAAAACTATGATATAGAAGATGTTTTGGTTAAGTAGCCCAACCTATCTGCAGAATTTTGTAATTTTCCCTATGATTGCTTGAACTGGTATTTAGTATTAAATGAATAATATTGAATTGCATATGGTGAGGTATGTTTTCTTGAATTAAAGCAGAATTGTGTATTAAGTGCATAATCCTACTGTTCTGTCCTTATCTTGAGGAAGAATGACTCATTTTGGCAAGGTCATCCAGTTGGCTTTGTGATAAGGCAGGACTTGAATTCATGGTCTCCCAGTTTGTAGTCTAGTGCCTTAACGTTACACCAAACCGGTCTCATTCTGACTTAATAGTCCACAAGATTTGATAATGGGGATATATATATGTATTTTTATGTATTCGTCATAATGTGTATGTCATCATTTTGTAAAAACTCTTGTTAGCTCAAATGCATATTTAGTCCATGTGTTGCAACCATCCATTAATATATGTCTGTGTAAATGTTTCACTCATTTGGATGAGGACTATGCAGACATGCGTACTGATGCTAGCATTGCCCCTATATTCTTATCCATATATTCTTGATATTCCTATGCTAAGTACTCAGTAGGAATACTAATTCAACTCTAATAAGGGTTAAAATGCAACAGCTTCTTTTATTTTTTTTTATTTTTTTAGTATCTCAGTTTTGTTTAACTTGTTTTGTTTTAATGGTTGACCTTTTTTTAATGAAAGGGAATCCCAGAGTTGGAAGGATGCATGAATGGAGCCACCAAACCCATTTCCTCCCCAGTACAACAATTCAGATTAAAGCATGTTAGGCAGATGACTGTCTAGTCTCCCCTCAAACTGATGCAATGAAGGTAGGTTTTCCCCAAAACCAGTAGATTCCTTCAGAAGAATCTACTGTGCTGTGCTGTAACTTAAATTTACTCTTCTGTGCCTGGTACTTTGGGACAATGGATAATACAGTCTGATCTTCTGTAGGCAAGAGCTCCCTTCTTGTGTCCAGTCCTAATTCATAATCCCAGAAAACTATCTATCTATCTATCTATCTATCTATCTATCTATCTATCTATCATCTATCCATCCATCCATCCATTCATATGAAGCTTGGCAGTCATGTCCGGGATGTCTGTCAAAATCTCTACCATGTAATATATTTTATTATATTATGAAGGAGCATTGAATCGTATGGAACTCCATCTGCAATCTAAAACATTCTAGCTGGGAAGAATTTTATTATCTCAACTATGTAGCATAGTATTTAATTTGAATCTGTTATTTATGTGTGGAATTGGCATTATTTGCCTGAGTTACCATTTTAAATTACTTGCAAATGCATAAATTGTACGACTGGTATGGATTGCAGCACTGAAATGTGGAAACATAGAATAATCTCATCTATATATTAAGCACAGAAATAATTATTCTTCTATTAGAATACAGTTCAGCTGTTATAGAAGTTAATTCAGGGATGTTTTCTCAAGTGCTTAAGGAAATTTTGAAGTAATTGTATTTTTAATTGTCCATTCAAATATTTACTGAGGCAAAAGCCTTAGTCTATAATATGAAGGGTTCACTGTTTTAATGAATTCACTTCCCTCTTTGTTAAGATTTAACGTAAAACAAACTTGCACAAGTTCTTTGATGTTAAAATTGGTATAAACATTTATTAGTAAAAAGCCCCATTAAATTTATTATATTCTTAATCGTGTTTAAAATAAATTTCAATAGGAATTTAATCTTTTACTACTTTCCATATCATATGTATAATTTTGTTTCTATTTGGAGCAGTGTTTCTTACTTTAAGATATTTGGATTTCAATTCCAAGAATTTCCCAGCTACCAAGACTGGCTGGAGAATTCTGGGAGTTGAAGTCCACACTTATTAAAATGGCCAAGGTTGAGAAACACTGATTTAAAATCATATTATAGCTGGTAAAAAACAGAGGAAAGACAATTAAGAAATTTGGTTAATCGGGTTATTTATCCTATACTCATACCTGAAGATTTGTCATGTCATACTGTGCAAAGATTTAATTCTTTATTTCCTTGTACAACCATAATATCATGAAATTGTCTATGTGTTTTCTTTGTTTGGAAACTGTTGTTTGAATGGTGTTTTGTTTTCTTTCCTCCTTCTGACTTCCATTTTTGTCAGTCTCGAGAAATTTCTTCACAAGTATCTGTCATGTGTTACTATATCCCCTGTGTTAGCCTAAAAAGAAAAACCTTTAACAGATGAAGACAGATATGTGTCTTCCCAATTGCTAAGAATGTAAAATGGTGTGGAAACCAATTGCCTTTAAATGTTTATTAAAATTTGTACAGGAAGGAGGAATTTGGAAGATTTTGTAGGACACATTGAGAACACTAAGTTATTTTGAAAAGAAAAATGTTTATTTGTGAATGCAATAGGTAAAGGTAAAGGTTCCCCCCGCATATGGGTGGTAGTTGTTTCTGGGGCGGTGCCCATCTCCGTTTCTAAGTTGAAGACCAGCACTGTCCAAAGATGTTTCTGTGGTCATGTGGCCGCCATGACTAAACAGAGAAGGCGCACGGAGAGCTATTACCTTCCCACCAAAGTGGTCCCTATTTTTCTACTTACATTTTTTACATGCTTTCAAACTACTAGGTTGGCAGAAGCTGGAACAAGTAGTGGGAGCTCACTCCGTTATGCGGCGCTAGGGATTCGAACTGCTGATCTTCTGATCGACAAGCTCAGCATTTTAGCCACTGGACCACCGCGTCCCAGTGAATGCAATACCAATAGCTAAATGAAGGACTACTAAAGATGTTTGAAGAGTATTCTCTCTCTGAAGATATAGGTGTTTTGGGATGATTATCCAATCTATTCTTTTGATAGTAGATCACTTGAAATGTCAAAACAAAAAATAAGTTTATATATCTCCAGATTTCTGGAGTAAAGGAGATGACAGTTTCTCTGGGAGAAAAGGCATGGATTTCCAAAGCAATCCATAGATTTTTTTTGGGGGGGGGGGGGTTTAGTGTAAACCAACAGTTTTAGTCTTGAGTACAAATTCCATTGTGTCTTGTGTATGCATGAAGAGCAGTTAGTATGAAGACTCACTAGCCTACAATCTTATTGAACAAGAGGCAGCAATCTAATAAGCCAAAGGTAAAAACAGGGATCATGTTTTGAGGCTTTAGTGATAATGTCTGTTGTGGAATTGTAGGAGTTACTTTGGATGGCCAGTGATATGCCGGACAATATCTTGGTTTTAAATGAAGCCATGTGAATGGTATCATCTTTCTTTACAGATCTTAATAGAATCAGGCTGCGCAGAAACATGGTCAGCCCTCAGCCTGTTTAAAGATGCCATCCAAAGTTTCTAGTGTGAGTTGGGATGTTTATATAATTTTAACTTCTGTAACATTAGTTAATATGTAAGCTTATTTGCGTTATATTATTAATTAATAGAAAAGCTTATACACATAAGACAGAAGAATAAGTTAGGAGCAAGGCTGAGAGATGTTTTAACTTATTATCCACATTAAATGTACAGGTTGTGTTATCTATATTATTTGAAAAAACTGCTGCCAGTTTGTGTACAAATCAAATGATGCCAAAATTGCTCAACTAAATTATTCATGCATGTGATGATTGTTTACTGCATTTGACGGTGTTTTAAATGACTGTTGTATTCATTGTAAGGAAGCAGCTATGATTCCAGCCACATGCATTGATAATTTCTATAGTTCTCTATTTTTCGTTTGTCAGCTGTGTGAATGAATAAAAGCCATTTTCTTATGTAGAATATTCTTTCTGATCTGTGATGATTTCTATACAATTCCTTCTCTGCAGTTGTCAGCTGAAGCCAAAGTGCTTACATCAATGTGTGTATTTATAGAAAGAGACTGAAAAGATTATGTTTTAAATCAGTGGACGTTTTCTTAGCTTCCTTGGAAAACTATGACTTGCCTTTATCACAAAATGCTTTGGATATTACCTGCTCTTTCAGAAGTGGTTTATCTGAAAATGGAATAATGAAACTACACAGATGTTGGATTGCTGGGCAAAGCATTAGAAATATGGTGAATGAATACTGAGGAGGAGGGGGACTCAAAATGTCAAGATGGTGATTACAGCCATATCATTGTCAGAACTTTATTGACACTGTGAACACAGTAGAAAAATAAAATTACCCATTTCAGGGTAGGTGAATAAAATTTTCCAGAACAGTTATGTAATGACTACAAGCATGAGTAAATATAGGAAGAGTGTCTCTTGAGCACATTCTGCATAAGTATGGCATTGTAAAAATTCTGAATGTGTGTATATTCTCTGCACATCACTAAGAGAGATATTTTAAGACAAAAATGTCCTGGCCATATTTCAATAGAAGAGTCATTATTCAGAGAGCAAAGTAGATATCATTTACTTCCTGCTCGTCCATACCTTCTGACTTAAGGTAAAGAAAACAGTGTCTATCTTTTCTAGCAAATAAAATTATATGAGTTCTTCCAGTGCAGCCTTAAAGCATCCTCAGTAGGTACTGCCTGAGAAAACATTGTAATTGTGAAGCACGGAGGCATGTGATCCTCACGCATACAACTTACCAGTTCTTGGCATTGCACGCTAACTTGTCCTCAGTGTCTCTTTGTGAAAAAGGGATGTTGTATGTACACAAATCGGTCAGTTTATGGAATAAAATAGTGATCAATTTTTAATAAATGGTGAACTTGCCACTAGGAATTTTCGTTAAGTATCCAACATGGTTCTGTCAACTACTACTGCAGTTGTTTATATTCTCAAGGTTACACTTGTGAACTTGCTGTTTTGTGTTAAATAGCTCAGAAAAGCACAAGAAAGTATAAGTGGGATGGCCATAGTGTTTACATTAAATTTAGTTTTTGTTAAAACTCCATCTATTTTTTTGTACTGGCTCCCACCTGTTTTCTTGAATGCGGGTTTCGCATATCACACAGAAAAAGAGTGTAGCCCCCCAGCCTGAAAACCATCTGCATTTTCAGCATAGCAAGGTGCACGATACAGAACATGCAATATTCTTGATTCATAGCACCAGAAAATGAAACAGGTGGCTAAAAAATAAAGTGAATGTTAAATATTTTGGCAATGCCATCTTTTTTTTTAAAAAAAGAAGAATGTTACAAGGTGTTCTTATTATCTTTTTTTAGTGAATGTCATAAAAGGTCATCTCCCTAAATGGATGCTGTCTCTGCTTACCCTTTTCTAACAAATATCTAGGAGTTGGCTTAATGCAGAGAAGGCGGCTTATGGACTTCCAAATTTGGAATTTACAGTAAAAATGGTAAATAATTAGATATCCTCAGAAATCTTTGGACTTCAGCTCTCATCATTTTTTTTTTTTTTTTTTTTGTCAAGATGCATGCTGTTTGGGACCGATGGAACTTGAAGTTCTTGAGAAACTGAGTTGTCTACTATTAGGTAGTGTAAATAAAGTGAGATTTTTCTGATATATATTCCTGGCTTCCTCAGATAGGTCTGAAAGAACCTGAGTAGTTGAGCAGTTTTTTTTTCAAAAAAACAATCAAGATAGGGGCCAAAGAAATAGGCACAAATAGGCTGTTCCAAAGGACTGATACAGCCACTGAACAGCAGTATTTTTTACTACATTCCCTGCAGTTACAGTGCATAGATAGATTTTCAGAAGCTCTATTCAGTGTGCCAAGTCTCAAGGATTGCCTTGGAATGGACTGGGGCATTACCTTCTATTGAGATTTTGATTTCATTTCTTCTCAAGCACAATTCTTCCTTCCTTTAGCTAACCCATGAACTAATGAACTGAAGAAGCTTCTTGGATGAAAAGCAAAACGTCTTCAAGAAAAAACAAAGAAAGTCCAGTTGCCTCTTGAAAAAGCACCTTTGAAATTTCATTTATATACTTTATTTAATTTGTGCAAGGAGATTCATTTCCCATTTCTATATTAAAAGGGTTCTAGGAGAGGAAGAGATTTCTTGTTTTACAATGCCAAACAGTTAGAGCACAACATTTTTCCAGTTTGTGATCATGTAAGAACCAAAATACTTCAAAATTTAAGCTTCTTTGTTTTCTCGACAGCAAAGCAAATGATGAGAAATATCTGTTAAGTTGTTTGACTATGTAAGGCCCCTGTTATGTATATTACAGTGATGTATTCAGATCAGGACAATCCAGATAATGTTATAAATAATTAAAAAAAAAACATTCTGATGATAGTAGAATTTTTTCTTTTTTTAAAGTCTAATATCTAGTTTTAGAATTGAAGTTGTCCAGTCTGTCAGAAAATGTAATGGAATAAAATGTTGTGATTCAGGTCCCATACAACATTCTTTACTTCTTCTCTTTGATAGCAAAACTAAAATAAACAATGAAGGTGAAGAAAATGAATTATGCAATATATAAATATAAATATATAAATATATAAATATATTTGGGCATACCGGGGGTTGTAAAAAAAATCTAATAGATACCTTTCACCCTGGCTTTGCTGATAACGGATAAGAGCCCGTGGCTTAATGACTAAGAAGTCTGCCTAGTATGTAATATAGCCCAGGTTCAAATCCCAGTAAGGGTATGGCTAGCTGATGAGAGCTAAATAGCTTGAAATAGATCTATACTAGTCTCCCTTTATTTATTTATCAGCACAAATACAACAAAAATGTAACAAAAAGGCAACAGTAAAAATATTGGGTTTCTGCCTGGATGGTCTCTTGTGACGAGCCGAAGGACAGAGAATGGAAGCAGTGGACTTCCTCCCATATTTGGGCATACCGGGGGTTGTAAAAAAAATCTTACATATACATATACATACACACACACACACACACACAAACATATATCCGTAGTGGTGCAGTGGTTATAATGCAGTACTGCAGGCTACTTCTGCCAGCAGTTTGGCAGTTTGAATCTCACCAGCTAAAGGTTGACTCAGCTTTCCATCCTTCCATCCTTCCGAGGTTGGTAAAATGAGTACCCAGGGTGTTGCT
This sequence comes from Thamnophis elegans, assembly GCF_009769535.1. Taxonomy (NCBI): domain Eukaryota; kingdom Metazoa; phylum Chordata; class Lepidosauria; order Squamata; family Natricidae; genus Thamnophis; species Thamnophis elegans. The sequence goes on from NC_045551.1 coordinate 42,439, forward strand.
GATTCTGTAAAAACTTCTTAGAGAGGGCTGTGAGCAGTGTATAATTCTAAGTACTATTGCTATTTGATTTTCTCTTAAACAAATGAAAATGAATAGATTTCTTCAGTTCCATCCCATAAATTGTTCTGTTTTTAATAGAAAAATGCACAGTTTATACTTTATATATATCAAATATAGCTGCCAAGTCCAGAAATGAAATCTTCTGAATAATTACTTATTTCTTTTCCTGCATTCTAAGTTATTCCATTACTGATAGGAAGAGAACAAAACAGAACAATGCTTTGTAGACAACAGATTTTCTAGACAATAAATACAAGAATATAATGAAAATATAACTGTACAACTTTACATAGATATATATTTCCAGAATTAGACAGATTAAGAATTCATTATGCTGGAACAACAACAACAAAAGCTTGCGCTTTGAGGATTTTCAGAAGTTTTGAAACAGACAGAATTGTTATCTGATTCCTCTTCAAAGCAATTATACTTTGAATAACCCGCAGGCATTTAAAGTATTATTTTAAATTATGTAATTATATGTGTCAAAGTGACCTCTGCAAATGATTTACAGATTTGGCTTAAAGGGAAAAGAAATCTTTTATAAAATGGGAACGAGCTAAAATAAATTTCTGAAGCATTAAAATATTGTGATGAAATGGTTTAGAATAAAAGTCAATCTTTTACTGAAGCAAAACATTTTAATTGCATACTCCAGGAGTGTGTTTGTGTGTTTGTGTGTGTTACTTTGAATTAGCAGCACCATTAAAAACTAGTGCATGGTGCTTCCTTCTGCATCTGTGGTGCCATTTAATTCTCAGTCTAGAAGCAAAAGAATCATAAATTGGACGTTAAAGCAAATGATTCATAAATGTGGCTGTCCTGGGCCATTTCAAAAGTTACAAATGTCACTCACACTAGGAGACAAACAAATGAATAAATAAATAATGTTGGTAACAAAAGACAATGGCACAGAGGCTGAATGTGAAAGTCTTCAATATATAGGAGTCTTTTCCTTTGATGCAAAGGCATTTAGCTTCTGCTTTTGCTAGTCAGCAAGATCAAGATCTGATCACATTTGCATTTGTTTTTTGGCTTGACAGTTAGTGCGAGATGTCATTCATTTCACATTCATATCCTGTCTCTGTGTTCTTCAACTTTTTCAGCTTATTGAATGTAAAGAAAGCTTATTTGGGCCATTTCCTAATCCTTCAGGTATTTAGCTTCATGTGTTTGTTTATGATAGCCTTGATAGCTGATAAATGACCTTGTCGAAGATTTTGTGATTGTTTATTTATTTCTCCCCTAGAGCAGGTAAAGTTTAGAATGGGATTTCTGCTTATTATTATAAAGCATTTCCTTATTTGCTTTATATTTTATCTTCTCTTTTTATTGGCTAATATTAGGGGGAGTTTCTCAAAGCATCACAAAATCAACTAACTGGGTTAAGGTGATTATGATACCATGCCTATGTGGAATTTCTGGAACTTCCGAAAGAGAGGATATAATAAGTCACCTTTTGGGATCTATTGGACTCTCACTAAAATCTTATATAAATGAAATTGGGCTTACAATCTAAATTGTCTCTTCTTGTCAGCTCTTCAAGTTAGGTCTGATCCTACCTTGTCCTGCATTTCTTCTTAATATTGTCCCAATTTTCTCTTCTCTTTCTTTACATAATGGTTTCTGAATATTTGCTTTAAGGCCATCTTGCTGGCTTTTTATACTTCCCGAGCTGTATGTGTCTCATCTTGCCTTTCACTTGCCAACTTTGTGCAGTCCTGAACAATACAAAAGCCTTTGTTACAAATAACGTGTGTTAAATGGCATGGTAGAACTTAATCCTCTTTATGAAATCTCATCAAGCATCACGCCTTCCTTAAAGCTCCCATTTCTTTTCACTGTAAAAGGCTCCATGGCTTAATGAATATCTAAATCTCTTTGAGGATTACACTCATGTGGAAGTCTATTAAAAAATAAAAAATAAAAAAGAGAGAAAGAGAGGGGGAGACAAAATGGAAATTAAAATACTATTTTTAAAAAGTTACTGGGATATATAAATCCCCTCCCTAAATCTAAGCACCACAAGTTTATTCCAGTTCCATAGTATTGATGAGATTTTAGCATGGTTGGTAACACTGCTGTATTTTTGTAAGCTCATTTTGAAAAATGAAAAAAAATTAAGAAGGAACTTTCTTTTAAGTTTATTTCTGTCACTTCAAATTGTAGGGAAAAGAAAAGAGAAGAAACAAACATTCTTACTTACAGCTCATCTGTCTTAGTGAAGTGAAAGGAATTTATAATCTCCCGTCCCCTGTTCCAAGTCATAGAAAAGAGAAGCAAGAACCATTCATTCATTCAGTCAGTCAGTCAGTCAGTCACCTTCCTTCCCCTGTTCCAAGTCATAGAAAAGAGAAGCAAGAACCACTCACTCACTCACTCACTCACTCACGTATGTATGGGGATCTCGCAATTGTTAAAAACAAACAAAAAAAGTAAATTAAAAAAGAAACAAAGAACACACTTATGCCAAGGTAATAAACATTGTCTTCACCATAATAAAAAGTGAACAATTAAAGAACACCTACAAAACCTTCAATAACATTTTTTTAAAGGAATCCAGTTTACTAGACAAGAAGAAAACAACTCTCCACCCTTCCTGGCCATTCTGATCAGCAAAGACCACAACGGCAACACACAAGGAAATAAACCTCTAACATAAGACACACAAGACAGTCTCATCCACTGTCCTGTACGATGCCCAGAGGAGTAGCTTGATCTTCAAAGACCAACAAGATCAGGGCCATCCTATTCTTAGGGTCCATGCTTTCTACAGGGCAAGTATACTGTCAAAAGGAGATATACACATGTATTCTGCTTCCAAATAATGCACAGAGGAGAATCACAGGACGGATAAAACCCGATAAACTCCTCTTTGCGAGGTACTTTCTTGAGTTCAGTTTGAAGACACTCATCAATAATATTCTGTTTAAGCAATCTATCCATAACCATTGTTTTGTTTTTTTATAAAAGGTTTTTATTTTTAGACAGACATAGACAAACAAGACACAAAACATAAAACCATCTTCCATTACATACAATGTGTCGATTGGTTACAAGGTTTTTGTGCATTCTTTCCATAGTCATCACTTGCAATTTATATGAATCACATAATATCAAATCGAATATGCTTGTATACATTATCATTATACCTCATTTGTTTGACTATCACTATTCCTTCATTTTAAATGAGATATACTAAATATTGGGCTCATTTACATTATAACAATTCATTACATCCTGTTCAATCTATCCAATAATATTCTTTATGTTATATTCAGTATCATTCTATTATTCTTGTATTGATAACATTCTCTAGTATCTTTCATTTCCATGTTTTTTTTTTAATCTAACCATTGATAAAATAAATCCCATATCTTATAAAATTGTTTATCTTCTTGTTCTCTAATTTCAAATGTCAATTTACTCATTTCAGCACATTCCATTATTTTATGAATAACTTCCTCCTGCATTGGTATTTTCTCATTTTCCCAATTTTTAGCAAATACAATTCTAGCTGCCGTTAACACATTTACAATCAAATATTTCAGTTCTCTATTGTAGGTTTCCAGTATAATTCCCAATAAAAAGATCTCTGGTTTAAAGTCGATTTGTTTTTGTATCATTTTTTCCAACCAGGTGTGGATCTTAGTCCAATATTCCTCACTGTAGTCTTCACTTACAATTTATATAGAATCTAATATCATCAATCTAATATATATGTATAAAATTATTATCATTATTAAACATTTATTTGACTATAACTATTATTACTTCCTTTTATGTGAAATATTCTAAATTTAGAATAAATTTATATTATGGCATTTCATTACATCATCCTAAAACCATCCAGTAGTATTACCGCTTTATATTGCATTCTATATGAAATTGTTTATCTTTGGTTACAAAACTTTTGTGCATTCTCCCCATAGTCCATCTCTCAGGCTGGGGGGTCAAATACTACGCCCCTCAGATAGGGTCCACAACTTGGAAGTCCTCCTGGACCCACAGCTGACTTTTGAACACCATTTGTCAGCTGTGACCAGGGGGGCATTTGCCCAGGTTCGCCTGGTGCACCAGTTGCGCCCCTACCTGAACCGGGAGGCTCTCGTGCCCTTGTGACCTCTAGGCTGGAGTACTGCAATGTGCTCTACATGGGGCTGCCCTTGAAGAGCATTTGGCGACTTCAGTTGGTCCAGAATGCAGCCGCGCGAGCGATCGTGGGTGCACCTCGTTTCACCCACGTAACACCTATCCTCCACGAGCTGCACTGGCTACCTGTTGATCTCCGGGTGCGCTTCAAGGTGCTTGTTGTCACCTTTAAAGCCCTTCATGGTATTGGATCTGGGTACTTGAGAGACCGCCTACTGCCAATTACATCCACTAGGCCAATAAGATCCCATAGATTAGGCCTCCTCCGAATTCCATCAGCCAGCCAATGTCGACTGGCAACTACCCAGAGGAGAGCCTTCTCGGTGGCTGCTCCGACCCTTTGGAACGAACTCCCCGTGGAGATTCGTACCCTCACCACCCTCCAGACCTTCCGCATAGCCTTAAAAACCTGGCTGTCCCGACAGGCCTGGGGCTAAAGACTTCAACCCCCACCCGAATAGTATGACTGTTGCGCTTTTTAATGATGTATTGTCTTTATGTGTGTATCTTGTTTGTTTTTCCCTCCCCCTGGATTGTGAGCCGCCCTGAGTCCCCTCAGGGAAAAGGGCGGCATATAAATAAAGTTAAAATCCAAATCCAAATCCACTAACAATTTATATAAAATTTCATATTATCAATCTAGTGTGTGTGTGTGTGTGTGTGTGTGTGTGTGTGTGTGTGTGTGTATGCATTATTATCATTGTTAATCATTTATTTGACTATAACTATTATTACTTCATTTTATGCATAATATTCTAAGTTTAACTAAGTTTGAATTAGTTTTTATCATAGCATTTCATTACATCATCCTATATCCTTTCAATAGTAGTGCAATCTTATATCTCTCGCCATTTGTAGTATTTGTGTTCTAATTACTTTTTTGGTAGATTTTATATGGACATCTCTTGGCAGCTTGTTTTCCATTGCATATCTTGCAGAGACTAGAGACCCCTCGTCTGTTCCTTCAATCAACTTCCATTTGGTTATCACTGATGCTTCTGCCAACATTTCTATTATTACTCCTGCCAAATGTTCTCCCTTTTCTTCTTCTATATTCTGGAATCTGAGGTAAAATTCTAATCTGTCAATCTCCCATTCCAATATTCCACTCTTGTCTTTTCCATCCATGCTCAATCTGCTATCAATATCACCAATTTTCTTATCTTTTTGTTCATCTTTTTCTTCAATTTTTTGAAATCTGTCTTCATATTTCATCATCATTTGGTAAGTATTCTCAATTTTTCCGCTATTTTTTCTGCTCTTTGTTCAATATTCTCCATTCTCTTTTCAATATTCTCTGTTCTTATTTGCATTTTTTGAATTTCTTGCATAATCATCTGTAATGTCACTTCCTTTTCTTTTTCATGCTGCTATCCTTCAGATAGTAAACACTGCCATTATATAGAATCCAAAGCTTTTTTATTAAGTTCCAAACAGGTTCCGTGCAATCTTCTCTCTTTCAAGTCAAGGCTTTCTTTTCATTCCAGTCCAGCTACTGATAGTACCCCAGAGGAGCACCTGTATAAACAATCTGTGCTCATCCCGCTATCATTTTCAATAAACAAACTCAAAGACCTTGAAATGTAGATCAAATGTTCAAAGAAAGAAAACAATGTTTCCAAGCCCCCAAGCCCCCAAGCGGCAGTGTTACTTCTTTTCTTATACTTTTACTCCTCTCTTTCCTACTCTAGATTTTTCCTATAATCTTCTGAAAAGCCTTTCATTAAAGAGTAAGGTAGGATTGTAGATTCATATGCAACAATAGGGCCTTGTTAAGTTGTGGGTGTGTGTCAGAAATATTATATTTTTCAGAATGGTGTTCAGATTTATGATATTGTTGAAACTCAGTGACATATTTGTCCCTGAATCATAAAAGATCAGTGCCGTAAGGCTCATTCAGCCACAATAGAAGGCATTGTTTGGCTAGAAGTTGACAAATCATATAAACAAAGGCAACTTACATCAAATTCTTCATTGACATCCAGTACACAGTTCCAGGGATTATAATGAACTGTCCAATTTCTTTTGAATAATTACCCAGCATACAGAATGGCAATCTTTCCCTGCCTGGGGGAATAACTTTCATAATGAGATTTCATATTGCAATCTTAGTCTTGTCATCAAATCAATAAAATTAAATTAAAACATAATTTAAATTATAGGCATAATTTCATATAGTTTTGCTTGCTATAAGTCCAGGAAGCTGCTTGATCATCCTTTCTCTTACATGTTTGTCTTTTCTTAAAGCACAATTAGATCAATTTATTATCAAGGCAGGGTAACGGATGAAGAGCTGGCCTTGGACAGGAGACCTTTGATCCCTGCACAAGCAAGAAGCAAACTGAACCGGCTACTAATGTTGATAAGGTTTTTTGTAAAGATAACATAAAATATCATGGGATCATCTGTTCCTTGGAGGAAGGACAATTATAAATTAAATAAGTCACTAATGCAAAAAGAACTTACCAAAGGGATCCTCATCTTTTTTTCCTGGCATCCTAATTCTCCAAGGTTAATAGTTTCTACTGATACCTTCATCAATAGCAACTGTCTCCTTCCAATTTTAGCAATTCTCCTCCTTTCAATTTTCACTATAGAACAGTAAGAGGAGGAGAGGAAACATTAAGGAAAGTAAGGTGATATAATATCCCTCCCTCCCTCTCTCCCTCCCCCCCCTCTCTCGTAAATACCGCAAGAAAGAAAATTGATAATATGTGCATAAATGACTAGCTGAAAAATGTTGCCTCGTGGTCATCTGATGTCCTGCTCTCTCAGGATAGAAAAACAATAGAGAGACGAAAGAGGGGGCAAATGATTCTGAAAAGAAAATGTACAGTGCATCTGTTGGTACCTGTTGGAATATGGGTTCTACATCATGGCTTTAATATAGTATTTCTCAAATTGGCAGATTCTGGGAGTTGAAGTCCACCCATTTAAAGTTGCCAAAGTTGAAGAACATTGCTTTCCCCTGACACTTTTTCCTCTTCCTCTTTTCCTCTCTTACTTTCTTGTTATTTTCTTTTCTTTTGTATTTTATATTTTGCTAAACTAATAAAAAAAATCATTACTAAAAATCATTGCTCTAATATGTTAGCTTTGGAACTTTGAGCATGAATTTAGATTTCGCAGTTCCTCACCCTTTTATAAAATAAATGCTCAATGTCAGGAAATCATGCCATAGATTTCTTTGTGCCTGGACTCTCTTGCTATGTGATTCTGTGACAACTGAAGAGAGAAGAGAAAGATGTTCAATGTACTGTTTAGCCCTTTCTTGAAAGAAATGCCTTAATCATCATTGAATGTTATTTCTCCCCTTTCTTCCAAAGAAGAAACTTTCCCATCCTAACACATGTGTACACACACGCGTGTGCAGCACACACACACACGTCTGCCATGCAAACACACACACATTACAAAATTAATAAAAACTTCCAATGCAAGGATCTTTCCGCAGTCTTACTAATGGTAAAATACAAAACTTCTTAACCAATGGTAAAATACAAAACTTTTTCATTAAACACAGCTGAAATATTTTCTCTGTATATGTGCAGTGGAAAGGAGGGGAAAAAGTCTCTGAACTTTTCTCCTTTAAAAGGTTGAAAAAAGTGGCTTCTAAGCTGCCAGTCAAATAAAACTGGGAATTGTTGGGTGTGCCTAAGAAGCAGTCATCTGTTCAGGAAAGCAAAATGTATTTTCAGGGTAATTAGTCTTGTAATGAGGCAGCATGGATTAGCAGATGCACCAACTATGTTGGTTTCAAGAAGTATTTATGGGTCTCATTTACAGTTCCCAAGGGAGTTATCTGTTGATGACTTTGGGCAGATCAGAGTCAATATAATATAACATTTGCAAATCCATGTATTAACACAGAAAAAGAAAGATGTCACACCTCTGGCATTAATACCTGATGAGAAGGCTTATATATTTTTCTACATTTAAGCTATTCGTCTCCTTCCTTCTTGAGCCATTTTCTTTTTTTTTTCAACAACCTTGTAATTTCTTGCATTAGGGTGGAGTCGGAGTGACTGAATGGAGCTGAGCATTTACTGGCCGGATGCCCTTCCTGACACCTATGTGGAGCTCACAGCAGACATTTTGTCTTTGCTCCCAAAGAGAGAAACATCTACCCATACTTAGGATCAAACTCACAATCTCCTGACTGGCAGGCAAGAGTTCCACTTTTAGGCAGCCATGCTACTTTCTTGAGCCAATTCTGATACTGGTATGAAATACAGATAGAAAGGATGGAATGCAGTTAGACAAGGCAAAAGGAAAATGTTACTTGTGCATTCTTTGTATGATTTTAATTGAAACCCATGTTCCCCAATTGTCCACCATAATTAGGATTCAGACGTCCAGAAAAAAGAGAGAGGTCTTCCTTTTTGTCCTCCTATCCATGTTCAGCAAGCATAGCCTAAAAGTCAATTACTGTCCACTTTTGAGTATCCACAAACTATTTGATAAGTCTAATTATGGTAGAATTTGAATAAGTACTATTAACTGACATAGTAATGCCCATTTATCTCAGAGTTAGTGCTGCTAAATTTGGTGGAATATCTTTCTAAATAGTCATAGGTTAGACAGAATCTGGTATGCCAAGCTTTTCAAATTTCCATGTGCTCCCAGAATACTTTTTTTTTTTTTTTTTTTTTTGGGGGGGGGGTTACAATAGATTGCATTGTACAATAGTTATCGAACACAAAAAGCAGGCTGATCACCATCTGGAATCCAAATACTCTATACCTCCCCCAAAACATACATGGAGACAGAAGAAAAAGAATAACTTTTTTGCCTAAAGTTTTTAACTATCCAGGTGAAAATGACCTTGTTATCAGGACTGAAAAGGAAGAAAATAGTTTCACTCTATGTGCAGGACAATCCATTACATCCCTCCCCCAGTTTTTTTTAAATTAAAAAAAAAGGATAGAGATGCAACTGTATGCTTTACTATGGCTCTTACAAATAGGGAGATGAGTCATTACTGCCACATCTATTTAGTTCACTTAAGTTTCCTGTATGGTTCAAGTTGGCTGATAAGAAGAAATGGTAATCAGATACTTCATTTGCATCTACATCAGCTGATCCTCACATATGTTCAAGAAAACAATTAGTGGTGAATGTCCAGAATGGAAGAGCTGAGTTCAATTTTATGCAGGGTTTTATTCTGAAAGATAGGACTTTGGGACATGAGTTATAAAAATAAATTAATTGGAACTATCAACAATAGCCACAGACTTTGTAAAATTGCTCAGCCACAGAATTAATAGAAACATTTATACGTCAACATCTTATATGATTAATAGGCCTCCCAGCTTAACTATTTATGTTCTACAGCTCCTGGTCAAGCAACAACTGAAATTTGAAACTATATTATTTGTCCCTAGATTTAGATACTGAACTTTCAACCAAGTTAGGGATCACATGATCACATGAATGATCTAGTTGTAGAAATGTAATTTATAAGTATGAATTTTGTAGTAGCAGGATAGAAAGGTAAAAGTATGAAAGATCTCAAACTCTTCTAGAAGCCATCTGGGTCGACACAACCTGGCCTCAATTTTCTACCTTGGTGTAAGTGCTTGGTAGTTTCTGTTTCTTTTGTTTTCTGGGAGGGAGTCACTTCCCATAATATCTCCTGCTTAAACCCAATGCCAAACTAGAAGCATATCTAGAAGTACTGGTTCTAGCTTCACAGTAAGGTTGAAATTACAAATTCTTGCTTAAAGTACATCTCTCCCTGTTTGCCTTTACAGTCCAACAAGCTAGACTGTGAGGAAGGTTGTCTTCTGAGAGATTTTCATGCCCACATTCTTTTGGCAGGCACAGTTGCTGCTTCACTCACCATTGTGTAATTTGTGGGTCTTCCATCTGTATCCTAAGGTCTTTTTTATATGTCATTGCAACCAATGAGTGGGAAAGCGCGAGCGATTGTGGGTGCACCTCGGTTCGCCCACATAACACCTATCCTCCGCGAGCTGCGCTGGCTACCTGTTGATCTCCGGGTGCGCTTCAAGGTGCTATTAGTCACCCACAAAGCCCTCCATGGTAGTGGGTCTGCGTACTTGAGAGACCGCCTTCTGCCAATTACCTCCTTGCGACCAATTAGATCCCATCGATTGGGCCTCCTCCGAGTTCCATCTGCCAGCCAGTGTCGACTGGCAACTACAAGGAGGAGAGCCTTCTCAGTAGCAGCTCCGACCCTGTGGAACGATCTCCCCGTGGAGATTCGCACCCTCACCACCCTCCAGGCCTTCCGTGCAGCCCTTAAGACCTGGCTAGCCCGCCAGGCCTGGGGATAAAGATAATACGTCCCCACCCGAATGATGAATGAATGTTGTTTACTATTTTACTTTTATGTATTGTCTTGTGTTTATTGTCTTGTACCCTCCCTTCCTTATTTTATGTAAGCCGCCCTGAGTCCCCTCAGGGAAAAGGGCGGCCTATAAATACTAATAAAATCACTAAAAAAAGACTCAGGGCTCTCTGATACTCAGCTTCCTTTACTCAGATATAACACTGCGGCATGTTACTAAATAAACCACTCACTGTCCACTAGGACACAAATCAATTTCACTAAGTATAAAGAGAAGAAGGAAAAAGAAGGAAAACAAAAAGAGTGAAAATCTCTCTTTACCTTTAAGCAGTCACATGAAAAAATTCAATGATAAAAATACAGGGCTGTATAGAAAAATTAACACATAGTTGGTTTATCAAGAAATATATAGATTAGATAGATAGATAGATGATAGATAGATAGATAGATAGATAGATAGATAGATAGATAGATAGATAGATTAGTAGTAGAATTCAGGCCTGGGTCGCAGAACTGCCACGCCCCCGGTTCCCTTGCTGTAGCTTGGCCGCCACCATTTGGATTTCAGCGACTGTGCATGCAGGCATAACAATTTACATTTGAATGGTGTTACTGGGAGAAGATTATTATTAAATTTGTAGATTTTGTGTTTGTTTCCTTCCATCTCATTTTTTGGTCCATCCTGCTGAGCTCTCTATCAAGCTATTATATTGATGGTAAGAAAACTGTCATTTGAATAATTGCTTTGGCCTGAGCTTATTGAGTAACTACATTATTTTTAATTGGAAAAGTCCAAAAATTAAACATAGATTTGACAAACTAAAGAATGGAGGGAGGACATTAGCTCGTAAAGTCTCTAAATTCCTGTCATGGACTAGCTTTAAGGAAGGCAGGAACAAGTGAAACAATAGGATTTTAGCAATACGTATAGATTAATTTACAGCCCCACTACACTTACAACTGAATACCTGCAAAATTAACAAGAAAAATTCCAAACAGTGCACCACCAGAATCAAAGATGAGGCCAGAAAATAAGATCAGCAAGCAAAGATTAGATGCAAGCAACCTAGAACAGATGAAAGAAAAGAACAAACTTTTATTTTTTATTTTTTTTATTTTTTTAAGAACAAACTTTTATTAACGTCACATTGCATTCAATAGCAGGGGAATAAAGTTTGTGCAGCTACCCCAACTGCTAGAATTATTAATCCAGATAATGATTGTTAATTTTTTTCATCTCAGGAAGCAGAAATCTCTAAAATGTTCAATTCTAGATGTTCTTGTTTTAACTCAGTTAAAACTATCATACAAATGCTATTCAGAATCTTTTGCAAGGAAAAGTAAAATATAAATATTAGTACCATATAAGATTGCCTACTTATGCTGTTTTGGCAATAAGATCCATTAAGTATTACTAGATTAACTTCACTCTAAACATAAATTATGGCTGCATATATGGATACAAATATTCAGATGACCATTAGATGACAGCAAAAATAAATAAATAAATAAATAAATAAAAATGCAAGGAAAACTTATTATTTGCTGCCATTTAGGGAATGCCTGGCATTTTGCAATCCAAATATGGTAACTATAGACTGATCATTTTATATTATCATTGGCTTTATGCTAACTTTGAATATAAATAGCGTAGTGTAGTGTAGTGTAGTGTAGTGTAGTGTAGTGTAGTATAGTATAGTATAGTATAGTATAGTATAGTATAGTATAGTATAGTATAGTATAGTATAGTATAGTATAGTACAGTCCTCTCAGTGGTGGGTTTCAAATTTTTTTAGAACCTCTTTTGTAGGTGTGGCCTGCTTTGTGGGAGAGGTTTGCTGGCCATGTGACCAAGTGGGAGTGGCTTGTCAGTCATGTGACTGGTTGGGCGTGGCCAACTTATAAAATGTGGTGAAACTCACTTAACAACGCTCTTGTTTAGCAACCAAAACCAAAACTCTGGCATTTGAAGAACGCAAGTCTTAAAGCTGTCAAGTTACAAGACCCTTGCACCCCTAACCCTTTAGAAAAAAACACCCCAGGAGTGTTCAAACTTGACAGCTTTAAGACTTGTGGACTTCAACTCCCAGAATTCCTCCTCTCGCTCTTCATCTTGATGATGTGCGGACGGGCGGGATGGGGAGGGAGCTGGAACCGGTTCTAAACGGCACTGTAGATTTGTGGAACCTCTTCTATAGAAGAGGTTAGAACTGGCAGGAACCCACCCCTGAGTCCCCTACAGTACAGTGCAGTATTATACATTGTATAGTATAGATTATTGCATTATTATTGCATACTATAGATTACTGCACATACAATAATCTATAGTATAGCATTGTATACATTGTATTTCAGGGATCTCCAATTTCCGGTCAGGGGACTGACACCGGGCATGCCAGAAACTGGGCTGCACAAACAAGCAAGCATTCATGGGATGCACACAGCACATAAAACCACACACCAATCCTCCAATCCGCGGAAAAACCTCTCTCCACAGATCTGGTCCTTGGTGCCCAAAAAGGTTGGGGACCGCTGCTGTCTATTATACAATACATTCACTTTATACTATCGTTGATTATACAATCATGGATTGATAGTTTTATATATCATTCACATTACTCTTTTATAATGGATTTTCTAAAATAAATAGCCTGAAGGAGCAAAAGGGTGGAAAAGAATGCTATTAAGGGAACAAAGATTTTGTTATAATTAACAGTTACAGAAGTAATGTTCTTAATGTTACTTTTTTTACTTTATCAGTGAAACTGAATGGTTCAGACAAGAAGCTAATCTGTTTACAACTTCTTTTGAATAAACAGACTTTGATTCTACACCACATCTCCTTAGTATTCCTCTGTATTAGGGGGGGGGGTGGAATCTTCTTGCTGATTGTTCTTATGGAAAGGCAAGTCTTACTGAATGCTTCATAATCTGCTTCTCCCTAAGGCGTTTTGTTTCACAAAAAGGTTTATGATTATCAGTGATTGCTTTTGTGACATTTTCATTTGTATTCAGAAAATGCTTTAGAAAATGCAATTTTTTTTTTATTTGGGTCAAATTTTCAGGCAGTTTTGTTTCTCTATTACACCATATGGAACATGTCCTAACAGAAGTTGGTGAAACTTTTTTATTTGCTATATTTATATTCTACTTTTATTATTTTTATAAACAACTCAAGGCAGTGAACATACCTATACCCCTTCCTTCTCCTATTTTCCCCACAGCCATACCCCTGTGATGGACTGAGAGAGACTGACTGGCGCGTGGTCATTTAACCAGCTTTCATGCCTAAGGTAGGACTAGAACTCACAGTGTCCTGATTTCTAGCCTGGTGCCTTAACCACTAGACCAAACTTACTCTCTGCCCAGGTTTAATTGGCTGACCTCTACCTAGCCAGGGTCTTCTTGCCAATATCTCTTTCTGCGTTAGCTTTGGCTGCTTACACTGAAGCATCAGAATGGATGAAGTTTTTGTTTTGTTTAAGAAGTTATTATAATATAATATGTTGTCTGACATTTTGTAGATGCACTCAGGGAGACAGGGAAAGAATAGGTGAACAGAAACTATCTTGGGAGTAACATTTGCTACCCTTAGAATCATTCCTGCCACAATTTTTTCCTATTGTTTCTTAATGCAACCCGCAGTGATGTTCTATGCATATTAGTTACTTCTTTGTTGGAAAGATTTGTACTACTTTGTTTCAAAATTTGGACTTTCATTAATGACTTGGCATTCTTTTAAAACCACTTTCACTTACAATGATTGCTGCAATTTGAATAACAAATAGCTCTATTGTGCATGAAGGGAATTAAGTACTTTTAAGATGCCAATGTAACTTCCCAATCATTAGTTATGTTTAATGGCATTAATGATTTAGAAAATTTGGAAAGTATTTATTTTCTGAAGTTCTCGTGTGTATGTGGGCGTGTGAAAATAGAGAGAGAGGGGGAGGGAGAGAGAGAGAGAATATATACATACCCTTATTCACATACATTCACACACAACTGAGTTACTGATAATGGTGTGATTTCAAAACTTACAAAGTTAGCATTTTTATATGCTGTTGACTTTGAAAATATTTTACTATGTATTTATCATGCTTTATTGACCATGATGACAGACATCTCAAAACTGTCAAGCTCTGTTTGCTCTGAAATCTGCCCATTTCTAAATCATACTTCAGTTCATCTATAATCCTTTTCCATGCTATGGTAGGAGGAACTTCCTTTCCAATTTATTAAGCACTTGTCTAGACTCTTTCAAAACTATGTTTCAAGAACAGTTCATTGTCTATCTGGATTACTCAAGTTAAATCACTTTCCTTTGATCCTTATTTTCTTTTCTTCTATCACTGGCCTTTCTGTCTTTTTAATCATTGCCTGTCTTTAGAAAGATAGCCATTGTCATCTACTTATCATGCAGAGTAAAAAGCTACTTTTTAGCAAGGAAAGAGATATCCTCATGGCAAAAGCATGCTGAACCCAGTTCTGTCCTTCTATTCTGCAGTGACTGGTGAAATTTATGACCTTAATCTTGTATCTGAGACCCTTTATACCAAGAATTGAAAGGAAAACAAAAAGATAAGCAGAATCTAGGTAACACATTGTTGCATTACCTTTGAGCATTGGTAAACAATTTGTGACTAGAACCCTGCCTTGCATTCCTTCCATTTTCCTACAAATTTCCCATGCCTTAATCCCACAAGAATCCTGAAGCAGCTATTGTCAAGCTAAAAATATTTCATCATCATAATTCAGTGACAATTTAATAAGGAAAGTTGTAACTTTCTCATGGAAGGAAGTGGGGAAGAAGGCTGAATTCCCTCTCTTCTGAATGGTAATTCCAAAATATTGAGCCTATAATAGCCTACATCCTTCTTTTTGAAGGATGTAGAAACCTACATCCCCAGAACCTTGGAAAACCCTGAACCAACACTTTAGAGAAGGAGTTCTAGCTTGGATAACTCTCTGTAGGTAAGCTACCAACGGGCATAAGTAGGCTGTGGTTGATTAATTCTTCTTCCTTAAATATTATTTGCCTTTAAGGGGCCATGAGACTTCATCACTTTTCAAATTTCTTAAAGCTCGGTTTTATTTGAAAGTTGCTAATTAGAGTTCTGATTATGTTAAGTTCTGTACAACCCACAAACCTCTCACATAAATAGCTGCTATACTCCAGCAGAGTTGAGTAGGAGTTTTTTTTTCTTCTTTTTCTTCAGGAGCACAAAGAAGGTACAAGCAGAACTACCAAGTGCTACTTTAGCTGATTATTAGGACTGATTATTCCTGCAAATGAGTCTAGACACAGAAGGGGGAAGATTCTGGAATTCTACCCTTATTTGTATATGAAAGTGTGTATAGTCCAGGCTATGGTATTCCCAGTTGCAATGTGTGGCTGTGAAAGTTGGACCATAAGAAAAGCTGAGCACCAAAGAATTGAGGCCTTTGAACGACGGTGCTGGAGAAATCTTCTGCATTGAGTCCCTTGGACTGCAAAGCGATCAAACCAGTCAGTCCTAGAGGAGACCAACCCTAACTGCTCTTTAGAAGGCCAGAACCTGAAGATGAAACTCAAATACTTTGGCCACCTATTGAGAAGGAAGGACTCACTGGAGAAGAGCCTCATGCTGGGAAAGATTGAGGGCAAAAGAAGAAGAAAGGGACGACAGAGAATGTGATAGCTAACAGTAACAGTAGGTGTGAGCTTAAATGGACTCCAGAGGATGGTAGAAGACAGGAAGGGCTGGAGGAATGTTGTCCATGGGGTCGCGATGGGTCGGACACGACTTCGCAACTAACAACAACCACCACCCTTATTTCTCATCATAGCAAGTCAAGTACATTTTAGATTGAAAAGGGAGACATTGAAACTCATGCTTGTCCATCTCTTTAGAAAATACTGGTTTGGAGGACAAACCAATCACAGTCACATTTTGAATGATACCATGATGTTGCCTGGTATCAAAATGAGTGATTTCTTCCTTCTTATCCATCATATTTCAATACAATACAATACAATACAATACAATACAATACAATACAATACAATAGCAGAGTTGGAAGGGACCCTGGAGGTCTTCTAGTCCAACCCCCTGCCTAGGCAGGAAACCCTATGCCGTTTCAGGCAAATGGCTATGCAACATCATCTTAAAGACTTGCAGTGTTGGGGCATTCACAACTTCTGGAGGCAAGCTGTTCCACTGATTAATTGTTTTAATTGTCAGGAAATTTCTCAAGTTGCTTCTCTCCTTAATTAGTTTCCACCCATTGCTTCTTGTTCTACCCTCAGGTGTCTTGGAGAATAGTTTTACTCCCTCTTCTTTGTGGCAACCCCTGAGATATTGGAAGACTGCTATCATGTCTCCCCTAGTCCTTCTTTTCATTAAACTAGACATGCCCAGTTACTGCCACCGTTCTTCATATGATTTAGTCTCCAGTCCCCTAAACATCTTTGTTGCTCTTCTCTGGACTCTTTCTAGAGTCTCCACATCTTTTCTATATCGTGGTGACCAAAACTGAATGCAGTCTTCCAAGGCCTTATAAAGTGGTATTAACCCTTCACGTGATCTTGATTCTATCCCTCTGTTTATGTAGCCTAGAACTGTGTTGGCTTTTTTGGCAGCTGATGCACACGGATGGCTCCTATTTAAGTGGTTGTCCACTAGGACTCCAAGATCCCTTTCACAGTTATTACTGTTGAGCAAGGTACCACCTATACTGTACCTGTGCATTTCGTTTTTCTTGCCTAAATGTAGAACCTTACCCTTTTCACCATTGAAATTCATTTTATTAGATAGTGCCCAATGTTCAAGTCACTCAAGTCATTTTGGGTCACTAAAGCTAATTATAAGAAGAACTGAAGGTCCTTTCAAGTCAATAATGAATTTCTGCTAATTGAGAGATCGTCACATTCAGGCAGAGGCTTTATGCAATACTTGGGCCCAGTTGGTGTGAGAAAAGGCTGGACTTCATAGCTAATTCTCAACATCAATATCTGATCCTGGATTTGTTCGCCTTAAAAGTTTTGACAATACCTGACCTCTAAAATGCTGCAGTATTCATCATATGACGTGGTCCAAAATGAATGTTTTGCTAATTAATTTCTTCACATTCAGAAAACATCCCTTTTGTGAGTTTTGTTTTGGTTCTTATCTCTTCTTTGTAGAATTCAATATTTGCCGCATGTTTGATGTTTTGTTTTAACTTCATTTAATATGCCACTTGGTATTTCAAAAATCCTTTGTAATTATAATAACTTAGAGAACAGTCCAAAACACTTTTTTCCAACTATGGCTTTACTATGGCTGGCAGATCTTTGTTTGGGCCTAGCAGGGGATCCATTGCTGCACACATCCCTTTGTTCTTAGCTTTTCTATCACTCCTCTTAACACCTCACGCTTCATTATAAAAGAGAGGTTACGTTGCTCTCCCTTTAAATGAGGTCCAGAAACCTGAGGTATTAGTGATACAGAAGAAGAAGAGGAAGAGGAAGAGGAAGAAGAAGGGGGATTTCATTCACATATTTCAAAAGTAAGGGCTTAAAGACGTCAAACTCGATTGCGTCATGTGACCTATCATTTTCTGCCTTTGCGGAGCTGGGGTGGGCGTGGCCTGCATGTGACGCGTCCAGCGGGTGGGCCACCAGTTTGGCAGGCTTGACTTAAAGCAACTGATTTCATTTCATTGGCCGTTTTTCATTGCTAGAGGAAATACAGAGATCATTGCTGAAAAATGCTCTAAAATAAGAAAACAACATAGAACAAAACAAAAGAAGAAATGTCGGCCTAGAAGGTGAATAAGGCAAGAGGGGGGAGTTAGAGACTTCCTTTTTGGGGAATGGAAGAGAGCGCATCACTTCTCAACTGTATAATGAAACAGAGGGGAAAGGTAGAGTTAAGATACAATTGTAGAGGCATTTGTATGAAGGTTTTGCGATATATTTAGTAGCAATTTGTTATTTAGTTCATTTATTAAATCAAGTTGCTCAGGTTGTTGCTCTTGTTCATAGGTTTAATTGAAAGACTAAGAAAGCTCACTGCTTTCTATCCAACTTCTCATGGAAGGAGTTGAAGGAGCCTTTTTAATAATTCTGGGTTGTCTCTCACCTGAAGGCCTCTTGGTAAAACTTGGGCTTTTATAAATACTTCTCCCTTCCCCCCCCCTCTCTGTTATTATCTTTCTACCTGTGATACAATCTGATTTCAAATACTTGCCCGTGCATAGTACATGCCTATCCTATCTTCTCCAAATAAGTAGCTTTCTGCCATGGCCCACACACACGAGGTAGCAAGGGTGGAGTATTTATTTCTCCATAGGTATGAGAGTAAATGGGGATGGGACTCTTTTGGTATTGCCTAGAGAGGCCTTGAGATTGCTTTGAGTGGCAGTGGAATCATGTTCTATTGAATGGAAGGTGTGGCCGAATAGGCATCGATGGGATTCTAACCTATGTTTCTAAGGATCCATGGAGATTCTCAATCATCCATGTGATGGTTGTCCCTTTTTCCAAAAAGGCAACTGGAGTTTCTTGGAAAGATTGACTGCTTAAACATCTGTTGTTGTTTTTTAAATGATATATTATGTATACGTTTATTGTTTGATGTTGTGATTTGATTATATGAATTTGATCTAGACATTGGTAAGAGAGTTTAAGAATTTGAAATGCATACAAATTAACTATTTGCATGTAATAATATGCTCATGAAATTAATAAAACACAGAATAGATAATATGAAAACAACAAAGGTGCTTTTTTTCAGCTGGTCTTTTACGGGAATTGTTTTGTAATGGCCCCATCTAGTGGAGAATTTAAAAATAATTTAAAATGTTGCTTAGATCCTAGTTTAAAAATCTTTCTTCCCTCTTCCTTGTCCATACTGTTGTTCTTAGAGCTACAAGCCTTGAATATCCAGCTGATGACAGGAGAAAAAAACAAAAACATAGTAGTAATCTCTTTAATCTTTCCAACCCTGATCTCATAACATTTAATTGAAATGTTGTCAGCAAGTCTGATGGTGTCTAAAAATAAATGTTACATCCTGTACCAATAAACAAGCATTGCAGAAGAGGAAAATATTTCAGTGTTTAAGAGATGGAACATAAATGGCAGTTTTCATAACCTTATTGGATATTTTGCATTGGACTTACTGATGTCTTTCTTTGAGAAACAATGCAGGATGTTTTGGAGAAATCAGGAATTGCAATTTTGAATAAAATTGGATGTTGGACAATTTGCTTGATATTAAATGCTCAGTCCCTGATTTCTCGAAACCATCTCGCTAGATAGAAGCATTCAATATTTCTGGGAAAATTGTTTGGATTGTGCAATGATGTAAGGTGGCTGAGGATATTTTCATTATTAAAACCATTTTCATCTTTCCATGTTTTGCCATCTGTATATCTCTCTTTTCATGCAGCCAATATAAACAATGTAAGGTGTGAATATGTGAAGAATGGGCATGTATGAATGCGACCTTGTCTTTTGCCTCATCTCCAATATTTATACATTGATTGTAACTTCTAATATTAGTATTTTAATATCACCTTTCTTATTACTTTGTTTATATCTAAGCATGCCACAAGGTCTATCTTCAGTACCTGAGGAGGAGGAGGAGGAGGAGGAGGTGGTGGTGGTGGTGGAGGAGGAGGAGGAGGAGGAGGAGGAGGAAGCCAAGGCCGTGAGATAGGATAGAAAGAAAGATTGGCAATGCTAATTTCATCTAGTAAGTTTCCTTGGCCTAGAATGGACGTGAACCTGGGTCTTCTCATTCTTAGTCCAACAAATTATCCACTACACTAAAGTAACTTTCTTAAAATCATTTGGTGTGATTATTATGCATGTGGATGCAGTATGGATGTGGAAATCTGATATTAATATAACTTCTTAGTATATCTATCTATCTATCTATCTATCTATCTATCTATCTATCTATCTATCTATCTATCTATCTATCTATCACCTATCTATATTTATTTTTGCTTTTTATATTTTTCTTTAAAATACTTTGATGAACATCATCATCATCATGATCATCATCTCTCTTTTAAATTCCAATAAGGCAGTGAAACTACCCTTCCTCCTATTTCATGATCTTCTGACCATACACTTAAAACTTACCTCATAATGGATTGCTACAAGCAATATTGAATATTGATATATTAACATTTGATGTACTTGTGACACACCTTAACACAAGTGACTCAAATTAAATTGCAAACTGATGTAAGTCAGCACTCTTAATGGTAGCTTGAAAGTTCTTTAGTCCATCAAGAAACAAACTTAGGATGGGTGTACAGAAAAATCCCTGCAAATTCCTCGTTTTTCTGCTGAAATATATCATGCATGTTTCTGCACAGTTGTAACAGAAGCAACAGATTAACAGAGTTGGAAAGGACCTTGCAGGTCATCTAGTCCAACCCCCCACCCAAGCAGTTGAGTAGCTGTGGCTCTCCCTACATTATGATCTACACATGGCCTTCCCCCAAAGGACCAAATGAAGTCATAGCTTGGATCTCTTTGGAGACACAGCTTAGATCTCTTTGGAACTTGGATCTCTTTGGAAACACAGGTACACGATGTACAATTATGTTATGCTTCAGAGATTCAGGGCTCTGTGGATATGAATGTGAGATTCTGTGCCATGTCTACAAGGAAGTAACTCGTATTAGGGAAAATTCAATTACCATAGTCTCACTGGACCAAATGCACATGGAGAAGTAATTTGTTTAGCCAATGACCATCCATCCATTGTATAAATTAAACTGAGCACTTTTTTTTAACATTATAATCTTTACTTCCTTCAGTGAACATAATACTATGGATACTTTCATTTTTGGTAATTAAGACTTGGATGAGTAATTTTGGAATAACTTAGGAACCTTTTTATAATGAATTGCCGGAATTATGCTGTACATTATTCTGATATAACATACACCTTCTTTCCTTTTTTTAAAGGTACATTAAATAATAAGACAAATCTTAGGTGGGGAAAATGTCACTTTGGGGGGGGGGGGTTCTAAAGAAAATTGTAAAACAGTCAGCAAGATGCCAAGAGAAATACTGCACATCTTTCCCCCAATCATATTGATATTCTTGAATTTAAAAAATCCATAAGACTAGAGAATTAGAGTGTTCTCTCTCTCTCCATCCCTCTCTCTCTCTCTCGCCCTCCCTCCCTCCCTCTCCCTGTCCCTCTCCCTCCCTCTTTCCCTCTCTCTTCTGCAAATTGCATTGGCACATGCCAGCTTCCATGTACATTTTTCTGATTAGGAGCCCTCACAATGATTTGTTATTCATTTTCAGCAGTACCAAAATTAGCATAAATGTAATTACAGCAGACAGGTCTGTATACTGGTAGTTCATGAATGACTAGTCTCTGGAATTGTTTCGGAGAGCTGCATTATAGAGATTTTAGGGAATGCTGCAATATTTCGGATCCTAGCAAATATTGCCTTTCTATGCCCTATCTTTATTAATGACATTACTAATCTGATCATTTACTCCAGTGGTGTCCTTTACTCAGCAGAACAGTGAACCAGATGAAGTTACCACAGTGAGCCACATTTACATAGAACAATTGCATTTTTTTTTTTAAAAAAAAGTTTTCTTTGTGCTGGATTTGTTAATTTAGCATGTCCTTTGCTAGTTTGATTAGCTTGTGGGAAAAGAAAAGCACCATGGTTAGAAACACTCTGAAATGATTATTATAAACCAACCTAGATTTGCCAAGGAAAAAAATCTTATGAGACTAATTTTGCCATGTAGGTTAAAATATATTATTTCCAGAACAGTTTCACAAATTACCCCATGACAGTTTGATGAGTAAACTAGTTAAGTGTGGGTTATTACATAGGATGTCCATTAGGTGGGTCCACGGCTGGTTTTAAATCCTTCTACAGGGGTTGCTCCTGTGACTATGTAGGACAGATGGGGAGGAAGTTAACCACCAGATTGCAAGAACACAAGCGAGCGGTCAGGTGAAGAAACCCAAACTCATTGGTAGACTCACACTGCAATGAACAAGAACATACATTTTGCAGCTACTAGGATTGTTGGACAAGCAGGCACAAAAACAGCCAGGGAAGTGATTGAAGCCTGGGAAATGGGACCCTTGTCAGTCCACAGGAATGCTGATTTGTCAAGGACCTTGGAGGCAAGGGCTTGGCAGCCCAAGGAAACAGCAGCATTTAAAAAGCCACCTTCAACAGGCACCATATAAATACCACGCAGAGAACAGAGCAAAGCTTTCACTCTGCTAGAGAGAAGTTCCCTGAAGATGGGCTCCAGCATGAGTCCAAAAGCTCAGAGGATAAAACCTCTGATCCTGGTGACAGACATAGATTGGATCCTGCAACATTATCCCAGGAACACATATATTTGCCTCCGTTCATCATTAAACCAGTCCCCACAGAGCACTGAGTATCTGCTGTTTTGTAGTCCAGATTCAGTAGCCTCAGGAAAATCCATATGAACAATACAAAAGTTATTTTTAACAAAATGTTTAACAGTTACTGACAAAGTGTACAAAATAGTCTAAGGATAACCATGGTCAGAACTTCTTCTGATCTCCGCATGCTTAAGGATAGCTTTCTCCTCTTGTATTACAATGCTTCAGCTGAGGTCTGGATCCATTACATGGAAAATGAGGGTTTTTTTAAAAACTTAAACAGGGGAGTCAAACTGAAGGCCTGTAGGCTGGATTCGGCCCATGGGGTGCTTAGATCTGGCCCACAGGGCTGTCCTGGAAACAGGGAAGGATTGGCCCGTGATGCCTCTTCCAGCAAAACTGGAGCTCGGGAGGGCTGCATGCAGCCCCTCATAGGCTCTGGTTTTGGCCACAATGGCCTCCTGCCACTCACTGCCAGCCAAAACTGAGCTTGGGAGGCTTGGGTGGAGCTCCGTTCTCACTCATGGCTGAAAATGGGGCCCAGGTGGTCCCATGTGCCCCCCCCCAACCTCCATTTTCACTGGCAGAGGGCAGTAGGAGGCCATCACAGTCAAAAATGGAGCTCGGGAGCCTGTTTCCACCGGCAGAGTGCTCAAGCCACCACAGATGCCAAGACAAGTGATGTCAAGCTGGCCACTTCCACCCCACCCTCGAGGTCAAACACAAATCATTCAATAGTCTTCTGTTGCCTGTGTTGTTCTGTTGCATCTGTGTGGAGGGTCTGCTTGCCATGTTAGATTAGGTGGCGCAGTGGTTAAATGCAGCACTGCAGGCTACTGCTAGATCAGCAGGTCAGCGGTTCAAATCTCACCGGCTCAGGGTTGACTCAGCCTTCCATCCTTCCGAGGTGGGTAAAATGAGGACCCAGATTGTTGGGGGCAATATGCTGACTCTCTGTAAACCGCTTAGAGAGGCCTGAAAGGCCTATGAAGCGGTATATAAGTCTACTGCTATTGCTACTGCTATTGCTATCCCATGCCATTCAAGCAACTTAATAAGAATATTTTTATATCCATCCGCTAAGCCATAAAAATTAAAGTCAAAACATGTGAAGATTGTGCATGAGAACAAGACTTGACTATTTAAGACAAGAGTCTACAACCTACTACAGTTCCTGATGAATCAAATATGATTCATCCAAGTTATGGATATATTTACAATGACTTTTATAAAAAAATTAACCAATGATAAATGAGGGAAACAGAGAAATCTTCATGGGAAGTAAACATGCAAACATCAACCTGAAAACTCTTCACTGCTTTGTTAAACATTCAATTGTATTTAATCCATTTCAAGTAAATTACATTAAATTTCCTTTCCCAAAGCAATTTTTGATGGCAGTCACTGAGATAGTGATTCATCCTCCCCACCCACCCCTCTCTCTCTCTCTCACACACACACAGAGATGAAATGCTCCATATCACTACCACTCTTTCACTTGAGCAAGCAAAACAAACCTTTTGCCTATTGCTGGATTTCATAATAGACAGAGCTTTTATAAGGTTAAATAATTCATTTTGTACTCAATTCCAATTATGAGAGACATTTGCAGAACCAAATGGAAGGACATATTGGCTTACTTTATTGAATATTTTTTAAATAGGGAATACATGCTGTTGTTTTAAATGGCTTCTGTTCTTGGTAAAAGATTCATCTATTAAGATTAGCCAGTGAATAGTTTTTCAGTTCTTTCTTAAGCCATATTCATCATGTGCTTAAGAGAGGCAATTATCTGCTGGGAACACCACAGAACTGAATGAGTTTCAGAGCGTTCTGATCTATGTTTTAAAGTGTCAGATTTTCTTACAATCTGTAGAATGAATACTTCAAGGCTAATCAAGAAAGTTAACTGTGTTCAAGGAAAACCAGAGCTCTGCAGGCTTAGAGTCCTTCCCTTTTCCATACTTCTATATTGAAAATCCATAAATGGCCAGAATTCCAAAATGCCTCTCATTCCCTGTCTGCCAAGAGAATGTGAAATGTGATTCTAAGCCCCCTTGCTAAAGGAACTTACAGAGTCAGCGTATTACCCCCAACAATCTGGTTCCTCATTTTAATGACTTCAGAAGGATGGAAGGCTGAGTCAACCTTGAGCCAATGGGAATCGAACTGCCTGCAGTACTGCATTCTAACCACTGTGCCACCACGGCTCTAAAGAAGCTAAATAGGAGAAGCTAAACAGGAGGTTTACTTTTAAAAGCCTTAACTGTTAGTCCCATCAAATAATGTTCCACAAAATGATTTCTCTTAGTCTTTCAGGAATAACTTCATAGTTTAATACATCACTCTTGTAGATACAGGGTTAGAAGGTTTTCTTTGTGCATTTTCTTTAGAAATTAAGACATCAAGCAATTTCAAATATGTATCCATTATGGTGGAAGAAATATAAAGTGAATTTATTTAACCAGAGTTTTAAAAAATTGTGTGTTGTGGTTTCTGGTAGTTATTAATGGAATTTCTTTTTGACCAGGACGGAACGATGAGGCTTTAATTACCTGTTTATAAATGGGTAAAGATTATTTTGCATTATTTCTTAAAGAAAGAGATAAGTTGGAATACAAAATTAATTTATTTCACTAAGGTTAAAATATATGAGGTATGTTTTGATTTCTGTAAGTTCTTAATTGACTTTTCTGATTAAAACAGAGTGATGAGTTTTTATAATTTGATTATTGATATCAGATGAGATAAAGTAAGATATTAGAGAAGTTGTTGAATTGCTGAAGCTGTTTATCTTTGCCAGGAAAGTGGGGTGTCATTATTTTATATACGGTACCCTTTCCTCTTTTTATTTTCTTTTTTCTATCTCATTGCACTTCTTTTTTAAATTTTCTTCTTATATTTTTTCTTGCATTAGTGGCACTATCTTTGTATTTGTAAATACAAATTTGTAAACTTTAATAAAAATTATTGTATATATAAAAAAGGAACCTCAATAGAAGATGCTTGAAGCAGGGAAGCAGGGAAGAAAAGAGCAGCTAAAGGCAAAAAGAAGAACAAGAAATCTGAAGCAGAACAGCTGAAGAGAAAGATAAGGACGACAAATAGCAGGGTGAGTGGGTGGGTTGAAGACAAGGAGAAAACACTCCTTTAGTTGTTGAGGTATGGTGAAACTTGTCAGAAGCCAGTAAAAGAAAAACAAATAAACTTGTAGAGTTATAGAAACAGCTTCCTCTGCATTATTAATACAAGAACATTATTTGTAATTAGCTAGGCTTCAGATTATAAACATGAGCTGGATTAATTATGATAGTTCAACAATCTGCAGCAGTTAAATTTTGGTGGGTGGATGTATGTTTGTGTGACACAGATAGATACGGCATATGAATTCACTGTGATTAACTCTGCCCCTTTTCTATACTATAATAGAACTCAGAAGTTACAGATTATGCAAATAGCATTCTGGATCTTATTTAAGGAAAAGACACAACGCAGCCAGTGATGATGAATATAGAAAAGATCCCAGCTATATCTCCCGCTAAAAGGATTAGCAGCAGGCAATATGAATTTGCTAGAAACCCTGGAATGGTATTTTCAGTGACAAAATTTCTTCTCTATTTGGATCAATAGTCTAACTCAAAATATGGTACATTTGAATCTGCAAAATTATTCACTGCCTTAGATCTTTTTTTAATTTAATCTGTAATCTTCTGACTTCTTCTTCTGAAATAGAAGATCTGATTTGTATTTATTTTACAAGGTACCAAGAACTGCAGTAGCAATATTTACAGGTCTGAAAAATGTTGTTGGTTTTGTATTCTGTCTCAAAGGATGATGATAATTATCTAAATATATATATAGCATATATATAGTTTATACCCACTTTATGTGTGTGCACACACACATATTATTTTGCACATAAACATATTTTTTTATTCTAGTATCATTATAGATGAATAATATAAAAACAACAGAGAAATAAAAATGTAATTCTATCTTATCTCCTAGTCCATTTTGTATTTTTATTAATATTTGTATGTCTGTGTATCCTTTCTAGTTAGTCATACTAGATTACAGGAAATGTCAGTGAAAGTTGTATCTATATATCCTGCTGGGAGAAAAGAGAGAATGAGGGGCCTCTATTGAAGGTTGAGTGGATAACGGTATTAGGAGAAACACCAGTCAGATTCTTAAAATGTATGTTACATTCAGCATGCAAAAGAAATTTGCAGGCTGAGTAGGGTGAAGAAAGGCTGGAGCGTCTGCTGGAGAGATCAACTGAAAGACTTCTATCAGATTTAGCAGTCCTGCAAGCACCTTGGCTGAAGATCCCTTAGATAAAGGTTCCCCTCGCACATACGTACTAGTCGTTCCCAATGAGTGGGGCTCATCTCTGTTTCAAAGCCGAAGAGCCAGCGTTGTCCGAAGACTTCTCTGTGGTTATGTGGCTGGCATGACTAAACACCGAAGGTGCACAGAATGCTGTTACCTTCCCACCATAGGTGGTTCCTATTTTTTCTACTTGTATTTTTACAGGCTTTCAAACTGCTAGGTTGGCAGAAGCTGGGACAAGTAATGAGAGCTCACTTCGTTACGCGGTGCTAGGGATTCGAACCGCCGAACTGCTGACCTTTCTGATCTAAAGCTCAGCGTCTTAGCCACTGAGCCACTGCGTCCCTTGGAGCTCCTTAGCTAAAAGTCTTTGAGGTTGGGCAGCTTCAGCAAAGACTATGGTGATTCTAAATTTAGCCATCTGGAAACATTTCAGCCAGTGGGAAAGTGGGTTAAAAAAAAGCCTTCCAAATCCTCTTAACCTCTTAAAAGTAATACATTGATAGCCCATACATTAATGGCTGGATTTCTAATTTAATTTATGGTTTCTTGGGAGTTAAACATTTAGAACCCCAAAACTCAACTATGTATGGTAACTACCTAAATATTAATATCTGGGAAGTGAAAAAAGGGAATCCTCGATCCTACATCTGGAAGACATGCATTATGGGAAGATGCAGGAAATTGGAGAAGTCCTTCCCAGTTATGATATCTGTGTTTTTGGCACATCCTTTCCATGGGTGTACAATCCCCTTCCTTGACTCATTCATTCTTCCACATATATTTGCTTTGTGACTCAATCCTTATTCACACTCACTATTTAATCATACCACTTCAACATACCTCATAGTGGCTACTCAACTGTATCCAGTTTGCATTCATTCTCACTTTAAGTGCCACATTCTATTGCTTTGGTTTAATTACTTTATTTTTCGGAGTATAAGACGCACCAGAGTATATGATGCACCCAGGTTTTGAAGAGGCAATTTTTTTAAAAAGTAGGTAGGTAGCTAGAGGGATAGAGAGGGAGAGAAAGAGAGAGAAATACAGTAGGTAAGTAGGGAGAGAGAAAAAGAGTGTATATAGGTAGGTAGGTAGAGGGATAGAGAAATAGAGGGAGAGAGAGAGAAATACAGTAGATAGGTAGGGAGAGAGAGAGAGAGTAGGAAGGATGGTAGGTAGCGGGATAGAGAAAGAAAAATAGAGAGAAATACAGTAGATATGTAGGGGAGAGAGAGTGAGAGTAGGTAGGCGGGTATATAAGTATATAGAGGGGGTGTGAGAGAGAGATAAATACAGTAGGTAGGGAGAAAGAGAGAGAGAGTAGGTAGGTAGGTAGGTAGATGTTTCCAGGTGTATTTATCCATGTGCTGGAGAAGGAAATCTCTAACAACCTCTAGCACCTAAAACTTTGTTTCTGCTGGCACAGCACTTGATCAATGTAATTCTCATCAATCCCTCTAACTGAACAGTTTTTAGCGAAAACGGACCCATAAGACGCACCCAGATTTTCAGCCTCTTTTTAGAGGAAAAAAGGTGCGTCTTATACTCCGAAAAATACAGTAGTTTGTATTCATCTTGTTTTTATGAACTCAAGTTACCATAAGATCATTTGAAAAGTGGGCATAACTAGGATTATTTTAAATGAAAGATTAGTTATTTCCCAACAAATTTCTAACTAATTAGTTAATTTTTAGCCCAGTTCTTCCAACCAGAAACTCAGAAATTCATTTCAAGTCTTCATTTTAGGTTAAATTCAGAGAGTCTTTATCTCAGGTATCATGCGTTAATCTTTAATACCTAAATGTGTTGCTTCATTTTTCTTAATTCTCAAGGAGAAAAAATATTATCAAAGTGAGTTTTTATGGAACAAATCTATGTACCGAATAATGTACTGAATATTCATATTTCCAAGTTTAAGTACTAGCAATATTTTGCATCATTGTATATATTTGCCATGCTTACCTTATTTAGTGGTGACTAAAATTATTTAATTCCCATATTTGTAAATAGGGGAAAATGGCTTTTCTGAAAGGAAATTCAGGTTATTGCTTATGAGTGCCATCAAGTTACAGATGCAATGAAGAGCTGATGAAATCAAATAGAAATTTTGATTGCCTGCTATGATGAGGTGCCTCAAAAGCGCAGGAGTTTTAATGCCTGTAATATATTTTGTCACTGGAAGCCACTTTCACAACTGAAATGTATAACAGTTCATTTTAACTCTTACTAATCTTTGGTTTCAAATCATCAGTGTTTATATGCTGGTGGTTTTTATGCACTTGGATGCCCGTACAATATTCTTCTGTACTTCAATGAAACTGTCTTACTCTCCGTCCACTTTTGAAGGGGGCAAGCAATTACAAGTGTGCTCGCTTTCAAATGAGACTCTATAATTGGTTCATGCCCCTTTTTTGGCAGCAGTTATAAAGTTAGAAAAACACACAGAAATCATAGGCTTTTTTATTTGTGTGTATATATCCTAAATCCTGATGAACTGATTTTGTACAGAGCTTTGTAGTATTTCATAATAGCTTTTATCTAATATGTTTTATTGTATTCCCATGAATGATTGAAAAACTTATTCTGAGGTACACCTTGTTCATATAGTTAAAGGAAATTATATCTGCCTTCAAAGTACTGCAGCCATTTCATCTCCTCCTCAAATTTAGGATTGTTTGTAAGGCAATTTTCATAGCTTAGAGTAAAACAGAGGTGGGACACTTGTATTCTGCCATATGTCACTTAATTTGGGTTCCTGTCCACCTGTGCTAGCGAAGCCAGCAGTTGAGAATCATAAAGTTATAATTGGGAAACTTCCATGGAGATGGTGATGCAGGAGGCTGTGTGTACTGCATGTGAGCTCCGTCTGATAATTTTAAATTTTATTCTATAAATATTGGGTGAGAAGTTTTTTTTTCTTTAAAAAAGTTGAAGCATACGGTATCAGCTATGATTTGATTACAAGCAACTACATTTACTGCAGAAGTAAATCTGCAGTAAATGTAGAAGTGTGGTGTGTGGATAACAAAGAATGTAAACTAAAAGTGGAATTCCAAGCTACTCATCTGACAAACCTATTTACAAATAAATAAGTTTGCAATATATAATACAGGCATCCACTTGTAAAGTTGGACTATAATACAGGCACCCAATTAGCAAAGCTGGGAGTACTTACTGCAGGTGAATAGAAAAATGATGAAGAAGATAATGAGAAAAACAGCTGTGATTATTATTTAAATACTTAAAGTGGTCCTCACAAAGGGGATTTTTCCAGCTAAATTTAGAGTCAGATACTGGGATAATGGGAGATTATAAAGAAGCATTATAAAAAAAAATTCTCATTTCCAGCGAGACCCTCAACTAACTCTTCTTCAGACAATGGTTCAATTATCCAAATGAAGGCTCTAGAGTGAACTGATTTCATGACTGATCATTATAGCAATGGCAATAGTACTTAGACTCCACAAGTGTTTTATAGCTCTCTCTAAGTGGTTTACAGAGTCAGCATATTGCCCCCAACAATTTGGGTCCTCATTTTACTGACCTTGAAATGATGGAAGGCTGAATCAACCTTGAGCCTAACAATAGATCTGGTTGAGTAAACCTAGCCAAAAATTTTGCCTCCATGAATGTCTTATGTATGAGTGACAAGTGATACCTCTGTACAGAGGTAACATTATCATCCAACATCATCTAATGGTCCCAGGTTCCC
Organism: Thamnophis elegans; assembly: GCF_009769535.1. Taxonomy (NCBI): domain Eukaryota; kingdom Metazoa; phylum Chordata; class Lepidosauria; order Squamata; family Natricidae; genus Thamnophis; species Thamnophis elegans. The sequence goes on from NC_045551.1 coordinate 73,397, forward strand.
AATTCCTGGATTAAATGTTTTATTTAATATATAAATCTGAAAGCTAGATAGCCAAGAATTAATTGAACATGCACAGTTGGATGAGTCAGGAAATCTATTGTTTAGAAATATATGTATAGATACTTGCAGAATAATTTCTTCTAGTTCTAGAGAATTTTGTAGATGTTCTCCAACATGATTAAAGAATTGAAAAGATTGAAGAGAAGAAAATAAGTGAGCAAAGCATAGTCAAGAAAACTGCTGGAGTGGATTAATATGTGTACAATGGTACTCAACACTGGGCACTGTCCAATGATACTAGAAAAACATTGCCGTCTTTTTTGACCTAGCAAAATAAGTAAGTACAAATCACTCAGAAGTTTTCAACTTCTTTATGACCTAATTTTCCTTCTTTTCCCCTTCCATTCTTGGTATGGCTTCACATCCCAATCAAAATTTTATCAGGATTAAAACAAAATCAGAATCTTTGTGAAGGAAGAAGTGGAATCAACATTCCCACTCATGGTTCAAGTCCAGGACAGTTTATTCTATTACAAATACGGACATCTGAAAAAACTCTTATTCTTCCCTATGGCATCATCATCATGTAAACTTCATTTTCTCACCCGTCCCACTGCACTGCAGACTGATATACTTTACATTAGCTATTACTTCTACAAATTCTCATTTTCTCTGTCAAATGATGCAAGAAAATTTGAATCGCTATAGTTTTAATAGAGTAAGCTTCTTATCAGCACATTCTATCAGACACCCAAGGACAGTCATACAATCTCTATCTCTCTTACACATATTTTGAAAATTTCCTTCCTTCTCCTTCCTTTCCTTCCTTCCTTCCTTCCTTCCTTCCTTCCTTCCTTCCTTCCTTCCTTCCTTCCTTCCTTCCTTTTCATATAAGATTCAAGGCTGAGCTTCTCTGTTCTGAAAGCCAAATTTATATTTATGTAAAAATTAAAAGGCAAGAAGGTGTCCATGAAGTTACAAATTCTAACTCAATGTAACTTAAATGAAAGCTGGAACTCTCTAGAGAGGTCAACATATTTGCATGCTATATATCTTGCAGCATTTTTCTTAGGTCTCTTATGTTTTATTCCCAAAAAAATAGAGATGTGAATGGAACTGAAAAATCAAATTATTCTGTTTGCAAAGCTTTAATTTTAAATTCCAATTCTAATGGTTAAGATTCCAATTCTCTAGATAGTCATACAGTGTTTGGACAGATTTGACATAGGAACACAATAATAGCGACCAACATTTATATTTTATGGTATTCAAAAGCATGTCGGTGCTGGACTTTTTCTGATTTGTAATATCATAGTACTACCATGTAACAGAGAATGTGTTCATAGCTTCTAGTTCAAACTGATTAGGCAATATTAGCAGATTCTAAACATGCAAAATGTTAACATTGGTTTAGCAGGTCAAACTTGAGTAACTTGATTAAAGTTTCATACTTCTCATTCTGGAATGACTGACTGAGTGCCTATTTACCTGCCTTGTTACTTTCGGATTGTATGCTGCTGAAATAAAGAAAAAAGAACAGGGTTTAAAAAAAACACTTTCTAAGACTTTATATAATTCTTACACCATATATATTAGGAAACTAGGAAAAGTTGGAATGTAACTATATTTGGATAGCCACAGATTTCCTATGCCGGAAAAAAATAAAAATCAAAAAAGCCTTTCATGCTTGGTACACATTTTTGGTAGTTAGTAAACTGAATTGAACACAGATGAATAAACCAAGTAGAAATACATTTCAGAAACTACTAGACAATAAATTGGGAAGCCTTTGACTAATTGTGTGGTTCCATGAAATGAAAAGAGCCTACCTCCCAATATTTTGCATTTATTTTTCTGATTTTAGACAGGTGTCTTGCCAAAGAGCATCTACAAATACTACATTTTCTGTGACATTGCCTACTAAACAATATTTCTTAACTCCAAATCTATAAATGTCCTTCTTCATCCCCAACCTTGCACCTAACGGTCTGAAATTTGGCAGGGTTTTCCCTTTCAGAACAAATGTTCCAAATTTTGATCCAAATCAACAATTACAGGTTTTGAGTTTTTGTTATTGCTTTTGAAGAGATGTCAGGTAGATTTAATCTGTCCATAAACTTAATCACGTAGCTCCTGACTGGCTCGTATAAACACTCCATGTTCCTTGCACAGTGCTCTCTCTCTCTCTTCTTCTTCTCCCCTCTCCCCTCTCCTCCCCCTCCCCTCTCTCCCCCCCCCACCATTCATGCATATGTGAGGCAGGTATACATGTACATGCAAAAAATGCACAATGAAGTTTCCATCAGACCTTGATAGGGATAAAAAAGAAGATACACCGAGTGTGATTCTCTGTCCAGTGGGAACAAAACGATACTAATTTGACTAGCAGCAGCGCTCCAGAGTTCAAGCAGTGTTCCTTCCCATCAACACTCTTAGAGCTTTCTTTCACAAATACGGAAATGAAGATGCCAGGTACACCAGGTGCCCAACCGTTAAGAAACCTGGAGTAGAATTCCCAGTACTGCTGAGAGACAGATGAAAGTCACCTTATAGTTTAATTACTACCCTGCATTAATATTTTCTTAGGGCTCCGTTGGGAAGCAGCTTCATATTTTAGTTCACAATCTGTTGTTTAGGAGAAAGGCAATGGGCTCTTCTGAATTACCTCTGAGACGCAGGTTGGTCATAGCTGATTTCTTTAGAGTTATTCACGATGTGGGAATGTTGACAATAAAGTTCAAGACAGATGAGCACAGACTTCTAGAATCACAATGAGGATTTAACGCCTATCTCAGAGGGTTTGAAATAACTTTGTCCAATCTTTCATAGTCGTGGATATACATCTAATGAATTAGAGAAAGTATATACTTTTTAGGAGGCAAATGTCCATTTGCAGTTATTGCTTTCCTAATAACAGCATCAAGGGAACTGTATGTCCTCCAGAATTCTTTGTACTGTTCTGAATCTCCAACCAGAATTGGCAAATATGAAATAATAGCTGAGAATGAATACGTTTGCAGGATGTTCCCTTCTACCCCTCTCCTTTCCAATGGACAGATAATTCTCTAGCAGAATGAAGGAAACATAGTGTCATGGTAATTCCTACCTCTTATTTAAAACTCTACATCAGGGCTGTCAAACTCCCGACCCATGGTCCCGATGAGTCATACACTGGCCATGCCCACGCCCAGTTTAGCGAAGTGGGGAAAAGTTGTAATATGTCACATGATGCTGCCGTGATGATGTGAGTTTGACACCCCTGCTCTACAAAATTGCAACCATAGAAATTGAATTTCTATTGGCTAATAATCTATGGGGGAAAGGCAGTCCTATTGCTGTCCTATTCCCAAGGCAAGCCTTTGTGGCCTATTGTATGCGAATTACACCAAAGTAATAATGTTCAGTATGAAAATAAACCAACACAGAATGTCGTTAAAATACTTTTTCCTTTCTTCACATATTGTTTGAGAACTAATGATTGGCCAAGAAATGTATAAATTATTTTTTATTCTGAATCTCGGTATAAAAAATGTTCAAGAAAACACAATTTAGGAAACTTCATTGGCAATGGGGCAATTAAAAAGCCTCTACCTCAATCCTATTTTATATTTATTAGAGTTACTATATCAGTGAAATTTAAATTTTGGGGGAGATATATTGATGCTCCCCCTGGAATTTCTCCAGGTATTATGGAAAACTTCACATAAAAGTAAATAGTAAGGTTTCTGAATTTTACCATGCAGATATTTCCTCCTTGATTGAAACTTGTATTTTCTGGAGAACACAAAGAATTTAATGAGTTTCTTGGGGATATATGGTTCTCATATATTTGAATATCAAATGCTTGTGATGATATATTTCAGTTGCAAAAATAGGAAAGGTTCAAACTGAGAGATTGGGAGCTGTAGGAGGGAGGGGAGAAGGATCAGCTTAACTTTACCATGATGTCCAATTTCTACAAAATATTGAGAATTCTACAAATTTAGAACTGCAAGGCCTCTACTGAAGAATGGAGCTGGTGTGGAGGTGGGGGTGGGGGAGTCAGTTTCTCTCTGTGTGTGTGTGTAAAATGATAATAAAAAATCCCTTTTCCTTTTACTGTAATGCTGAATGATCTTTTCTAACATAGTCCCATGCATGGAAGTAAATTCCATGGATTTCAATTAATGGAGTCTAGGGCTGCATTTCTGTGAGCAGAACTGGCTCTCCTCAGAGAGAAGAAATGAGGAAATTTAATGTGCATTGCCTCCTCTACAGCTTCAAAATCTTGTCCGGAAAGTTCTCCAGAACTGTGACATTGAATTCTACTTGTCAAATTTTACTTTTGAGCAGACACAGATTAAAAAAAAAAGATGTTTGATTTTTCTGCTACCTAGTGGAAAGCAATTTAGGATCATGTGTCCATGAAGCAGCCATGGCTTATTTTGCATATACTTCTCCAGTTCTATTTGACTGGAATAATCTGTAATTTTACCAGTTGATGTTTACTATGCAAAAAGCACAATAGCATCTGTATCTTGCTGTTAGCCTATCTTGCTGTTAGCCCCTACAGGTTATAGAAAAATAAAGAAACCCCTGGCTACGTGGTTTGAACCATGATTTCACACAGGCAGTCATGTCAATTTCTTTCTTACAGGACTTTTTGGTTATTACAATGTGATGTCCTGCAGACCCATAAGCTGACATCATTTGAAAGAGATATTGGCATCGTGCTTTGAAAATTTTAACTCAAATGGGTTGCTTTGTCTGCAATTCACAATATGTGATGACATAAATCAAATGCTAATATGTAGAACTGTGAATCCTCCTTAAAGTTGGGAGACAGATTGGCAAGGAACAGATTGGCACGGGACACTGAAATGGTTTCCAGGTATCTATGCCCCAAAGCATTATTCTGCTAACTCCCATTAATGGATGAGAGTTGGCACAGCTATGGTCTTTTTGTAGCACTGCTTACTAATACCAAGTGAAGAGCAATTTTACCTTTCCATCCTTTGCCTCTTGTTTTGCCTCCAAAAAAAGCTAATTCCATCTTTTCAACCAATTGTCCTCAATGTATAGCTGCATACCTGCTACTAAATGAAGGCATGCTAACTTCAAAATACTGTCGTGCTGGCAGTATATAACCTCGCCTGGTGTCTGCACTCTCAAGTGTTGATCTCTGTAGGGCAGGTACCCCTCTTGGGTGATGCAGGAGAGATGCAGGGAGAAGTCAAAGGACAGGAGAGAATTTTTTCCCTATAACTCTGCCAGATTTATTATTGGTACTTCTGGCACTGTGGATACTTGCAGCCAATCACAAACACACAGCGACATCAAAGCCAGAAACGAAGACCAAGATAGAAATTATGGAAATTCTTCAAGGTAAACGCATAAATACCTTATATGTAAGAGTAGGATATGATGATGTTATAGTGCTTATATAGTGCTCTCAATGTTTAAGAGCATGCAATCGTTGTCCCCAGTTCGAGTCTGAGCCTGGTGCCGAAGCCAATGATGGACGCCAGACATGAGGTGCAGGTTTTCCGGTTGCTTTTTATTGGAGTACTTCAAGGAAAGTGGTCTCTGGCCAAAATGCCAAGAACAAAGGATTAAGTCAGCTTCACACACTTTCACTAAAGGAGAAGGCGGGACAAGGTGAGATAATAAGAAACATCATCTAATAAACTTTTAGTAATAATTCTACACGTTGTTCTATTGGTCTCTAGCTGTCCATATTTCTAAGCCGTGGCTAATGAATGCCCCAGGAGTTATCTAATGCACATTTCATTTGCTGCAGGCCACGGCTATTCCTAACTTTTGGCTGGGGTCTGCAAGTTGTCTAACTACCCATAACTGCTACAAGCTTCACACATGCATATTTCCTGTTGATAAGCATTCTTTGTTCTTTCCAAACAGATTTCATAATTACAGTCTGATTTACTTTCAAGTGTGTGTCATGACCTAGCTTACTTTTTTCAGATAGCCCATCAAACTACCTATGTGAAGAAACATGAATTGTGAAAGGACACCATGGAAAACGTGTGTGTGGTATTAGATGTGCCAGTTTTCTCCCATGTATGAAATAGAGTTGGTGAGCTGGAAATGTTGATATCCATCTTAATTCATTTCCACGGAAGAAAAACAATTATTTTATTCCTTCTCACTTCTGTTGTTAGAAGACTTATCCTTCTGAGACCTTTTCTAACCTAGATCACATGAGATAAAAGAAATAATAATGCAATAACTTGTGAAAGACTTTAAATCAAAACAAATGTTCCAACAAGAACAGTAAAGTGAAGGGCATCTTGACAATTATATTCTACATGTCAATATCTGAGCCTGTGACAATTCCTCAAATGTATCACAATAGATTATTACTGTTTAATATTATGATTTAGTTTTGGGGTGAAATGCAGTATGTAGCATTTGTGCCATTGCCTCCCCCAAATCACATTTCATGTTCAAGGGGATGAGTAACTACTCTTCTCAACCACCAGCTGCTTCAAGGAAGTATAGTCATCTTGTCATCCCATTTGTATTCCCTAATCTTGCATTCAGTATGCACATGACTCTTGGGGTAGTGTTCTTTAACCTAATGCGGTTATACAGAATCTTATGAGCATGTTGTGCAAGTCCTTTGCACGATAAAATATAGATCACTGAGGAAAAAAGCTGTGGTGGGTGGGGTGGTGTTGAAAGCAAAGCCTCTCCCCCCCCCAAAAAAAAATTGAGTGTCTTTTTATCTGAAATGTATGCTAAATATTCCTCTTGCTATATGCTTTATACCACGGGTCACCAACCTTTCGGATCTCAGGGAACACAAAATTCATAATTTTAAAACCCGTGTACCAGTAATATGCCCAATGACCAGGTGGGTGTGGCTAGGTGGTCATGTGACTGAGTAGGCGTGACCAACTCAATGTCACTCACGATGAGTGATGCCTCGCTAGCCCCTACTCATCCCGCCTTTCCCAGCCACTCCTCCCCTGCCCACCCAGGCTCCTTAGGGCCCCAACAGGAAGCAGTTGTTGGAGCTAAGCAGCCACCATGAGAAAGAGTTGGCAAAACAGCTGGTTCAGTTCAAATTGGATCTGACTGAGAAGGTGACTCAGCAGAAGCACCTCCCTGAGGACTAGGAGCACAGGCTTTCCAAGCAGGGGGAAGACTTGCAGGAGTGCAAGGCCAGGTACTGGCGCCTGGAGGCTCACTGGGCTGAGATGGTCAGCGAGTTCCAGGCCATGATGCAGTCCCACTGGAACAAGGCCCTCCGGCTCTTTGTCGCCAGCAGCACTTGCCTCTCGCCTCCACCAAAAGCCCCCCACCAGGAGGCTGAAGCCGACCCCAAGCCAGAATTTCTCCCCCCTCTGACCCACACAGAAAGACCCCAAAGGGGAGACTCTCTGCAGCAACACCAACGTTCATTGCATGCAGCCATAATTAGAGGACCCCTGATTTAGTGCAGTATAAAAAATGCAAATAATTTTTCTGCGGACCACCAAAATTTTCTCACGGACCACCAGTGGTCCACAAATCACCAGTTGCTGACCAATGCTTTATACATCAACTATTTAATGAAGAAGGCAGAATACTTTTTTCTATGTCCGTAAGTAGCCATCTAATTTTGCTAATGTGGTTTTTGCCATTTTCTCCCAATACATGTACAGAACCATGTCGATAGATACCAGGGTAACATACAACAATGCTTCCTTCTGTGCCTGTGAGAAACTTGTGTCACTTTCATTACTTGCTCCCTAACAACATTCAAAGTCATAAACAATATATTTAACGCCTGTCTCTGGTGAGGCAATGAATTCAGAAGACAAAAGTGATTTTCAATTGTTTTAAATCTTTTGACTTTCATTTGTTTTAAATCTTTTCATGGCATTCTTCACTTTTCCCCTTTTGACCTTTTTGTAAAGGTGAAAGACAGAGATCCCACCTGTGTCATCCCATGCATTATCTTTGCAAACAATTTTCTCCTCCTTTGCCAATTGTGTATGCCTTTGGGTAGTGTTTGCCCAGCCAAAAGTCCTTCATATTGTCAACCCTGTAATAATGTAATAATGATTTTGAAAACAATAGCATTGTCTCCCCCCTCCCCCCAAAAAAAGAATTTTGAGAAAGAATTGTCTTTTTTAGTTGTTGGAGCTATCTGTGATTTTTTTTAAAAAATGCCTGCCTATAAAATGCCAAGATCTTCAAAGGCAAGTATTTGTGAAAAGTCTTTTCTATAGAAATACTCTTCTTATGATGAAAATCTGCAGCTTTACTAATGACCTTTTGTCTAGAAATGCAAAATCTTATCAAAATTGATTCTGTTGAATTTGACCAGATGATACTTCTCTCTCCTCACCCGGATTTGGCTGATCAAATATTTGGCTAGTATTTAAATCCAATACAGCTTTCTCTTCTGAGTAATTGGGATGCCACCACTACAACATATCTACATATGAAACATGCATTCAACTTTTGAATCATTCCTATACCTCTAAAATAAGAGACAGACAGAGAGAGAGAGAGAGAGAGAGGGAGAGAGGGAGGGAGGGAGGGAGGGAGGGAGAGATTGATTCAGACCATCTGCATCCATCCTCAGTTTCACAGAAACATTTGTCCCAATGCACTTAGAAATAACATTCAAATGAATTCTGCATCTTGTTATAAATTACATATATAACATAGATATTATTCTACCTCTGAATCAATAGCTTTAGTAGCATTCAGTAGCATTCTAATTCCTAATAACACACTTGTATCCCTTCCATCTAAGCCACCACTGGACACAATCACCTCAGGGTAGGATAGGACTGATAGGCATATTCGTCAGTAGATGAAAAGACTATCCAAGCTCTGCTCCATTCACGTGCACATAATATCAATGAAAAGTAGGCCTTTTAATTCATGCTTACATGAAAAAACAAACTTAGGAGCAATGTGGATGATAGCCCTGATTTATGTATTCAGCTGTCAGACATAAAATAGTTTTGAAATTGACCTTTAAGGGTAGAAATGAAATTTGCTGAATTTTATTAATCATACAAAGTATGAATCCAGTATTTCCTTGTGCCAAAATAAAGATGTGAGGTTTTGTTTTAAATGTTTTATCTTTATTTCTAAATCTACTACGTTACGCAAAACTCTCAGGTCATAGGAATTGATGAAAAAAAGAACGAATGTTGTGGCTCCACAATGCTTAGTAAAACTCAGGGACAGAGTTTTGCCTGATTCCACGGAAGGAAAATGTATTTTGAAGGCTTCCATGATTGAAAAAGTTTGGGAACTGCTTTTGTCCTAAGTCATTCTGGGGGCCAATCGCAAAGTACACCTTGGTTTACTGAAGCCCTTTGGGAAATGAAGCATAAGAAAGAATGCCTGGAGCACTGGTGAATGAAGTCGACATCATGTAGGTTTTGTTTGAGGACATCACTATTTACATATGCTGATAAGCTCACATCATCCCTTAGTACACACTGTGACGTTGAGGCATGAGACAGCAGAGTGAAAAATGCACCCTGATTGCTGCTTTATATGACTCTGAAAGGCCAATGAAGTTCCTAAAGCTGCCGGGGGGGGGGGGGGGGAGAGAAATGAGTATATTCAAAATCAGCTAAGATGAATAGGGCAATAAGGCTTATCTGAAGACTTGGCTTAGCTAGTGCATTTTAATTTGGCCATTTAGATGCTAAACCAAGGTAGGCAAGTTAGCACCTATTAAACTTTCAGGAATTCAGCTGCCATCACTTCCCTCCAGTAAGAATGATGGAACTATAAGCAAAAGATTGAAGCTTTACGGGTGTCTACAAAGGGAGATTTCTCTCTCTCTCTCTCTAAGAAATGAAGATGAATACTGTGACTCTGACATGTATTTCAAAAAGGGCAGGACTTCAGTCACATTCTTACATGCACAATCTTTACTTTTTACAGAAAAGGTAAAGATTCCCCTCGCACATATGTGCTAGTTGTTCCCAACTCTAGGGGGCAGTGCTCATCTCCGTTTCAAAGCTGAAGAGCCAGCACTGTCCATAGATATCTCCGTGGTCATGTGGTCGGCATGACTAAATGCCGAAGGTGCACGGAACGCTGTTACCTTCCCATCAAAAGTGGTTCCTATTTTTCTACTTGCATTTTTTATGTGCTTTCGAACTGCTAGGTTGGCAGAAGCCGGGACAAGTAATGGGAGCTCACTCCATAAAGTGGTGCTAGATATTTGAACCGTTGACCTTTCTGATTGACAAGCTCAGCATCTTAGCCACTAAGCCACCACGTTTTTATAGATACAGACAAACAAAACACCCTGTCTGGTGATGGCCCTGAAACTCACCCTGTAACTCATGCCTAACTCCTAGATTAATTTTTATTGCACATTCCATTAAGCTGGGATAATTTCTGAAAACTGGAGTCATTACATTTTTTTTCCCAAGCAGGTCTTGCCTCTTTAAAACTTATTCAATTTTTGCTGAATTGTTTGAAAATGAACACTTAAGATTTGTGAGTGTGCATACACTATGTATGCATGTATGTGTATGTGTATGTGTTTGAAGAACTACATTATAAAATTCTGAGAAACGCAAATACCCCATGGCTCCTGTATTCCGATTCATACATTGATTGAGGCAACACAAAATGAGTGACATTTTATGAAAATGCGAAACTATTTTCCCGACCCTTTAGTTAAAATAATAACAACAATCAGAGCTCATCCACACTGCTTGATTGCCCCATCACCAAAACAGGCCAGAGAACTTTTTCTGGAGGAATAGAAGCAGATGCTATCATCCTCCATTAATTCCCCCACTCACCTTGAAAGCACCTCAGGGCATGTTTTGTTTTTCTGCTCCACTTCTGAAGGATGTTTTTCCCTGTTCCGTTGCCTAGAGTGCTTCTATTCAATGAGCACTTCAGCATGTAGCAAGCCAAACTCGGCAGTTCCTTGTTCTTTGCAGAAGAATGGCTGCTCCTTCAACTGAGCTAAAGCTTCTCTCGTCCATTCTAATTGGTTTTGTGTGTCCCCTTAAGAGAAGCCATGAGAGGAAATCTGCCTGGAGCTAACGGACGAAAGGAAGAAGTCCCAGTCCCAGACTTCAACCTTCATCTAAGTTAGATAAACACTTTTCAATAAAATAACTTTTATTGTCCAAAAAATCTGTCAATGCATCCATTCCCATTTCAGCTTCCAATAGACCCGAGGGGTTTGAGTGGGGTCATCAAACAGAGCTAGAAAAACAATAGTGTTTTTTCCCTACTTCTCACAGAGACTATTTAAACTAAGGTCTATCTCCCACCACCTTTCGTGGTTTTCAGCACCCTTTCCAATCCATTTATCATCCCTGAAGAAAATAAGTCTACGCACAGACAGGACTAGGAGAAGCTGTTCCTCTCGGGTGGCCCATTGGAATTACGACTAAACAATGTCCTTTTATGCATCCAAGCCTGATGCAGTTGGAGCCACCTTATCGGTGGCTTTTGATATTCTGCCTATGGATGATGGGGCATTCTGGGAAGGCTTCATAGTCTTTATAGCAAAAGAAGGGCATCTTCAAAGTAATTGGCCCTCCATTATGGCACAAGATACGTTTAATCTCTCAGACCTGCCGCATCCTTTCAGCTTCCCTCAATTGGCCCAGCAGATTCCCCTGAACAGGTGTTACATTATTATTGGATGGTGGTCCTTCTTGTTTGGGCTCCTTTATCAAAATTACCCTCACACTGTCATAGCCTCCCTCATTTCAGATTCCAAACCTTGCTTTGATGCTGATCATAGAAAAGCAAAAAAAAGGACCTTGGTTGCAGTAAACGCTTTCTGACTCACCAGCTGCTCAGGAATGTTCCAATAACTTATAGAGCAAAAGGAGATCTGCAAAAACTTTCTAGCATCCCAAAGGAAAATTTGAGACAGGATTGGGAAATTTTACTACAGCTGCTAAACCCTTCTTGGTCCTGGTGCATAGCTAACAGATACCTTAACGATAGATGCATTGGTCCAGATTGCCAAATTTTTGTAGAAACTTGAGAGGACTATTTCTAGAGTATTTTCATACTAGAATATCCTTTGGAAAATCCCCTTTCACTGAAATGTTTTTCTTGACTAGCGTCTTGTGTTCACATTTGATATCAAAGACTTTATTTCTTAATTTAGGCTTGGAAAAATTATAGAGGAGATTTTATTCCCCTGAAATTACTAAAGGAGAATTAGGATTCCAGGGCTCCACTCTTGGATGCTTTCTTAATCCATATTAGTATATTTTCCATGTGTATCCCGTTGTATAGAAATAGACCGGAGTCCATCAACTAAAGATTCCTCAATATGATTAATATGATTAACTATTAACTATGAGTAAGCTACTTGCCAGATATTTCTACCTACTGTACACCTATTGGATTAGATGAAAAAATAGTAATAATAAGGAAAAAAAACTTTCAATGAGGTTAGGCCAATTTTAGAGGGTACCAATCAATTGTTGACCATTGCCTAATCCCCTACCAAATATGTATCCCAGTCTAGAGATCCCCCTTTTACTATCTTCAATTTCTTATCTGCTTTTAATTTTACTGAGACTATGGTAAAAAAAAATATTTTTAAAAAATTTTTAAACATAAAAGACAACATAAAAAAATTCTCATCCATTACATACGCATGTCGTTTGGTTATTTCATTTATTAAAAAAAAAAAAAAAACAGGTCCAGCTGCGTGAGGACGGCGGCGACGGCTGTGCGCGGCGGCGATAGCGGCGCGCAGACGTTTGGCGTCTCCCCTTACCACCTTAGATTCCTGGAAGCCCCTGGTGCTACCTGGTGAGCCCCCTGGCCATTTATCTGCTGGCCCCTGGTCCTATCAGTTGCCCCTGAGCAGCAGAACAGCAGCTGCTGGAGTTGGAAGGAAAGCGTGGAGGAAAGCGTGGAGGGAAAGATGGCGGCGCCAAACAGCTGACTCACAGCATTTACATCTTTACATCCTCCTTTTCTGGCCAGCCTGTTGACTTTGCTGGAGCCGAGTGACTGTGACTGTGACTGTGAGCCCTGGTGACTAGTGAGCTGAGAGGGGTTAATTTTTAACTTAGTTTTTCATCTTAAAGAAGGGGGCTGTCGGAAGCTGCATTGAAACTGCGGGCTGAATGGTTGTGTTTGCTGCCGCCCCAGACGCCCCCCCCCCCCCTCGGATCTATCTTTGCTCACTTAGGCTGACTGGTGTGCTTACCCGGGCAGGGAAGAGGACAATTTTTGAACTGGGCCCTGCGTCGTTGTAGCCTCCTCCGGACTTTGCTCCCGGCTTACTTAACCATTAGGAGGAGTAGGATTGTGGCTGAGCTGGCAGGGAGCAATAGAGGATGGCGGCTGCAGTGGCGAGGACTGAGCCCCGAAAACACCAGTACTTTTCCCTCCATTTGCGAGAGTGGCACAAGTCAGCCTCGAACTCTGGCCCCCTACATTGGGGCCCTTATCCATCTTTAGGAAAGAGACTTTTGAATATACAGCCCGCTAACCTTCACCAGTGGGGTAAGACTACATGGTTGCCGCCTATGAATTTTGGATCTTCACATCCTATCTTGCTTGTATACAGCCACCTTATATATTACGCACTTTTGACTTGGTGGCCAAGGACATCTCCCCAGGACATAAGAAGGGAGAGGAGCGGATCACCGCTTCCTCCACTGTTTCCATATTACTATACATTATAACTGCGCAATTTTAAAATAGTATGTTGAGTGTATGGGAGTTGACTGGAATTGAATGAATGGCCCACTTTTATTAATTGTTACTATTGTATTTTATATGTTTTAAATATTACGTGGGAATTGTTAGAGTGGATAAATGAGAATGTTTGACTCGGAGGGCCTGCCGGGGAAGCCGGGGGTCAGTGGGGTGGTTGGGGGGACTACTGTCACGGGAGTGGGTCAGAGCATTACGGTCATTACGGGGAGGGGCAGATACGGCGGGGACTTTAGGGCTGGCCATTACCGGGGAAGGAGGGTTCGCTACATCACAGAGATCCCTCCTTCCGGCCCTATGAGCCCCACTCCAAGACCAGATGGCGCGAGTAGTCAGGACCCTGGTCTCAGGCTGTTGTCGCTAAATGCCAGGTCTGTTGTACACAAAGCTCCTCTCATCCGGGACTTAATTGTTGATGAGAGGGCAGACCTGGCATGTATTACTGAAACCTGGCTGGGCACAGAAGGAGGAGTCCCCCTTGTAGAGATGTGCCCAGAGGGATTTCAGGTGCTTCATCAGCCGAGAGCCCAGGGAAGGGGTGGCGGTGTGGCTATTGTAATCCGGGAGTCTCTGTTACCTCGTAGGGTCCCTGCTCCGGAGCTTGTCGGGTGTGAGTCCCTGCTGATAAAGTTGGACCTCAAGGGTCAAGTGGGTTTGCTGCTAACGTACCTGCCTCCCAACTGCGTTGCAGCATCCCTCCCCTCGCTCCTCGAGTCAGTAGCCGAGCTGGCAGTTGAGTTCCCCAGGCTTATAGTTCTGGGGGACTTCAATTTGCCATCGCTCGGTGAACGCTCTGATGGGGCGCAGGAGTTCATGGCTTCCATGACAGCCATGGGCTTGACCCAGGTAATTTGGGGCCCAACCCATGCAGCGGGTCACATGCTCGACCTCGTATTCCTCTCGGAGCAGTGGATGTGTGATCTTGGTCTGAGGGGTAATGAGATCATACCCCTGTCGTGGTCAGACCACTGCCTACTGAGGCTTGACTTCCGGAGGCCAAACCCCCACCGTAGGGAGGAGGAACCGACCAGGTGGTTCCGCCCCAGGCGACTTATGGACCCGTTGAGGTTCCAGACGGAGCTTGGGGTCATTCCTGATACTCTCGCCCACAGTTCGGCGGAGACTCTGGTTGCCGCCTGGCATTCGGCGGCGGCGGAGTCTCTTGATCGGATTGCGCCACTACGGCCCCTCCGGGTCAGTAGATCCCGGAGGCCTCCTTGGTTTACCGAGGAGCTCCGGGAGAGGAAACGCCGGAGGAGATGCCTAGAGCACCTGTGGAGGTCCGATAAGTCCGAGGCGAACCGAGCGCTTCTAACTACCTGCACCAAGGACTATGTCCGAGCATTAAGAACTGCCAAAAGATCATACATTTCTGCCTTGGTTGCGTCCGCCGAGTCACGCCCAGCCGCCCTGTTTAGGATAACCCGCTCCCTCCTTAACAGGAGGGATGCGGGAGACCCCTTGCAGGGTAGGGCTGAGGACTATGCTCAATTCTTGGCGGACAAAGTAGCTCGGTTTCGGTCGGACTTGGACTCCACCGCAGTAGATCCAGCCGAGACACAGGAGGACCACTTGGCAAATCATCTCTGGGTTGAGTTCCAGGATGTTGCCTCTGGGGATGTGGACAAGGCCATTCGAGCTGTAAGTGCCTCCACCTGTATTCTGGACCCGTGTCCCTCCTGGCTGGTTGCCAACAGCAGGGAGGTGACACATGGCTGGATCCAGGCGGTCGTGACCGCCTCCCTTCGGGAGGGGCACTTCCCCGCCGTACTTAAAACGGCGGTGGTGAGACCCCTCCTGAAGAAACCATCCTTGGATCCAGCCATTTTAAACAACTTTCGTCCTGTCTCCAACCTCCCCTTTATCGGGAAGGTTGTTGAGAAGGTGGTGGCCTTCCAGCTTCAACGGGCCTTGGAGGAAGCTAGTTATCTTGACCCCTTCCAGTCTGGCTTCAGACCTGGTTACAGCACAGAAACCGCTTTGGTCGCATTGACCGATGATCTCTGGAGGGCCAGAGATGGAGGCTATGCGTCCATCCTGGTTCTCCTTGACCTCTCAGCGGCTTTCGATACCATCGACCATGGTATCCTTCTGCGACGACTGCGGGAGGTGGGAGTGGGAGGCACTGTTTTACAGTGGTTCTCCTCCTACCTCTCGGACAGGTCGCAGTCGGTGTTGGTCGGGGGGCAGAGATCGTCCCTGAGGCCCCTAACATGTGGGGTGCCGCAGGGTTCGGTCTTATCCCCCCTACTATTTAACATATACATGAAACCGCTGGGCGAGATCATTCGGAGGCACGGGATAAAATACCACCAATATGCGGACGATACGCAACTGTATCTGTCCGCCCCGTGCCAACTCAATGAAGCGGTGGACGTGATGAACCAGGGTCTAGAGGCCGTTAAGAACTGGATGAGCGCTAACAAACTGGTACTCAACCCGGACAAGACCGAGTGGCTGTTGTGCTTCCCTCCCAATAATTTGGCTAATGTACCAACACTTAGGCTGGGGGGTCAAATTTTATACCCCTCAGATAGGGTCCGCAACTTAGGAGTCCTCCTGGACCCACAGCTGACTTTTGACCACCAGCTGTCAGCTGTGACCAGGGGGGCATTTGCCCAGGTTCGCCTGGTCCGCCAGTTGCGGTCCTACCTAGACCGGGAGGCTCTCACAACAGTCACTCGAGCCCTTGTGATCTCTAGGCTGGAATACTGCAATGGGCTCTACATGGGGTTGCCCTTGAAGTGCATCCGGCGACTACAGTTAGTCCAGAATGCAGCCGCGCGAGTGATAGTGGGCGCACCGCGGTTCGCCCACGTTACACCCGTCCTCCGCGAGCTGCACTGGCTACCTGTTGGTCTCCGGGTGCGCTTCAGGGTACTGATGACCACCTTTAAAGCACTCCATGGTAGTGGATCTGGGTACTTGAGAGACCGCCTTCTGCCGATTACCTCCCTTCGACCAATTAGATCGCACAGACTGGGCCTCCTCCGAATCCCATCTGCCAGTCAATGCCGACTGGCGACCACACGGAGGAGAGCCTTTTCTGTTGCAGCTCCGACCCTGTGGAACGATCTCCCCGTTGAGATCCGTACCCTCACCACCATCCCGACCTTCCGCGCAGCCCTCAAGATCTGGCTCTCCCAGCAGGCCTGGGGATAGGTTCCCAATTCACCCGCCCGAGTGTTTGATTGCTGAACGAAAGTTGTGTTTTATTATTTTTCTTTGTTCACATTTTGTTTTGTTTTTTTGATACTGCACCCCCCTCCCTTGTGATTGTAAGCCGCCCTGAGTCCCCTCAGGGAAAAGGGCGGCCTATAAATTTTAATAAATGAAATGAAATGAAATGACCAGCACTGCTCCCATTCTTGGCGTGCTTTTTTCTCCCTCCCCAGGCTCCAGAGGCTTTATAGGAACCTGGGGAGGGCGAAAACAGCCTCCCTCACCCGACAAAGGCCCTCCGGAGGCTTCAGGAGCTCCCCTGAAGCCTCTGGAGTGCGGAAAACTGGCCCTATGGGCAAACCGGAAGTCACTTCCGGTTTGCTCATAGAGTTGTTTTTTGCCCTCCGGAGCCTTCAGGGGAGCCTCCTGGAGGGTCTGGAGGGCTAAAACTGGCCCTGCAAGCAAAGCGGAAGTCCATTTCTGAAGTTCCGGTTTGCCCCGTAGGGCTGGTTTTTCGCACTCTGGGAGACTTCAGGGGAGCCTCTGGAGGGCGAAAAATGGCCTCAAAAGAAGGGCAAAGTCAGCTGGCCAGCGCATGCATGCGCACTGGCCACCTGACAGAGTAAACACCTCATGTGCCCTGACAAATGGCTCCACGTGACATGTGTGTCACGCTTGCCATAGGTGCACCATCATGGTTATAATCCATCTCTCAGATCTGTCTCTGGGGGGGGGGGGAAGAAAAGGGCATTGAGCACTTTAGCCTCCCCCCCTCTTCACTTTTCTGAAATCTGTACAAACTTACCCCTTTTTTTCTGAAAGAAAACCTAGTTATAAACTCTCAGAAAACTAACGTCTTAGTATGTGCGGAAAACTATGGTAAAATCTATATTTGGTAATTTAATTGGAATGATATTAAGCAGGTGTAAATCCCTTGGAATGCTATTCCAGGCCTCCCTGTCCTGGAGAGAACATATTTTTTTTTATATCTGGCAAGTATCTGGTAGCATTTTTATCTCTTTTTAAAAAATATTTCTCTTATCTTTGATAATGTATGTACCTCCAGCATTATCTTTGTGTTTTGATTTTTACCCTTTTTTGTTATTAATTAAAAAAACAATGAATTAAATAAAAGAAGAAGAAAAAGAAGTATTATGCAGTCTGTCTCTTCAGATATTCTGAGATTTTTCTGTACAAAGGGAGCTTATTTTATCCTTGCAAGATGCAAAATCTTCATGGCGAAGGTCATTTCTTAACTTCTCTATGATGTCCAAGACTGTAGTTTTAGAAAACTTGACATCCTTGAAGTTGTCCCTCATTAAAGTTATCCTTGTATTCTCAACATATATTAAGAATGCTGTTCTACATTTAGGGATAAGGTTCATTGCTGTGGATGCCAGAGCTTCATATTACCTTTTAAACTTTGGCTAATATTCTTTCCCAGTAGATCTGGTTCTACAAGTTCTTAGACTTTAGATCAATCTACTTTAAAAGGTTATTGACAAATGTCACCCCCTAAGTTCATTGTTGGTGACCCTCTGTCCAATAAGCTTTGAAAGTATCAGAATTATTCTTCAGCAGAGTATCTGGCTATTGAGCTTTAAATCTATTTAAGTGTGGCTTCCTGCCATGCACCTTGTGAAGTCTCTACAAATAACTACAAACAAGCTTCCTAGCTATCCTCCATCATAGTTTTGAAATTCTTCTTGGCCATGCCTTTGGGTGTTTTGATGGGCTTTTATAAAATACAGCACCAGGGCACATATACTTATGGGGACAGAGCAACAATTGTTTATGTGTATTAGTAAAGAGAGGCAAAACGGTGTTTTTATTAACTCAGGTGACGATAAAATTTCCTATTCCTATATTTGTTTCTCCTGATCAAAACAGATACTGAGGCTCTGCAACTAACTAGATAGTTAACGAGGAGTGCAGTTAAAGCTTGGGGTGCAGGAGTAGGTCTGTATGAACAAAAACATATTTCTTTGTTCGCAAATCATGAAAGAAGCTCTGGAAGGCCTCTGAAAGTTTAAACTTGCTTAATTCAGAAGAGAAAACTAGCATTCACTTTCAGGTTTTGCAGGAATGTTTTCTTGTTAGTAAGCTTCTTAGAGTTTTTGCCTCTTGTCCTTTCCTGTCAATCTTAACTTCCAGTTTCTGCTTTTGCTTAGATAAAAGCTGTTTTCCTTAGTTGAAGATTTCCTAGTTTCTTGTGGGGGTTTTTCTGCCTCTTCCCTGTTAACTCCTTGTCTTCCTTTGAGGTTTCATTGGTGAGGACAGCTAATAACCTGAACTATTCATTTGTAAAAGGAAGCTGTAACTCTTGGAGCATCATCCAACATCCCACAGGCTGCAGAAGAAGCTAGCTTTGTTTCCATTAAACAAACAAGCCTTCCCCCTACATAGTCTATATTCAGCTATGCATGATTTTGAAGGAGATGTAGGTTTTGATCATTTGTTCGAAAATCTGTATTGAAACAGCTTCTTTGGACAATGCCTATATTTATAAAAGGAAGTGGGTCCACAGATGCTTCTTCTGGCTGCAATGGCCATAAGTGTCAGAGAACTTTGATGCGGAAAATGGTGTCTTCTTTCTATCTCAGTGATCAGCTCTGTGTAGAAAAAAATCTCTCTGAGGCAAAGGTTAGCTGTCTTATACATCTATGCCTCATGTATGTTGTGTGCAATTTTTTCAGATGAACAGTTTTTGCACACATTTTACCAACAGATACCCACAAGCCTTGTTCCCAAGTATGTATTGGTTTGTGTTCCATGTTGAGGCAAGAACAATGGACGTTGGAAAATGCCATCAATTTTTGGGGGTGAATGGAGTCAGTGTGAGCACTTTTCTTTTAAAATAAATCAATGGTTCATATACTCTCACACCATTCAGTTTCAAGAAGGCTTCATACCCATTTGCCCTACTCAGGTGATCCTGAGGATGTAGACAAACCTCCAATTGGTCTCAACGACTCTCTTAAAATAACGCAAATGACCAGCTATCTGCAAGGAATATAAATCCTTCCGTTCCCCACCATCCAGTCAGGGCTTCTTGGATGAGAAGCGAAATGTTTTCAAAGGAAAGACAAGAAAGTCCAGTTGCCTCTTGAGAAAGTGCCTTTGGGACAACCACAACCGGGATGACTGAGAATCTCCATAGACATTAGTTTAAATTGTCTTATTCTTCTCAATCTAATTCAGGTCTTTTGTTTACAAACCAGAAATCATCTGCAACATTGGCATTATCATTAAAAACTGAGATCCAAATACTGAATAAGCTGAATGAGAACATTGTGTTCATTTCATGAATACAGCTTAGTTTGACCTCTGACCAAGGCAGAAGTTACAGAAGTTTGACTGCAGCGTGAATGGAAAGGCTTCCAGGGGCCATTTTAATGGTATGTGAAAATGACCTTGAGAGACAGATACAAAAACTGCATACTAGACAACAGTTAAATAAGGGATATCTTATCCCAGAGAATCAATAGGAACACGCCAAAGATCTCAGAGGGGACTTTCCTAGTTTCTCGGATTGTAAAGGCAAGGAGGGAGAGATATACTTTTAAAATTGCAATATTGATGTCAGCTTTGCAAGGTAGTCCAAATATGATGAACATCCAGAAGTACTAGCTCTAACTTTACTATAAGTTATATTAACAGAATCTTGCACATCTGCACATAAATGGAAGGTTGGAGATTGATTGGAGGTTATTTAACACCACTGGATTCAAGGAGGACCTCCTGAGAAAGGGATGAATCATTACCTTCTCACACAAGATAGTGCGAGGAAAGGTAGTGATTTTTTGAGTATTTTGAGTATTTTATTAATACTTATAGGCCGCCCTTTTCCCTGAGGGGACTCAGGGCGGCTTACATAAAATGAAGGGAAGGGATATACAAACAATAGCACATACAATACATAAAATAAAATAATAAACAACATTCATTCATCATTCGGGTGGGGCCAATAGTGATACGTACTTCCTACCACTTCCCAAGACACGCCTAAACCAACAGAACACAGATAACCAATGTGCAGGCTCTCTCCTCTTCTCCTTATCAACCAGTTCAAACTCGTTCCTGATTACCCTTGGGTACTTCCATAGGATGTGCTCTGCTGGTATCCAACTGTAGCTGAAGCTGAACAACTGACAGTGCTGAGAAAACTCCTCTCAACAACTTTGCTTCTTTACACCTTCCTTACACTTTCCTTCAGGGATCTGGTCACCTGAAATAGGCCACCGCCCAGCTGTCTACAGATGAAATCAGAGTGGAGAAGTGAGCTTCCTTCCTGGCACAAAGTAAGTCATAATAAAGTCTCGTTCCTGTGTCCTGTTAGCTTTGATCTTCATCTTTTACCATTTTTTTACAAATCAGATGTGTATTCAGTACATACCCATGTCTTTCACCAATTCTTCTGGAATGTTTGCTACTGTATGCATCACACTCCAATGCTTTTAAAATAGAGAGATCTCTACAATTCTTTCTAGGTTTGGTATGTTCACACAGGTGCTTATATATGAAAGCCAGTGAGAATTTACTTATATATACCAGGCAACCAATTTGGGTATTTGTTGGTCCCTAAATCTAATTATTCAATCTGCACTAGGAAAATGATGACAAATTTTAAATTAAAATTGTCAGTCCTGTTTGGCTTTATTTTTGCAGTCTGAAAAGTTGTTTTGCGCAATAGCAATAGCAATAGCAATAGCAGTAGACTTATATACCGCTTCATAGGCCTTTCAGGCCTCTCTAAGCGGTTTACAGAGAGTCAGCATATTGCCCCCAACAATCTGGGTCCTCATTTTACCCACCTCGGAAGGATGGAAGGCTGAGTCAACCCTGAGCCAGTGAGATTTGAACCGCTGACCTGCTGATCTAGCAGTAGCCTGCAGTGCTGCATTTAACCACTGCGCCACCTTGGCATTTCTAATATAAAAAGTGGTGGCTTCAATATATTCAGACAAATTTTGCTAAAATTCTGACCTTTGAAGCCTTCAATTACTTATTAGAACCCGGTTTTTATCTCCAAATTCCTTCCTAAGCTTATTTGAGAACTCATATCAAGTTCTTATGGAAAGGTCACAGTCACCCGCCATGTTATCTGGATTACCATTTTTCCTCATAAACTATGACATTTCAAAAATGTCAGCATCTGAGAAATCTACACAACATGGAGATGGAAAGTGAATGGAGCACTTTTCTCCCGTCCAAGTGTGATGATGAATATATGCAATACAAGTGTATACATTCCAGGTGAACCAACTTGTTACTTTCCAGGCCATGAAGAGTGTGCATGTCACCATTGTTATTTAACACTTGATAAATTGTCAAAGATGTACAATGGTATTTCAAATGTATGTTGGAAATGTAAACGTAAAGAAAGAACTTTTTACCAACTCTGATGGATTTGTGATAAAGCAAAGGTTACTAGGGTAAGATTCATATTTTAATTCAGAAAACTCTTAAAATGAATATAAAAATTAAAACAAAGACTTTTCTTTTAGACTTAATGGACAAAGAACTTGAATAAAAATCTGGAATATATCTTGACAGCAGCAAGAATGTTTTATGCATGCAAATGGAAAGATACTTCAATTGCCACAATGAATAAATGGCTGGAAAAACTGATAGAGCTGGAAGAAATGGCCAAATTAACTGGTCTAATCAAAGACAAAAATATACTCAATTTTGTTACTGCTTGGAAACTGCTTCTGAATTTTGCATTTGATATGGGGAAAAATTAAACTTTGGGTGTTGCTGATTAGTATATACTAAGTATATAAAATGAAAAAGTTGAGGCTGTAATATTATTTTATTGTACCATGCTAAAAAGAGTCAAAAGTCAATACTTTTCTTTCTTTCCCTCCTTTCCCCACACTTTCATCTGGCCCCTTTTCCCATCCTCCTTTTCCCACTATTTTCATTTGCATTTCTATTTCATATTTTTCATAAGCTTAATAAAATTATGTATATAAATTTTTATTAATTAACAGCATGCATATATTCCTGTCTTTCTAGCACTAGATTGAAAGATGTTCCCTAAATTCAAATCCCAACTGATAAATGGAAGCCATGAATAAAGCAACTTATTTTGATTCTCTGCTGATCAAATGGAATCAATCCATCCTATCTGTCCCATGGGCTTTTTATATGAATAAATAAGATGAGATTTATAAAATATAACATCCAACTTTGTAGTAGCAAGGATACTGTTTGCTGAGACTATCTGCAAATATAAATTAAAGGTGTTAAACTGGCATTTGCTAGCTTTCTCAAATGATACATTTGTGATCATTAACAAACATGAACATATGAATGCCCATATTCACTGATCTCCTGTTCTGTTTTCAGACTCTTATTGTTTGAATAAAATATCTGATACATTTTTGTGATCTTGATAGTGTGTGCTATAGCTAATTACTAATTTCAATAACTCTGCTTTGGATTTGGATCTGCTGTTCCCTCCCAAAAATTGGCCTTGTACTCCATCTCTCAGGCTGGGGGGGGGGGGGTGAAATTATATGCCCTTCAGACAGGGTTTGCAATTTGGGAGTCCTCCTGGACCCACAGCTGACTTTAGAACACCATTTGTCGGCTGTGACCAGGGGGGCATTTGCCCAGGTTCGCCTGGTGCACCAATTGCGACCCTACATGAACCGGGAGGCCCTTAGAACAGTCACTCATGCCCTTGTGACCTCAAGACTGGACTACTGTAACGCGCTCTACATGGGGCAGCCCTTGAAGAGCGTTCGGAGACTCCAGCTGGTCCAGAATGCAGCCGCGCGAGCGATTATGGGTGCACTCTGGTACACCCATGTCACACCTATCCTCCGCGAGCTGCACTGGCTACCTGTTGGTCTCCGGATACGCTTCAAGGTGCTAATCGTTACTTTTAAAGCGCTGGTATTGGACCTGGGTACTTGAGAGACCACCTCCTGCCAATCACCTCCCTACGACCAATTAGATCCCACAGATTAGGCCTCCTCCGAGTACCATCTGCTAGCCAATGTCGACTGTCGACCCCTTGGGGGAGGGCCTTCTCTGTGGCTGCTCCGGCCCTCTGGAACGATCTCTCCGTGGAGATCCGGACCCTCACCACCCTTCCGGCTTTCCACACAGCCACTAAGACCTGGCTGTTCCGGCAGGCCTGGGGCTGATGAGTTCCCGGCCCCACTTAAACTGTTGTGACTGTTGTTTTGTTTTAACTTGTTTGTCTTGTGTTCTGTTTGTATTCCCCTTCCCTTTGGTTTGTTAGCCGCCCTGAGTCTCTCGGGAACAGGGCGGCATACAAGTTGAACAAACAAACAAACAAACAAACACAGTACAGAATTATTTGCTTTTAGTTCCAGTGATCACATTAACTATTGACTCGATCTACTCCATTTAGTGGATTCACTGGACTCTCTCTCTCTCTCTCTCTTTCTCTCTCCCTCCCTCCCCCCCTCTGTGTTTATATTCATTGAAACTGAAGTTTGTCATCTTGGAATTCATGCTGCCTTAAAGGTAAATTGGGTATTTTTTTCTTCATTCTAAAACACTCTAATAAAGGCAAACCCTACAAATTGCTATCTTTTTTTTTTAATCTAGAAGCATAAATTCTATTCTAAAAAAAATTCTAATCTTTTCTAAATTGTTACTTGGAGATATCAAAAGCGATGATGAGCCTGCAAGGATTTTCTTCACTTAGGAATTTAGAATGTTCTAGTATAACATTTTTTTTTCTCAAAAGCATTATCAGTCTCCACAGATGACTTTTGCACATCACATAGACTTGCAATGGCATTTTAGATAGGACATTTGGTAAATAAATCATTTCACTTCCTACTTTTAAATATTTTCAAACTAGAAATTACCCTGTAATATTTTGAATACCATTCCTCTCTTCAACTCCGCTGGTGATCTTAAAGAGGATATTGAATATATACTTTTGTTATTGTGCCATTCCATCATATTTCTTTTAAAATATTAATTTTATATGTGTCATTTGATTTAGTTCAATGTAACACCAAAGCATAAGAAAAGAGAAAAAGGATATAAATTATATCTGTAATAAATAGAGTGCTTGAATTTTAGAAGAACGTGGAATCAACGTTGCTTTTGAACGGGGGAAAAGGAAAGTTTTTCAATTTCTTTTTGACAGGTGCTTCAAGAAACCATCTTAGTTTTCTGATAAACAGACTTGGAAAACATTGGACTTTGGGATTTAATGTATTTTATAATCGTTTACTTCTTTTCATCCATAAAATGATTCCTCTACCCTCCTCCATCCCTGATGATGCTCCAAATCTGCTCTTATAAGATTGCACCTGAGAGTATCTTCTGAGTAAAAAGGAATACAAAAAAAGGCCAGTTGATTGTGTAGCCCCCAACAAGGATGTTGACAAACCCACAGATTATAATTTAAGAATTTAAAATGTATGTTGATTAGACTAGCATTGTTAATTAGAATCAGTCTTTTCAATGTTTTCCTGTTTCTTAGCAAAAGCTGAACATTTTACAGCCTGTGATTCTCTATCTTGAGGACACGCTACTTTCATCGAGAAATATAAAACAGCACCAAAATATAAAATAGAACAAACCTGGAATGAAAACACACACACACACACACTAAAAACATAAATAAAAAAATTAAGTTTACCTGAAGGTATATAAAATGTTGTGGTAGATGAACTTTGAATCATAAACAGTGTCTTCAGGTGTTGCAAATAATACTTCCAGCCAAATGTGTAACTCCTTTTCCCAAACATTTGGGCAGAAGTACTTCCAGAGAGAAAACATGCCTACTTTCCCAGGCAAAGTTGTGCGTTTCCCTACTTTTGGGATGCTGTGAAGAGCTGGTTCTTCCGTCAAGTCTTAGGCCTTGGTGATACTGGAGCTATTAGATGTATGGGAAGCATTGCTTTAGCATGAAGGAGAGTTTTGTTAGTATCATGTTTATATTTTATTGTTATGCCCGATTGTGGCCTCCAGAGTTATTGTATAGAAGATGAGCAGCCTTGTAAGCCAATCAAATAAACAAGCTGAACCTGTTACTGCACCTCATCGTGTTTCACAGTTGCACACCTGCATCAAAGCAACGTCTAATTCTTAGCTATCCTGATACTCTGATCCCTTCCTGAAGTTGGAGTTTGTTCCATGTACTTCAAATATTATAATGCTGTACTTTAAATAAGATAGTTAGAATAGCCATTAATGTCCCATGGCAGAGTTGTTATGCGACCATGAGCATTGAAGCCATTGAGCTAAGTAATAGCTGATTTTTTTTTGGGATAAGGCTGTATTCTGATTGACTACTAGAGAGTGAAAGTAATGTCCTGCTAAGTTATTTCTGGCAATCTTTAAATTCTTGGCTAATAATGTTTATAAAACACAGGATATGCTAATTAATGGGATTGCATGCAAATGAAATATGTGCCTACATTGCGATAATTCCACTTAGGGGACAATGGCATCTTATGGCTCTGAACAGATTAATGTGCAAATTTACGGAGGAGCTCACTTATGAATAAATGACCTTCTAGACAAGTACATTAAATGTGGTAATATATTTAAAATTAATCTAAATATCCCAGAAAATCGCATTTTCGAGAAAAAAGCTAAGCTGGCACTTCATGCTGTTAAGTATTTAATGGAAATGTTTTGTGTGCTGATGCATAGTCTTTAATTTGCCTTCCTGCAGCTAATATTGCCTGTTCTAAAAGCTTCTTGCTCCACAAAGATTTTTTTTTTTTTTTTGGTAAGGTCAGCAATATATGAATCATGGAAAAAACCTTTTAATTACAAATCCATCTTTACACATGCAATGGTACCCAAAAGATTGAACCCAGTGGTTGGATACAAACTTTTTTACGGTTTGTGGGCATGGCTTGGTGGGCGTGGCAGGGGAAGGATATTGTAAAATCTCCACTACCGCCCAATCAGCTGGGACTCGGGAGGCAAAGGATAGATGGGGATGGGGCCAGTCCGAAGAAGTGGCATTTACCAATTCTCTGAACTACTCAAAATTCCCTCTACCCGTTCTCCAGAACTGGTCAGAACCTGCTGAATTCCACCTCTGATTGAATCTATTTGGAGGTTTCTGGCATCCCTTCTTTTTGCTTCCTATCCTTTATATGGAATGATTAGTCTTATGAGACTGACCAGATCAGGAAACCAATTCTGTAGACTAGGATTAGATTTATTGAGATAGGCTACTTGTGTTTTGCCTTTCCTCCCTCTTATAATCCATTGAATTAAGGAGGAACCAGTCTGAGCATTATCCTAACACTATTTCTTTTCCCTGGGAAAGGAAATATGTGGCCATTATGTGGCGCTAGGGATTCAAACCGCTGAACTGCCAACCTTTCTGATTGACAAGCTCAGCATCTTAGCCACTGAGTCACCACATCCCTCACATGTCCTTGCTTGGCGAGGTTTTTATGTATTCTCCTAGGAAGTATAGGCATGAAGAATATTAAAAGACGTGATGATAATGATATGATGATAATATCATCATAGCAAATGTTGGCAAAATATTTGTCCATATCTCTATGTTCTTTAATACAGGTTCTTTTTATTCTCCAAATTCTTCCCATCACATTTGTGGTGGGCAGGATGTGTCTTGTTTTCTAAAAGCACCAAATTCTCATCCACCTATATTGGTGAAATTCAGCTGGTATATTTGGAAGATCACATTGTGGTTGTTAAGAATGAGCATTCAGTTATAAAAATAAGTGGAGGCAAGCTGAAATCCTGCATGTTTTGGACTTTTGCTACTTTCAGGACCACTTTTTGTAGGAAGAATGTGTAGCTACATGAACTGAGATGGAGGGGATGCTATAGAAAGATCAGAAGCTGCTACTAAGAATGACCAGGACATGTCATTCTTAGTAGCAGCTTCCTCACTATTATCATCTGAGATTAGGCTGATTTCTACTTTCCTCCAATTTTTTACCCTTCAGAAAGTAATTGAAGACCTTTTTCTCTTCTACAGAGCTTTTCGAAAGTGTGTTTGGATTACAGCAAATGTTTTTTATAGATTTATTAAAAGATTTCAATACTTGGACATTATGAAAATGTTGTTGTAAGCTGTGTAGAGTTGGCTGAATAAATAATATAAAAAAACAATTGCAAATCAATAAAATAAATAAAACAGTATCATAATCATAGTTGATTGTATAGGTCTTGTATGCACTAAGTATTAAAACTTTCCTGTCCGGCTTTCTCCGAAAATAAGACGGGATCTTATTTTCTTTTGACCCCTGAAATAAGCACTTGGCCTTATTTTTTTTTTGGGGGGGGGAGGGGTGTCTTACTATTTTTGAGGTGCAGGAGGCAGGGAGTGTGATCATCTCATGGCTGCTGCTGTGCTGCAATATTTTCAGGCAGGGCTTATTTTCCAGGGAGGGCTTATTTTAGTGCATGCTCTCAAAAGCCCGATTGGGCTTATTATCCAGGGAGGTCTTATTTTGGGGAAAACAGGGTAGATGAATCTCTCAGTTTCATTTTCTCTGACTCTAAGGTGTGTTTTGGATTATTTCCATTCAATGTACGATGAAATTTGCAAAATAAAGTGAATGATATACTTAACACTCACTCTGCAAAGCCTTCACTCCAGGGGCACAGAACCAACATTTTGGAGACATGGTCCATTTCTAGACGTTTCTTGCTGGCATCATAGGCTGCACTGTTTGGCAAGTTAGAATCAATGGTTCCACACATTCCAGACCACAGGATGCAAGTTAATGTCTAGGAGAAGCCATGTTGCTAAAAAACAACAACAGATAAATTGTGCATTTTTGTTATCAGATCTTATATGAGAACTACGTATTACATACTGTATCTGATGTGAGAGAACTACACCACCTATCATCTAGTAGTATACAAAATTATCTCCTACTTGTCAATGACTACTTCAGCTTCAACTGTAATAATGCAAACTCAAGGTAAACTGCTCCAGACTCGATGGCAGAAAATACGACTTCAGCAACGGAATGGCCAATGCCTGGAATGCAGGACCTGACTCTGCTCTTCCCCAAACCTCCATAACTTTAACCTTGATCTGTCTACTGTTCACCCCACCCCCATTCCTAAGAGGTCAGTAGGGGTGTGCATAAGCGCACCTAAGTGTGCCTAACGTCCCTGTCCTACTGTCCTTATTTATTTGTACTATGTTGAAACTGAAGTTTATGTCTCATTACTGACTTCCTACGTAACATTAAGCTGTAGCATATTTGTATAATATGACTCAATATAATGCGTCAATCTTGACACTGTGACTTTGAAACCATATTTTACGATTTTCAATTGCATGAGAATCAGCAAAAGACTCATTTGATTATTCTATGGCTCAGGGTTAAACTAAATATGCCTTTGTGTGATTTATGAAGGGAAACTATGATTCATCATGACAGCAATGCTAGCTCAGGCAAAATAAAATTTGCAAAATGGGAACTAGTCTAGGGAACATCACTATTTTATTACAAAAGACAGATGCACTATAATTGCTTACATTTTGT
The DNA here is from genome assembly GCF_009769535.1 of Thamnophis elegans. Taxonomy (NCBI): domain Eukaryota; kingdom Metazoa; phylum Chordata; class Lepidosauria; order Squamata; family Natricidae; genus Thamnophis; species Thamnophis elegans. The sequence goes on from NC_045551.1 coordinate 102,745, forward strand.
GCTCATTCTCATCTCATTTCAAAGGAAAAGAGCATTAAATGGAAGGCAAAGTGAACACAAAAGCTTTGCGTTCAACCCTGGCCCAGAATGTAGCCCCTCAGCATCCCAAAATAACATGCAGAAATTGGTGGAAAAATAAGTGAATAGCTCCAGCTTTTTACCTGCAAGACACCTTCCCCTCCAAACCAATCATTTTTAGATCTGATTTTATTTCATTTGCACAAGTTTATTTAGGGTTTCAAGAGTGAGAACAACAGACTCAGAGAGAGAAATTGTTCACATCTCCACCCTTAATGCACCCCAAAAGACACCTCAAACAATCCAAGCTTACCAAGTTTGAATCTATCAGGATCTGCTACACACAGTAGCAGAACTCTTTGCCTTAGCAGTGAGATGTAAACTGAGGGGGAAAGTTGTTAGCAATTAACTTATTAAGTCAGAGTAGGAGCTTGTTAGTTTATAGCTTGCACTAGGCAAGAAAGTGGCATCCCACTTCGGATAGCAACTAGGAAGAATGTTTAGCTTGTCTAAACATTCTCTCTTCCTTTCTAAAGACAGAAAAGTAAGCCAATGTCCCTAAATAGTTGGAACCTCGGCATAGCCTGAAAGTCCCTGGAGGCTACTGCACAACTGCTGGTTCCAGAAGGTCTGTAAGAAACTTGCAGCTATGATTGCTATACTTTGTCATCATAAAAACAAAAACATTTGATATAATAAAAGGTGGAAGATTAAAGTGAATTTAGTAGGATTGTTATGCTAAGGAAATTTGGCATGTAACAGACGGATTCCCCAGGTTTGTCTTAAGGATTGAGTTCGTGGTGGTGCAGTGGTTAGAATGCAATATTGCAGGCTTATTCTGCCCACTGCCAGCAGTTAGATTCTCACCCGCTCAAGGTTGACTCGGCCTTCCATCCTTCGGAGGTCAGTAAAATGAGGACCCAGATTGTTGGAGGCAATATGTTGACTCTGTAAACCCATTAGAGTGGGCTGTAAAGCACTATGAAGTGGTATATAAGTCTAAGCGCTACTGGTATTCTAATATTGAACCAGCTGCCAATAAAATCAACAGCAAAAGTCTAGTATTTTCCTTAGTGGGGTAGTGATAATTCCTAATTGGGAGAAAATAAGTCAGTTCAATGCACAATGAAATTCTTAAATGTTGGTCATTACCAAACAGAATTGTGAATAGTCATCACAGAAACTATCAAATTTGATTATCTTCTTTTTTTCCCCAGTGAAGACAACAGATCTTTGTACTAACTTTGAATTTGCATAAACCATTTGTTTTAATGTTTTAGAATCTGGCCACATAATTTGATTGCTTAGCTTCCAATTGCATTTAAATCCAGATGTTTGCTGTACAGTATCTGACCTTCTAGGCATTTTCTCCTTAAAATTAGTAATAGTTTGCTGACAAAGACAGAGGTACAAACAATTGTTTCAAATATCACCTTACCATTACTAGATAAAAGCGAGCTTTTTATAATGTGTACACAGTTATGTATTGCAAAGTCTGAATAAGGATATGTATATTCATGTATATAAATACTTCATAATACAGGTAGCATATGGCAATAATTTTCCAATCTAAAATATAATTCTATAGGATTTTAAGCTACTAGTAAGAATAAAAACATTTACAGAAATTTTATTCTTAGCCCAGTTTGACAATGAAATGTAAACCCTAAGAATAAATGAAACAAACATCCTCTATAATTCTCACATACAAATTCTGTAAAAAGCACACACACAAAAATACCATTTCTAAAATTTAGATTATTGTAACAAGAAATGTTTTTATAGAGATATGATGCATCTTAAATTACTTTTGTAAGATGATAGTTAATTAGATTAAGTGAAACTGTCCAAGCTCATCTTGTAAATGAATTTTAAGGATTTATAAAGCCTGCCTCATAAAAGAAGTGAACATTACAAGATTCAAAACATTATTCAGCTGCAGAGTTAATTTAAACTTCTTTCCTTTCCACCAGTCATTATATTTTGCCCTATAAAAGAGGAGTGAGATTCTCCTCACTCATTCAGTAAGACTTTGAAACATATAAAATTATTTTATGGAAGAAAAATAATATGAGCAACAATCTCTATTATCTAGAACCTTACAAGAATCTCATCTTTAAAAAAAAATAAAGATAGACAAAACTTTTATGATCTCTTAGGCCCCTCTGGCCATTAATGCTGAAAACTGATGGCATCTTTTTCAGAGATATCGAGCCAAGAAACATAAAAGCTGCAGCAGAAGTTGAAACACTGATATACTATTACTTTAAAAAGCAAATAAAGGACTCAAAGGATCTTCCCCAAGACAAGGTTTTTGTTTCCAAAAAATCTTGGCATCACTCGCTTAGAATTAAAAAACAGAATTTTAACTGGGGAGGTTTCTTCAACATGGTGTCATGACTCAGGTTTCTTTTCTCTGGTGACAGACAGCCGGCTTCCCCACCAAAGCTGGTGATTTGAATGGGGCTACTAGGAATGACTCAAGGTGAGCTTGGATTTACCTGAGGAGCACCTAGAAGGTAGCAATTCCAAGTCTTAGTGATCAGAGAGTCTCCATCGTTTCCTTTCCAGCTGCTGCTGTTTTAAGGGTTTTAACAGCACATTTTGATATATTTTTTTTCCCTTTGCATTTTTACTTTCAAGTGTTAATCTACTGATTGAATGCTAATCTAATGCTGCTGGATCTTAAAGCAGTCCCTTTTTAATGTTCTTTTTATTGTTTTATTAGCTGCCGTAAATCATTTCTGCCTCTTCTGCATGCAACTTTGGGTAGTGAACGAGATCTGATTTGATTTACATTGGTATCAATTTTTGTTATTGAGTTTTCACTACAGGGATTTTGTGTTTACACACACCCACACAGTGTATCTATGGAGATTCTCGGTCATCTAGGTCATGATTGTCCCAAAAGATGCTTTTTCAAAAGACATTTTGCTTCTCATCCAAGAAGTTTCTTCAATTCTGACTGAATGATGGAGAATAGAAGGATCTGTCCATTTTCCACCATTCAGGCAGAACTGAGGAAACATCTTGGATGAGAAATGAAACATCTTCAAGGAAGGAAAAAAGCACCTTTGGGACTTCTTTACAGTAGTTACAAGCACAATTATAAATTGCCTTCTTCTTCTAAAGTTACAACATGTGTCTCTTCTTTCTATAATCTCTCCCCTATCATTATCATCTCTCCTTACCATCAAAACCGTAAACTGTAAATTTATTTATTTTTATTGTTGTCCACAAAAAATCCATAAGAAATTCCCATTACCTGAAACCAGGGTGCTTCATACCCTAGTCCACATTATTTCTCAGTATTTGCTTGAAAATGGAATTCAGAATCACAGGAGTTAACACATAATTGTTTTTCCCTCCCCAAGTTGGCATAGACAATCCTTGTTTGTCTCTTTTTCAGTCTCCATTCTTGCCTGTTTTGGGAACCAAAATTGTTAAAGGCTCTTTTCATGGTTGATGTGAGCAATGGGTGAAGTGGAAGAACATTCAACTCCTAAAGATTCCAAACCCTTTTCATTTCCTGCCCCACTGCTGACACTGCTGATTTCCTGACAGAGGAAATTTAGATCAGGCCTTTTCACCGGTCTAGCTAAATGCTTTCCATTGTGTAAAGTGGGAGAAAAACTGAAAAACATTGGAAGAAGGCAGAAGGATGCCAAAAGGCATGTAATGCTTATAACAACACTTCCCTCTTGCCCGACGTCATGCTCTCTCCTCTTCTTCAACAGTCTTTGCCCCTGTGATTCTGCAAAGGTGGAACTCACAGAACATGTTTTTCTTTGTTGCTCATTTTGCATAGATACTTCTAGCAGATTTATTCTGTCTTTGATTGCACAGACACAAACACTATGCCCAGTTGCTCCTTGGTAGCATATAGCCAGGTTTTGTGCAGAAGAATTAAAGAACAACCTAACCCCGATGGGCCAATCTCTCATAATTCATTCTTCATAATTATAATTCAATTAGAGTTTAGATATTATTAGTTTGTTGATACTAATAGTTTCAGACACTATTTTCTGCTTGGAACTAAACTATACTATTTGCATTTCTCTAAAACAGTTTGAATAAAATAAATATTAAATCTGCTCAATGCTTAAAAAATTGCCATTCTTTAATTTTTATTATATTTGTTAGGTTAATAATTGGCCTATTTTATTTATAGCCAAAAACTGGGCAGAGATAACATGGCACCAACATTATTTAAATAAAAGTTTTAGAGCTGGAAAGAATCCAGGAGAATTCTTCAATAACTGAGTTTCTATGACCAGAAGCTCCAAATTAACAGCAGGGCTAAATTAGCCACAACCTATTATCACATTATTTCTCTGTCTTTATTATTTTTTAAAGCTTATATTTAGATCTTTAGGTAGCAGTAACCTAAGTCACTATAAGAACATTTAGGTAACATTATAGCGCTGAATTCTCACTGTGCATCACAGTATGTTTCAGCTTCTCTCATATGTTCTGGGTACTCAAAGTGATCTACATCAGTTGTCATTAAGGAAATGTTAGGATATTGAGGTCTAATCCTTCTAAATGGAGTCCTGCTGATTATTGTTATACTTTAGGAACAGCATATTCCACAGTCTAAAGCAGTGGTTCCCAACCATTTTTTGGCCATGCCCCACCTAAGCATCTCTAAAAACATGATGCCTCCCCCGTAACATAAAGTTTAGTCAAAAAGTGAACTCTACTCACGTGGAGGAAGCCTAAAAGGCTGTTAACTTGGTTTAACCAAAATGGCCCCCCTGTGGGGCCTGGGCCCACGTTGGGAACCACTGGTCTAAAATGATCATCCTGGGTCTCATGGACACTGCAACTTCCTTGGTATACATGATTAAGGGACTAAAAAGAAAGAAAGAAAGAAGAAGCAGCTTTAATTAGTCAAAAAGAAAATGGTCAGAACTGTGTTATAAAAGTAATTAAAACTGAAAATGAATTCAGTACCTACATGTTTGGCAATTATAAGAAGTTATAGTGGTCACAATAGTACATTTAAATGAAGTGCTTTTTTCAGACTTAATAGCTTGAAATAGACATTTTTAAAGTTTGAATTGTCGTCTTCTGTAGTTATCACTTCCAAGATATTTAAGCTTAACAGAGAAAAATACTAACAACATGAGAGTAATTTCCTAGTTCAATGTTAATGTTGCTTTCCGGTGATTAACAGTGGCAGCAATCCTGAACAATTTTAAAAATGAAATACTATTTATTTTTGTTCAGTAGAGCATATTTGTGCCATGTGTACCCTGTAACACAGAATACTTTTAAAAAACCTCCAAAGTAGGTGTTTTTAATCTTCTTTTGGTTGATAATTTTTGAAGATTACATTCAAACAATTATGTGGGGTTTAATCTCTTCTTGCCAGATTTATCAGTTTCCTGTCTTATACGCTGCTGCTGCTGCTGCTCTTCACCCCCTTTTCTAGACCTCTACAGATTCACAAGAGGACACTTTATTTCATCAAAGATTTGTGCAAATATCCCTTTAAAGTGCTATTTGTTAGAAGTATTGTTTCTTCAGATAGCGGGAGTTCCTTACGGCTATATCTCAATATTATATATGCAGGTGGAAATGACTCGAGCTACTTTGCCACTTTTTGGCAGAACAAAATCCCCATCCCTGTGGGGGGAAAGCATTTTATCAAAAAGATCCTTCAGGATCCAACCAGTCCTACCATTTATCTTCAGCAAATATACACACAGCCACCTCATTTTCTTTAGTGATTCATTTTGCAGGTTTTATTTTAATCCTTTGAACTTCTTGATTCATTCCAATTGTTCCTGATGAAACCACTGTCAATTTTTCCATTGTCTTTTATGCAAAATTATTGCCACACAATAGCTGCTTCTTTCTTTGCGTTTAGCAGTGTCCTGCTTCTCTCCCCCCCACACGTTTTCTCCTAATAATGTATCTTAGCCTTCCATGGAAAGTTCCACAATGTTGTAGCAGTTTGGCCAGTGGTTTTAAGAGGGTTTGGTAAATCATTGCTACTTCTTACTTTGCTTATTTACATGTCCTTAAAAAAAGTCAAGTTTATTTCAAGTTGTGTTTAATTCCTGCTGGTTTCATGCAGACGTTCAGGTTTTGTTTTGTTTTTCAGAAATAAAAAGTAGTCTCTATTATCTTATTATGTATTCTTAATGTTTCCCAGTCTAGGCTTCAGCTGGAGCATTCCATTTAGATGTGCCTTATTATGGGAAGCCCCTCCTCAGTAGATTCAATTTTTCTTAACAGCCCCTCCCGCATATTTTGTGCCCATTAAGAAAGACTGGGCCATACTATCTACAAGATTAAAGGCCTTCAGCTCCAAGGTGATGGATTTAAGAACAGGACATGATCCTTCAACATAATAGCAGAAGACCCGGAGCTCGCTGCATTCCTAATCTCCTAAGGGCATCCCCCCCCCCCCCCAGGAGCATCTCTGAAACGTCTAAAAATCCATGTACTCCTCAAACCAATTGTTCAGCTGACCCAAATCCATAAACCCTGGTGGTTCTGTTCATCAACAAACTTTCTTTCCAATCAGCCTCCATGTTGCTTCCAGGGTCTTAATGCAATCCTAAATTGCATTAATAGAGGGATACAATCAATATCAAGTGAGGTACTAATACCACTCTATAAAGCCCTAGTAAGACCACACCTAGAGTACTGCATCCAGTTTTGGTCACCACACTATAAAAAGATATTGAGAATCTAGAAAAAGTGCAGAGAAGAGCAATCAAGGTGATTAGGGGACCGGAGGCTAAAACATATGAAGAATTGTTACAGGAACTGGGCATGGCTAGTCTAGGGAAGAGAAGGACCAGGGGAGACAGGATGGCAGTCTTCCAATATCTGAGGGGCTGCCACAGAGGGGAGGGGGGGTGTCAAGCTGTTTTCCAAAGCATATGAAAGCCAGGCAAGGAAGAGTGGATGGAAACTGACCAAGGAGAGATTGAACCTGGAAATAAGGAAGAACTTTCTGACAGTGAGAACAATCAACCAATGGAACAGAAGTTGCCTTCGGAAATTGTGGGAGCTTCATCACTTGAAACTTTCAAGAAGATATTGGACTACCATTTGTCAGAAATTGTGTAGGGTCTTCTGCTTGAGCTGGGGGTTGGACTAGATGACCTATAAGATCCCTTCCAACTCTGTTAATCTGTTAAAATCTTTTTCCCAGCTTCCCAACACGATCTTAATACTAATGCATCCAAACAAGAAAGGTAAGTAGCTAGCAGCTGCCACCTGATAAGGGACACATTAGCCTCGTCTCAAAATCAAATTGATTTTTCATACATTTAAAAACAACCTTACTAGATAGTTTGTGATGTCTTCACTAGGCATATTTACTTTGGGAATATTGCCCGCATTCTCCAAAGTTGCTTCTCAGAACTGAGACTTTAACCTATAATTCAGCTTTGCTTCATAAGTGATGGAAGCAGTCATGGAAATGGCACCAAAAGGCCTGTAGAGCTGGATAGGAAGGGCCGAAAAGAACCATCCATGTTTTGCCATTTGCATATGCACACAACAGTCCTACAAGATTCTGCCTGGCTGAATAAAATGCATGCAGCATTAAGAGGAACTCAGAGCTATTTTTCTAGGCCAATTATGGATTTCAAAGCCTCGGAAAATGGAAACATCTGCTGGAGCCACAAATAGCTACTTGCTGGCTTAGAACAGCAGGAGAGCTGACGGTTAATCATCTGTGCTGCTAGCAGGAATCACTTCAGCCAACGCGAATGAGTAAAGAGCTTTTCGGGAGCTGGACTTATAAGGGAGCATTTCCTTATCCTCCGTAACGCAGGTGGGCTCGGGTGAACAACGTTGCGGTGCAAAGAAGGCAAATTCCCTTTACTAGGAGTTAAGGGAGCTATTCTGACTGCGTGAAAAGGGCCCCTCTTAAAATAGGCTGATCAGGTTTTTTTAAATCGAATATTGGATGTTTGATATCTATTGTGCACACAGGCACCAGAATGATGGAAAGCTTATAGCTAAGGTGCAACGCCCCCCCCCCCAAAAAAATCAACCCAGCTGCGTCAAACTTGTTTGCCATTTTGAAAAAGAAATATCACCTAGCAAGATTTATTCTAACTTTAACACAGTTCATTGCAATAAATAATTTCCAGTTATATTGACAGAGGATTATCATGTTCAGAAAGGTAGAAAGCTCCAGAAGAGAGCTTAGTGAATTACAGCCTCCCATTTCGAAATGTTCTCTTTTACCCTTTCATTGGACTTTTTCTGCATTATAGTTAATCCTGCAGGGATTACCATACAGATGTTCTTTTAAATGGACCACATTATTTCCTTGCTTCCAAAGCTAATTACCAACAAAACTGACAAAAACTCTTTTCCTATATTTCTCAATAGGATATTTATTGGACAATGACATTTTACTATTGCAGAAACATCAAGTGCACAGCAAGAAGCTCCTTCTGATGTACATTATGTTGCTCAGCAAATCAAAGATGCTATGATGCTCATAGGCCAGGGAGTCCCGACCTTCACTATTGGGCCACAGAGTGTTTGGAACTGGGCCGCACAAACACACACAATTCCATTTGCACAAGCAGTGGGCACTCGTGTTATGTGTGAAGCTCCATTTGTGTGAGTGATAGGTGTGCATACTTGCGTCTGCCACTCACACACAGCTAGCCTCAAAACCTCTCCCCCCCATGGCTGCCAAGCTGGAAAGATTGTGGACTGCTGTTGTAGGCAATGGGTAACCTAGACCCCCATCCATCTTTAGAAACAGCTGACCTATATCATGTTTTCAAACTACATTAAGATGGTTTGGGGTCACATAGACAAGGGCATTAAGTAAAGAATGAAAACAACTCTGTGTTAAGTTAAGCATTAAGTTAAGCAACAATCTGGGGGCAATTAAAACATTTCCAATAAATTTATCATCCCTGTGTTAACATATTATAGTATAGCTGTGGGCTATAAATTAGGCAAAGAAAGATATGCAGAGAAAGTATTTCTCTTTTGTAACTTGTAACCCTGAAAGTAAATTCTTTGAAGTGTAGAAGCAGAACCTCGAATAGTCATTTGGGAAGAATTTTTGATTCCAAGTTATCTAATCAGTCAGTATTTTCCTGTTTTCCCTTCCCTGGAATAGCTTAATCCTGAAGTAAGAATTCTTTTTCTTTGCTGGTACAATGTAATTTTGCTTGACTTAGTTTAAATCTTGCTAAGCTTGTGAGCATGTTCTGTTGGAGCATCCATTGTCCAATTAAAATCTGTTCACAATGTTTCATTGTCTAGTTTGTCTAGAATCATAATCACAACATTCTGCCACAAAATTCTATGGATCCAATTGATTTGTAATTACATCTCCTTGAAAGAATTTTTTAAAAATACTCTACGAGTATCTTAAAGTTATTGACTTTGAGAAATACTAACCTATGAAGGAAGTGGGTGGGACACAATATGAAAAGAAAAAATTATGTCTGATAAAACTGATGGAAAAATACATTTTGCTTTGATATATCAATAGCAATTGCACTTAGACTTATATATCGTTTTATAGTGCTTTACAGCCCGCTCTAAATGGTTGTACAGAGTCAGCATATTGCTCCCAACAATTTGGATCCTCATTTTACCTATTGTTAGGCAAGCTCCCCGTTAGGAGAACGGGTGCGTTCAGAGAAACGTAGTGAGAGTGGTATGGAAGAACGCATAAACTAGCATACGGAGACACTGAATAGTAAAAACAGATAATATTTTTCTTTTGTGGAAATAGAAGTATTCAGAGTCCAATTCATACACGGTTAAGTCAGTCAGTTATCAACATTCTCAGTTAAGGGGTAATCCATCAAACACAGTCCAGTATCATATAATCAGTTCAGCACACAAAGTTGCTACAGTAGCAAAACTCTCAGTAATTCATGACACATTTACAACCAGTATCCGATGCTCGGCATCTAACAAACAGAGAGCTAACAGTCATTCTGGCTCCATCTTATGGCCGCTTGAGGTAACAGCAACTAATCACATTTACAGCAGTACTTAAAGAAACAGTACTACAATCATGGGTTATATACCCAACTGTTAGCCAACATTCCTAACACCTATCTTAGAAGGATGGAAGGCTGAATCAACCTTGAGCTTGATGAGATTTGATCTGCCAAATTACAGGCAGCTGGCAGTCAGCAGGAGTAGTCTGCAATACTCTAACCACTGCACGACCGTGGCTCATATGGTAAGGAATTAGATGAGGAGGTCATATAAAATAGGATCTAGAGTATTTAAGTGCAGAATTCAGAGCATAGAATAATATTTGAAAGATAAAGCATGTTTGCTAAATGGAACAATGCACTGAGCATTAAAGTAGATCATCAACTATATACTCCAAATTCTTTTTTCTGTGAAACTAGAAACTTCATGAAAAACAGGAAAAAATGGATAAGTTTTAATACCTAAACCTGCAAGAAACTGAGGTAAATGCTGCTCATCACAATAGTTCCTTTCTACTGATTCAGAGGTAACTTCTGACTAAGTTCATACTTCCCTAGTTCATTTTTCCTCAGTAGTGGCAGGATCACAGAGTGCTAGTGTTTTATCCCACCATAATACTTTCACTATGTTAAAATTGTTTTTCTAGGATGTTATATCTTCTTTTAACATTTTTCTTTTTCCTGCTATTTTTAACCTTCCATTCCTCCTGTAAGACTTTATTGATTTTTGCTTGACAGAGATTGTTGTTTAGCTCTTTACAATTGAAAGATTATTTCTAGTACTTCTGGTATATATCTGTTTTGCTGCTTGTCTGTTCTGCAGTCCTCCTGTTACTAACTGATTGATTGATGTTTTTGTTGAGCCAGTCGTAAGTTCTTCTGCTTTGTTCCCCAGTGATCAAGTAAAATGAAAATACCAAAGTTTCTCAAGCAGAGATTTGAGGTCTGATCCAGGAGGATCACAATAGTTATGAGCAGACTGTATAATACCAGCAGACGAAAGTACCATCCATGTACCGTGACAATGTGTGCTGGTTAGGAATCCAGAGAGTTTCTGGTGTGTTATTGACACAGTCATAAATCTCAAATTAATGTTACAACCTCAGATATATCCTACGTTTGTATACATTTTACAGTGCAATCTTATATGCTGCCTCAAAACGGCATAAACACTGAATTCACGCATATTTGTGTAAAATTGGGAATAAAATCTCAGGATAGCAAAATGTAAGAATCAAGTTCTCTATTTTCCCTATTCTCTTCCATTTGATGTAGGGATGCATGAATCTATGAGTATCGTTTCTCTTACTTTTGTATCTTTTCCTTACTAGAAACCTGGATCAAACAATACATGAAGTTCTGTGGTCATTTCTACTTTATTTCTCTGTTCTTTTCATTGTTCCCTTTATGATTGTTAGGATCCATGTCTGGAGTAGCAGGTTTTTGTTTTTTACAGGTAGTCCTCAACTTACGACAGTTCGTTTAGTGACTGTTTAAAGTTACAACGGCACTGAATAAAGTGACATTTGATCATGTGTCATAATTACAAGCTTTGCAACATCCCTGTAGTCATGTGATAAAAATTCAGATGCTTGGCAACTGGTTCATCCTTATGACCGTTGCAGTGTCCCGGTGTGATCCCCTTTTGTGATTTTCTGACAAGCAAAATGAACAAGCAAGATTCACTTTGCAACCAGGCTACTCACTTGTCAGCCACAGTGATTCACTTAACAACTTTGGCAAGAAAGGTTGTAAAGTAGGGGAAAACTCACTTAACAAATGTCTCACTTAACAACATAAATTTTGGGCTCAATTGTGATTGTAGGTCAAAAACTATCTGTATACATGTCTTAGAGGTAAAATTCAGGTTTGAAGGTGTTGGTGATTTTTTAAATTTATTTGACTTTATCAAATAAATGATGATGATGATGATGATGATTATTATTATTATTATTTTAATGATAAATATAATGGATGTTTGGTTATACTGTTATACTATGTTATACTAGGGTGCAGTACTGCAGGCCACTTCAGCTGACTGTTATCTGCAGTTCAGCGGTTCTAATCTCACCAGGCTCAAGGTTGACTCAGCCTTCCATCCTTCCGAGGTGGGTGAAATGAGGACCCGGATTGTTGTTGGGGGCGATATGCTGACTCTGTAAACCGCTTAGAGAGGGCTGAAAGCCCTATGAAGCGGTATATAAGTCTAACTGCTATTGCTATTGCCATTGTTGCTTTGTATACCAACAAGAGTCTTTAATTTATGGCAGGATAGACATTTAATAAATAAATACAATAATTCACTTGTAGCCCAGATTTCCTTTACTTTCCTTTTCAGTTCTAGGACAAGATAATTTCCTCCTCGTGGTAGTAATCTTAACAATAGAAGTAAAAAAAGAGAAATTGCCCAATTCTGTTTCTCTAAAGAAGAACGGGAAGAAATGCTGCTAATTCTTGAGGCAATAAAGACCGTCCTTATTATTCTGTTATGGAATACAAGCGTCCACTTCTAATGATATTAAATGTTTATGATGGATTCTCATGCCACAGGTATTGTTGGGAAATAATACAGCTGCTTCCATTTCCTCTACAGAAATGAAGGAGTGCTGTCTGCCTGGTAGTTAATCAGCTAATTAAATGCATGCAAGGCTTTCCCCTCAAGTCCTTTTCATATAAATTAAAGAATCTTCCACAAACACACAGTGTTCGATCCATCAACTCATTCCATGTGTCACTGTGACATGCATGCAACATATACACATTTTGTTTGTGCTGCAAAGTCTGGTACAAAGTGTAGCTTCAATCCTTGTGCCTGGGATTTCACTGTGTGTCGAGTACTTCTGAGCTATCTGTAATATCAAAAGGGGATTTTGGAACAAAGGATGGGTCTTCCAACTGTCATACATAAAAGCTCAACTTTTCCTTTTCCTCTTTTAAATTCCAGCTCTGTCTCTGGATCATACTTCATTTATATCTCATTTTTCTAGAAGAAAGAGGGAGTGAGTGCTACAAAAAAGAGTGATGCGGAAGCCAAAGCAGTAATACCAGTAGCTGATTGAGGATGACAGCCCTTTCTAAAATTTATAGAGGTGAAGTGGAGTTGTTCTTTGTTTAAAGATTTACAGGCATTTTTTTTTTAAAAAAAAACCCCATAAACTTGGGAAATCACTACTTAAGTGCATACATTCAATCAAAAAGGATTTCATGATATGGTATGTTACTATTCGTGCTTATACAATCTGCAAAAATATTTGGTATTTGCTCACATTGGGTGTGGTGTGTGTGTGTGTATGTATGCATATCATACATACATGTGTGTGTGTGTGTGTGTGTGTGTGTGTGTGTGCGTGCAACATTTCAGCGAGGTCCCACTCGCCACCTTCAGCCTGGTGTTTTCAGCTTTGTGCTTGTGCGAATAAAGCGTGGTCGGAGCTGCCGTCTTTCTATAAATCTTGGTGGGGATGTGTGGAGTGCTGGCTTTGTTGCTGTAAGTGGGTTGATCCATTGTGTAGTTGCATCCTGATTGGTAGATGGAGTTGATGTTTATAGATTTATTGGCTGTTTCGTATCATCCTGTGTAGCTGAGATGCTGGCTGAGTGTCCGTTGTTCTTTTGTGTTGTAACGACCTGGCTGGTGGGTGGGGATCGTTTGTTGACTAGCACTGGTTTCCAGATGTCTGGTGGGCAGGAGGTATCGTCACATTTATTCATGTTATGGGGGTGTTTCTCTATTTCAATGGTTTCCATAATTATTCTCTTATTGAAATGTTCTGTTTTGGAGATTAATTTGGTTCCTTCAAAGTCAATTTCGTGTCCTGTAGCTTTAAGGTGCTGCAATATTAACAAAAGTACCAAGGGATATTCCTGTGCACTTGTAACCGGAGATGAGGTTTTACAGAAACAATTAATACCAGACTAAAGATTAACAAGCCCCTGCATGGTCAGTTTCTATTTCTCATATAAACGAAACCACAAGGTGCTACACTAACAATTTCTTTTTTGTAGGGCAAGTTAAAATGTAGGGATTGCTGGATTTCCTAGCTGGTGGATGAAACACCCACCAAATTACTCCTGTTAATGTGGGCTGGAACAAGCACCAGGAGAAGATGATTTCCATGTCTCTTCAGAGAAGCCCAAGTGAGATGCTCTCGGCTATGAGGTGGGGATAAGAGGAAGACGGCATCATGGTTAGCCACACTTCTCCCAGCCAGCGTTAGGGGTGTGTTTGGTAGACACCTGGATGTTCTGAAATGCAGTTTACATCTACCTCTTTAAAGAAACTACGTGTCAGTTTTCTAAAATAAACATTCAAAATGATTTATAGATGAAATGTACTGTAGAATTTCAAATGGAAATGATTATGAATAGAAACAGTGTTTTGTTTTTTTCAGAATATCAGATTGGATCCAACAATTAATTTACACAAACGCTTACCAGAGGTGTTTTTGGGGGAGGTTATTTTTTCCCCTTCCTCTTTCTGAATCTGTTCCAAAGGTTAGTTTGAATTGCTGCTTGTGGTGTTAAATTAAATCTTGGGAAGAGAAATGTCAAGTTATAAATAATACAACTCAACATTCCCAAATGTTTTTTTTTAAGTTTCGCTTGGAACAATAAATTACAGTTATTATTTATTTAGTTACATATTTATTTATCAGTCAATCAAATGTATACAGCCATCCATTTCACAAACATGGCTCTAAATCTTTATGTGACAATTAAAAACAGAATAATCAAAAATAATTTTAAATAATAATTTTAAAACCATTAAAAAATCGAAACAGAAATATAGCTAAAACTATGGAAAACACCTTCAAGATATTGCATGCAGTATAGCCATTTTATGGGCTCTCTAAGAGATCCCTGATCTCTAAGCCTATTGAAAAAAAAGTTTTAAGGGATTCCCACAATATTAATTATCACTTGGACATGAAAACAATAATGTTGTTTGAACTGGGTGGCCTAATAACTTTTATACTTAAATATACAAATAATAAAGAGATCAACATGCCTCTTTTCCATTTATTTTCATGCCGATCCTAAATACACCTCCCAAAACCCAAGTTTGTATTACTGGTGTAAAATAATAAGAGTAATAAGGTATTTCCGACCATTTTCCTTTCTATTGTTTTTGACTATTCAAAGCACAGTTCCAATAAAAGAAAGGCTCTGGAAAACCACAACATCTGAAACCATCCAAAAGGCTGCTTTACAGAGGAAGATCAAACATTTTACCGTACCAGAGAGCAAGATTCAGAATTATGCATTTACGTTACAGGAGGGAAAATAGTAGGAAAAGATAAATTTCACAGTGGAGCCAATGATTCATAAAGATGGTGGACTCTCCTTCACTGGATATGATCAAGTAGAGGCTAGACATTCATGTCACCCACCTTCTTCTTCTAGTTCTTCTTTTCTATTCTTTTCTGTTATTCTTTCTTCCTTTTCTGCTAACTCTTTCCCACTCCACCTCCATCTTATCAGTAATTCTCTTTCTTCTACTGTCTTTCCATTTTGTCTTCCAGTTTTAGCCTGCACGGTTTTCACCACTTCTGTTTAGGATACCTACATCAACTCCCGATCACTCTTATAAATTAATAGTTCCCTCAGTTTTCTGCTGCCCTGCCCCAAGCCATGTTTTTTTCCCCCACACATCTCCCAGGGTTTGTTACCTGTAGCTTGAAGAATAGTTCTAGGGAATTTTATTGTATGACAAAATCCTTTGTGTCCAAGATTTTTAATCTGCCTACACACTCAACAGGTCATAAGATTAATTCTATGGATTAAAATGGCTAATCAGAAAATAGCTGTGGTGCCCTAAGATCAGGGGTGTCAAACTCTCAGCATGTGGGCCAGACGCATCACACACTGGCCATGAACACCCCTGTTTTAGCAAAGGGGAAAAATCACCATACAGCACCTGACAAAAACATGACACCTCGAGTTTGACACCACTGCCTAAGGTGAAAGCACACTCCTTTTATGCAAATCGTATTACTGGGAATGATGCAATAGCCAGTGTCACCTGCAAGACTAAGAAAATAAAACTTTAACTCACCATTACTGTACCTTGTGGATTTTTCCCCATCTTGTTTAAAAATACTTAAAGATGAACAGAAGATATTAGTGGAACTCAATCATTCTTTTTTTCTTTCTTTTCTAGCTTATTTGGAACAAGAGTGGGCAACCTGCTGTTCTCCTGATGTTTTGGACTATAAACCCCATTAGTTCCAACCAGCAGAGGGATGATGAAGGGAGTTGCTGTCTAATGATCTCTGGAGGACACTAGATTCCCTCCTCTCCTTTTTACATTATCCAAAGACATTTCCTGCTAATTCCGTCTAACATTTCTGTACTGCTGAGAAAGGAAACCACCAGCAAAGTTTCTGTCTAATTAATGACTTGAAACATTCTTTATTGAAATTAGCAGGAATGTCTCAACAAACTAAAATGATCTGGAAACTACCCATTCATTTGATGTTAGAATGCTAAATTGAAGCGATGGTTGTGGCTCAGATTATCTGTTGTCTACTAGCAATATTGCTTCTTATCTTAAAAGAGTTACACTGTGAAAAATACAGTTAAAGATACATTTACTCCAGCAAGCTCACTGTAAAGACATGAAATGCAATCCAGCCACAATGTTGTAAAATTGACAGGTGCTTACTTTGTTTAAGCATTTCAGACTTTCTGGTATAAATGAAATCTTAAAAATCAAACAAGAAGAAACTAGATTTTCAGAATTATGAGTGTGGTTTTTCCAACACCCTGGTGTTCATTTGGCAAGCAGATCAAAATGATGTTGATCAGGGACTTCATGAGTAACTTTGTTTTCCAACAGATGAGGAGGGGGAAATGGAAACTTATAAATGGCAACACAATGCAATTTCAAGACAGGCTTCCAGGAGAAAAGAAAAGTTGTTGCAATGAGAAGAATTGGCATCTCCTTTCTCAGTTAAAGCACCTCACTTTCTTTTGTCTGCTAAAGCAAAACATCCCCACTCAATATCATTATTGATACTTAGTGTAACACACTAAAATATGCCTAATTAAACTTGATTTATGCCAATTATGTGGTTTTATCCAATACATAAAAGTCATAAAAGCCAACCACAGTGACTTAACTTGTACAACACACTGGACCACAAATTATCAAAACACGTTTAACTCAAACACAAACTTTATAATCGGGATTGATTCGAAGGCATTAGATGGAGGTAGAGTTACATTTTTCTGGTTTGAATGTATGGTGACAAAGAAGCCTAATATGTATATAAGTAAGTTTAAAAGTAAGACAATGATAATAACTATAATAATTAATATTAAACAACAGTTTATATCAGATCTTTGGGAAAACTTGATAGGTGGACAAAATGCCAAATCTAATCTAATCATTGGATGATTGTGTGAGCAACTGTAATAAATTTATATTCTGTCCAAGTATTAACATTACAACTTCTTTCAAGGTTGCATTCTCAAAATGAACCACGTAAGGTGGATATAAAAAATGCCTATAGCTGTTTTTTCAAATAAGTTCTCAATATATTTACTTCCTTTCCCAACCTGGCAGTATTTTTTTATTATTATTATGACCCTATAATCCCTTGCCTCGGGTTGGGGTCAGGGAAGCTGAATTGAGATGATTCATTTACTGACCAGATGCCCTTCCTCATGCCTATTCAGAGTTCTCAGCAGATATTTTATCTTTGTACCCTGATAGAGAAATATCTGTCTGGATTGAACTCTTAACCTTCTGGATGGGAGAAAAGCATCTTCACCTCTAGGCCACTGCAACGTTCTCCCAACCTGACAATATAATCACTGTAAAATAATTAGCACAGAGGGGGAGGGAGAGAGGGAGGGAGGGAAGGAAGGAAAAAAGGAAGGAAAGAAAACTAAGAGGAAAGGAATTATATTTTTCTGCTGTAGAAGTGATGAAAGAAATTAAAACCATAACCTGCCTTTGACAGTTTTGTTTGTCAATTTGCTTTTTGCAATGATATATTTCCCACCATTACAGATACTCCCTCCTCCTATTTTATTTACAGAGAGTGAGAGCTTCACTATTATCAACAAAGCAAAGTTTGGTGTAATAATTTCTCAGACTGAACTTTAATGACACTCAAGAAAGTTGAGTCAATTGCACCTCTGAATTCTAAAAAAATATTTAGCTGTTCAGTCTTCATTTGGAGCTTTTTGAGGGACAATACAGGTATATTATAACTGAACTATCCTCATGAAGTCTAATATAAGGAATAATTTCCCTTAGGCTTACTATGAAACTGTGTCAAGACGGTGCCAGGCCAACTCATGAACTTTCAGGATTTGGCTAACTAGCAGGGGAACATTTCAAAAATATACAGGAAATCAACGGAATCAAAGGAATCAACAGCAGGCAACAAAGCCAGGACATTTTCACAGCATTTGAATATTGAGAAGCTAATATGGTATCATATTTTCCCAGCTTCATTTGCATTAGTTGCAAACTGAATTGTAGAGGAAGTTTAGAAAACAAGTAAACTTGAGGTTTATGTTTTAAAATTAACAGCATGTACTTTAAGATTAAATTCCTCTTTTTACCATCACTATAGTTAGCATTTCATTATATTATTTAAACCTATTTCACAGTCATTAAAAATGTATATTTCCCTTCCAGTTCTCCCATTCCAATCCAGGATATCAGTATCCCTTTGATTGTAGGTAGGTTCACCCATGTGCAGTTGCCAGAAAAATTATAAGCCAGTTTAGAATGATAAATGAAACTATATTTTTCCTGACATTTATAAAATACATAGCCTCCTATTGAGCTTCTCCATCCAAACAAAGATGCACAAATCAGTCTCAATCCAATCTGAAACACTGTCAAAGATGTCCACTTATTATTTAATCCGATTCCATTCCATTCTGTCATCAACATTGTCATTGCTGCTGTCATCAATATCTAGCAAAATAGTAGAAAATGAATTTTTTGCTTAAAATTTCATGGGAGAATTGAGGACACACCCTTAACAAATTTTCCCTGTAAGTTAACCAAAGTACTACATTAAGCCAGCCCGGGAACTCAGGGACATAAGAAGAAATAAAACTATTTCCAGTGGTGGATCCTTAATAAACTAGAGTGAGAATGAATGGGCATGATTCCCTAGTCATGACCTGAAATATCTGTGAATTTTTGTGTTCTTGACAGATAGCAACCTGCTGGGTATTACAGAAAGCTTCTAGCAATATAAGAAGACTAGAGCCATGAGTGCATGCACTCTATCACATAAAAGATGAAAAAAAGATTTATTAGACCAAGTAAAGGAAGCCTATAACAGAAGCTGACAGATGAAGCAAATCTCCATAAGGAGGAAAATGGTACAAAGGACGCAGCTCACTGGACATGACTGACAATCAAAAACAAGAGACGTGAAAGTTATTTGAAATGTTTGAACTCTGAAATAGCTTTGAGATATTCACAGGTGAAACTCTGAGGTTTCAAAGAAAAAAAACAGAGACAGGAAGCAAGAGGGTGGGTTTCTAATATACTACTGATTTTGGAAAAGCAGATTTTTATAAACGGCTGGAACAATACTAAGTAGAATTCCATACAAAAGAACCTGTTGGGAAAAGGTAGCCAGTGTAATCAAAAGTTCCTTAAAAAGAAAATATTTGCAAACTGCTATGCAGGAGAAAAGTTAGCAGTAAGTACCAATTGTGGCCCCCTGGTGAAAATCTGAAAATCAAAAGGGTCACATATAGAAGATTCCAAGTAACCAAATGCCAAAGGTTAGTAGAAATTAAATGGTGCCCAAAAACTCCAAACTCAGATAGATATGAGATTAGCTAAGAACTAAGAACAAAAAAGGCTCCCTGAAGTCATTCTAAACAAAACAATGAGAAAAAGACCAGCTTAATAGCAATAGCAATAGCAGTTAGACTTATATACCACTTCATAGGGCTTTCAGCCCTCTCTAAGCGGTTTACAGAGTCAGCATATCGCCCCCAACAACAATCCGGGTCCTCATTTTACCCACCTCGGAAGGATGGAAGGCTGACTCAACCTTGAGCCGGTGAGATTTGAACCGCCGAACTGCAGAACTGCAGTCAGCTGAAATAGCCTGCAGTGCTGCATTTAACCACTGCGCCACCTCGGCTCTTTACCAAGGACTTTGTGTAGGCAGCAATATGAAGATATGCAATAAAAAAGACCTATTTTAGTTTTTCGTCTCTGAGAAAAGAGCGTGTGTTCCACCAAGCAATTGTGAAGAAGCGGCAGAAACTGTGAGGGTGAAACCTGAGATTGATGAGGGTATGATCAGGAATACTTATTTCCTTTAAGTGAATTTAATCATACAGGTCAGGGGAACCACATCCCAGAGTACTGTCTGAATGTCAATCTTTGAGAAATCCTATAGAATGTGAAGTGGCAAGCAACTGAAGAGAACGCGTCTCTATATTCAAAAAGGGGGAAAAGATGAATCATGGAGCTACAAACCAATCAGCCCAAAACTAGTACCTAGGAATGTTGTAGTTGTTGTTACTGTTGTTGAGTTGCTGAATCCTGCCTGCTCTTCACAACCCCATGGGCCATAACCCTTCTGTTCTCAAGTGTCCCCCAAAGTTTCATCAAATTCATCTTCATTGAATCTACCATCTAACCATCTCATCCTCTGCCTTCCCCTTTTCCTTTTGCTTTCAATCTTTCCCATCACCAGGATGTTTTCCAATGAGTCGTTTCTTCTCATTGGTGGCCAAAGTATTTGAGCTTCAGCTTCAGTATCAGACAGGGCTGAATTCCTTTAGGAAGAAATTCCATCAGGCAGACTGCAAAGCCATCAACCCATGAACACTTTTAAAACAGCTTATTATTACTTTAAGTCAGTGTGGAATTTGCAAGGAACAAATCTTGCTAATTTAATGCTAATAAGGATAATTTTCTTGCTACATTAAAAAGACCCAATAGATACATCTTGATTTCAACATAACATGACATTCTGATTAGTAAGCTATCTAAGAGTGGGGTGTATGATGGCAATGATAGTTAAGTGGATACACAGCTTTTTAAAATTTCATCAAACAAAAAAGTGTTCTTGGTTGGAGTGACATATCAGTCCAAACCTTGCACACTTTAACATTTTATTAATGACTTGAATGAAGAGGTGGAGGGAATGCTTATCTTGAAAGTGATTAAAAAAAAACACCCTGGGTGGGATAACTCTAACCTTGTATCATAGAAATAAATGCAAAATGATCTGAGTAGGAGGCATGAGTGGAAAATAGCAGAGACAATTGGAAAATGATTCACTGGGAAATAGAAATCAAAGGTATTACCTTGGCCTAAGTTATTTTGAATTGACAACAACACTTGAGAAAAAGTTCACCAATCTGACAATGAAACCAATTGTCCAGAGGCTCCTCTTTACTAAATGCATTCAAGTAGAGGCTGGACACCACCCATTATGGATACTTTACTCTTAAAGTTCTGCAAAATGCAAGGGTTTGTAGGTGAAGCCTCAAGCATTTCTTCAACTCTGTAATTCTATGATTTTTTTTAAAAAGTGCTTCTTGCATACATCTTTATATTCAGCACTGACTAATTGTTGTACTTGTTCTAATTGTGTAATTTATTTGAGTGCATCAAATACATTTTTGTGCTTTAAATATTGCTCCTTTGGAAATACAGACTTTTGAGAAAACGCAGTGCAGGCTTTGCAAACAATGGACAACATGTCTGAAATGAGTCCAAATAATCTGTTTCTTGCAGGACACTCTAAGATGCAACCCAAACACGTAATTAGCATGAAACAATTGGGCCTGTGGGAAGAGAAGTCTTTGGCTATTGCTTATATCTTGCAACATCCTACAGTGAAATCATGAATTCTTCATCATAATATATAACTATAAACAGGACATCACTTTCTAAGCTGCATGAGGCCAACCAAAGGTCTTAGGACACCATAATTACTTCAGTCTTTCATTAACTTTCATTTAAACTTTACGTAAAAGGAAGGATTCTAAAGAAATATTAGTACATTTGTTGTATTAGAGCAATGTCAGTCTTTCCCCCCCCCCCCTTCTTTTTCTGTACTTCAAAAAATCCAAATATTTCCTTTGATGTCCTGCTATGATGCTATAATGCTTGAGCTGGAGGCAGGATTTAGGGGTTTTTTTTGTCAGAAATATAAATTTCTAGCACCATGATGGGGAACCTATGCCACACCGGTGGCTTTATTTAAAATAATGCTTGCTATAACATTATCTCCAATGTGAAGCAAAATCATTTTTAAGCAGAAAATAAACACTCATATTTTTATTTGAGAAGACATTAAACCCTGAAGATTGACTGGGTCATCAACGGAAGACAGCCTGTGTTAGATTTTAGATTTAGACCATTGGCAGATAATCTAATAACCATTTTTAATTTTTGAGGCATGTTTCGGGAAAAATGTGAAAGTACTGAATTTTTTTTTATGCTGTTAAATATAACCTTTGATTTAAACAGCAAGATCTAGGCTTAACTTTAGACACAGACTTAAAGGTCTTAGTGGGAACCAATTTAATCTACAAGTAGTCCTTGGCTTATGATCACAACTGGGACTTGAATCTTGGATGCTGAGCAAAGCAGTTATTAAGAAAGTTGTCATGTGACCACTTCACTCAATGGTTTCTGATTGGGTTTATTAAGAAATCTCGTGGGTCATTAAGCAGACAGAATCTAGGCAAGGAGCGTGATAGAGGATACCTGAGGTATATATATATATATATATATATATTTGCAAAAATTAAAAATATAGCATAGTAAATAGAAGGTAAATATAATGAAACGCCATAAATTCCCAATCAAAGCAAAGATGTGCCAAATGCTTTGCTGCCTGGTTCTTCCTTCTCCCGTACTTATTAGAAATGCTAATAGCTTCTCTTGCTCAGTTATCCTTCACCTCAACTTTACTGACATGGACGTCACTCTGACAGCTGCTGAAGTCCAGAACTGCCCTTCCATTCTGCTGAGTTCTGCTTTGGCTTCCACTGCCTCCTCAGGCACCTCCCTTCTCTTCCTCTCTGACTGTGGATCCCTTGGCTTGTGACCGTCCCTGTCATTGCCACCGTCCTCTGGCGTCACCTTGTCCAGTTGCCTCTCTCTCCAGCCACATCTGCCGCTGAACCCAGAAAACACCAGGAAACACCTCTGCGCCACCTCTGTCCACCTGTTGTTGCTTTTTAAACAGATAATTCTTTCAAAATCAATGTGCCAGTTTGCATTGTTGAGTTGGTCTCTCTCTCTCCCCCCCAGGCCTGCACAGTATGCTAACCTTTATACTATTTATTTCTTAATGTAGAATTTTATATTTTTTATATAATCCAATTGTTTTGCCCAGATTCACTTTGGTGATGAGATGGGTAGCTATGCAACCTGGATTAATCAATGTGCCAGTATGCACACTCACCTACCTACACTTTCTCCATAATTGCCCACCTGCCTCAACTGGGCAGCTGATATTCAGAGCATTGCAGAAAAAGAATGTTTTTGACAGTCACATATAACATTTTTCTGCTGCAGGGCAGTTCATCCTCCCACAGATCAGCTGTAAAAAGCCATATTTCTTTTAGCAGCCTGGCCATAATAAAACTCATAATAAAACACAAAAAGTGAGAGGTTGTGTTATAAGAAGAGGAAGTATCTATTTTCAATGTACTTTTTTTAAAAAAAATTCAATTTTTTAAAAACAATTGTGGGAATTTTAGGAGAATTGCTATCTGAGAACATTAAGTTTTGTTCTAGAGAGACATGGAAGGCAAAACACATACACAAAAGAAATCAATCTACATTATATAATTTTGGAAATAATAACAATAATGATCTTTGAAATGGGAATGGACTGAGAAATATAAACAGAGAAAAATAAATATTGCTAATGTTTAAAAACTAGTCACTAGAAGAAATATCCTCTCAGTAGATAGCGATTTATCGCTAGAAAATACCAGGATAACCAGACATTAAAAATAGCAATATAGCAATATAGCAATAGCAGTAGACTTATATACCGCTTCATAGGGCTTTCAGGCCTCTCTAAGCGGTTTACAGAGAGTCAGCATATTGCCCCCAACAATCTGGGTCCTCATTTTACCCACCTCGGAAGGATGGAAGGCTGAGTCAACCCTGAGCCGGTGAGATTTGAACCGCTGAACTGCTGATCTAGCAGTAGCCTGCAGTGCTGCATTTAACCACTGCGCCACCTCGGAAAAGATTCATAAACATATTACAGTAAGAATTCCCTAAGCTTCCTACAGACAATTTTGTAGCAAATTTCCATTATAGATTTCCAAATCTGCCACTGAAGTGATACCCAGAATATGCTTTAAATATGTTTCCTGAGGGGGAAAAAAGCACCACTGTCTTTTTCTGTAATGGTTCTATAAAAAGAACAGCTATTGTAATATAATGGTTATAGTAATCTGAAGTAAAAGAAGCTTGTATGAATGAATAATCATAGACATTGTCCTGCTCAATAAGTCAACAAAATAAGACCAACGAATAGAAAGCTAGATTCCATTCAGCACATTCGCCGTCTTATTTCATTGTTTATGCAGCTATATGGATGCTCAGCCTTATTCTAATCGAGAACATTTAATGTTTGCCGAGAGCCACATTTTAAAAAAATCACCCAGTGCTTTTACTGAAGAAACAAAAGAAACTGGCTGAAGTTTTAAGAATTAAAAAGGAATAGAGAATAACATGAAAAATGTTTTGCTGCTGGAACTACAAAAAAGGATTGTTAGAGACTTGAAGAAATCCATGTGACGGGATAAAAAAAGAATTGTATAAATAAATAAAAAATCAAACCCTACAACAACATTTCATTGAAAAAGATTAGGAGATAAAAAGAAGGAATTAAAATTGATTTATTTGATCAAGATTAAAAGAAGACATTTTTGCAAAGTTCTGGTATACTTTATGGACTTTTTGCTGACACCAGGATTGAAAAAATGATGTTTTATTGATTTGCTTAAAGATAAGGGATGAGATCTGGGATTAATTGAACCATGTACAGCAGTGGTGGGTTACGACCGGTACGCCCCGGTACGGGCATACCGGTGTCTGCTGGGAGCACTGGGTACCTTTCTGGTATGGTGCTCCGGAGGGCCCGCCAGCCCGCCTGCTCTCCTTACCTGTATTTGAGCCCTTTGGGGCTTCCTTGCACATGCACGGGGCGTAAGGCCCCTGCGTGATGCTCCACCGAGCAGCTGGAGCGTCGCAGAGACATCGCGGAACATCGCAGATGGTAAGTACGCATGCACGCACTGCACACATTCATGTGATAGACACCGGGCCCTGTTGCACTGTACCAGTTGCGACAGGATCTGGAACCCACCACTGGTGTACAGGTAGTCCTCAACTTACATTGATTTAGCAGCTGTTCAAAGTTACAATAGCTTTAAAAAAGTGACTTACAATCGGTCTTCACACTTATGACTGTCACAACATCGCTATGGTCATCTGGATACTTGACAACTAGCATGTATTTCCAATGGTTACCAGGTCCTGGGATCATGTGTGATCTCCCTCAATGGCTTCCAACAAACAAAGTCAATGGTGAAAACCAGATTCACTTAGCAACTCTATGATTCACTTAACTACTGCAGTGATTCATTTAACAACCATGACAAACAAAGTTGTAAAATTTGCATAAATGGCACAACTCATTTAATAACCATCATGCTTCCTAATGGAAATTCTGGTCTCAACTGTGGTTTAAACCAGGCGTCTCCAACCTTGGCAATGCTGGCTGAAGAATTCTAAGAGTCGAAGCCCACAACTGGTAAGGTTGCCCACGGTTGGAGACCTTGGAGTTTAAATCAAGGACTTCTTGTAAGGGGACAGAGCTATAAATTAGTTTACAATTGTGATGAAGTTTGAAAATAACTTCTTTATATATTTTTTCTTTATTATATTTTTATTTCCTTTTTTCTTTCTTTAACCTTCTTCCAGCACATGTTGTTCTTTCTTTCTATTTATCTAAGTTTAGTTTGTATTAGTTTTTACTATTGCAATTTTAAAAATAATAATAAAAATATACTTTAAAAAATAAAGAAAAGAAAACATCAGTAATTTTTAGCCCTAGAGCAAAGTTGGTGGTGCAAATTGGAAAAAGTTCTATTCAAGGGAATTTTTGCAGACATGTTGATAGCTCCAATTATTTCAGTGAAAATTCACATAGGAGAGTAATTTACCATTTACTATACTTTTGACCCTTTCAGTTTTTCATTACCAGCTGTATAACCATAAAAGACAGAATCACTACCATGAATTAAATCTGTCACACCTGTGGCACAGAACAGCATGTGTTGTTGAAATTTATAAATTTAAGCCCCAATCTTAATGCATGCATATATGCCCAAAGCTAACACTTTGTTTAATAGCTCTTATTCCCCAAGAGCCTATGATTATAGCAAATCATATCACATACTATATCATATCATATTTAGAGAAGCAAAGAGAGAAAGAAAGGGTGGGGGAGAGATGCCACTGACATGATTAAAGGCTGTTTTACTCTTGTAAAGGAAGAATACTCATAAGAGGAAGGGGGAGGATTTCTCAAACATTTAATCTTCCACTCGGTTCCTGCTGCGTGATTGAAGTAATAAGCTATTTGAATCTTAGTCCTATGAAAAACAACCTTTTCATCTCTACTCATACGTATAGAGCTCATCTCCCATGAAGCTATTCTTCCTAAAAGATTTCCAAATATTTTATTTTTTATTCTATTTAAATGACAGCTTCATTTTTGGTGGATGTATCATTAGTGTTTTATTTTCTTTATCTGCCCTAAAAGAAAACTGATGGCTGATGTCTTTATTTTCCACTTCAACAGAATGGTCGGTTCTTTCCACAGAGAAAACAAGAACCCTGTCTCTCCTTGCCATTTTGACAACCAACTTGGTCAGTGGGTGTTACAATGATTCCACATTAAAGAAAATCAATTCTCAGAACTGCTGCCAAGATAGGTGATACGGAGCATGAGACTAGAGTCTTTTCTACTTTTTGACTATAGATTGAGGCAAAAGCATTAAGAACCAACAGTTAATGTGCATCTCTTTTGCAGAGGGAGCCGCAGATAGACAAAATACTCAGCAAATTTCTTCTACTTGAATATATACAAATATGCTCCAAGGAGTCGTACTAACTTTTGCTTGGCTGAAAAATCTAAATTGCACAAAATAAAAATAAAGAATTCTAAAAATAAATATCATTGCATATTCAAATAGAATATTTGTAAATTATGATAATTAGTGTCTGGTATACCATGCAATCTAAAATGTGATATGCGAGGTTAATGCTGGAGATCAACTATATTCTCACAACACTGGCCTCTCATACTAGCTAAATAAGAAAATTGAGGAGTTTTTTTCCTTCTTCCTATAAGTAATACTGTCTATCAGTCATTGGACATACTTTTAAAGGAAGCTTATTTTCTCACTTTTTCCTAGTTTTTGCTCAATAAAGTTTGCACCCAACTTTTACCATAGTTCTTTCTCAAGGGCATAATATGGCTGTAGCACTATCTGGACATGCTCCTAATTGTAAACTACCTTGCAATTAGATTGGCATCACTTATCCAAGTAGAGTATCCTGCATTGATGGTAAGATTATATGAGGCATAAGGACATTTGTATGTGTAGCATAAGTTGTTAGTATTAGGGATTACTATGACTTTTATGAATGCTGCAGAAACCATTTGAATAAGCAGTTTCTAACATTTGGAGTAAAAACAAATCAAACTGTGTATGAGCAGAAAAAACTCAAGAGAAAAAGAGTATTCCTCTCTCCTTCCTTGAACAGAGAATTAGATTAGAAAGCTAAGGAAACGAGACTGGTATGGGATGTCACTACGATGAATGAGTATACATGTATTTATTAAATTTATACATCATCTGTCTCACTCAGCAAATTTTCTATACATCTTCTGTACCTCCCATTTGCAAAACAAGATCAGGAGGAAAGGGCTGTAATCATCAACAGGGTTCTAACTATTCTCAGTTAAATACAAAAGAAAGGATCACATACTCAAAAGATAATAGGAGGAGCAGATGAGCACTTCCTAAATGTGGTAAATAAATACGTGAAATAAATAAATATCCTACTACTTTTCGAATGCAGTTCAGTATTCCCCACCCCCTCTGTCTTATGTAGTGGAATTTGGGAATAGGTTGAAATGGAAAACCGCTAGCAGATCTTGGAGCCAAACTGTCTATTTCAAAGTCTTGGATTTCATCCTCAACACCTGTAACCTCTCCACTGTGCTTTTCTCTCCAACAATTAAATTATGGTGCCCAAAATTATGAACTTTACATAGTTTTTTATATTGGTTTTCTTATTCCAGTGGTGGAGTGGTTAAAATGCAGTACTGCAGGCTACTTCTGCTGACTGCCAGCTGTCTGCAATTTGGCAGTTCAAATCTCACCAGGCTCAAGGTTGACTCAGCCTCCCATCCTTCCGAGGTTGGTAAAATGAGGACCCAGATTGTTGGGGGAAATATGGTGACTCTGTAAACCGCTTAGAGAGGGCTCTAAAGCACTGTGAAGGGGTACATAAGTCTAAATGCTATGGCTATTGAAACTAATTATGATAAAAGGCAGGCCAAAGCACATAATGGTTTAATAACTGTCTACGATACAGTTTACGTGAGTGTCTCAACAGCTATTTGTTAACTTGTTCAGACTCTTTAAATTATAGATATTTTATTAATTAGAAATGTTACCATTTTATGTTGTCACATTCTTTGGTTGCAGCTGTATTGAACTACTCTGTCCTCCCACCCCCCTTTTTTCCCTTTTTCAGCAATTGCATTTCTGCTGTATAAATGTATCAGGGAGAGGGAAATGGGATTTGTGGTATAAAATCAATTAATTTTCGCCACTCATTCAGCACCTCTTCTGAAGCAGGTTTATGTGAAGAACACTTGAAAAACATGGGGAGTGGAACATGGTGGCGTGTTGGCGCAGTGGTCAGAGTGCAGTATTGCAGGGTACTTCTGCTGGCTGCTGGTTGCCAGCAGTTTGGCAGTTTGATTCTCAAAGTTGACTCAACTTTCCATCCTTCCAAGGTCGGTAAAATGGAGGTCAGTAAAATGAGGACCCAGATTGTTAGGAGCAATATACTGTAAACCACTCAGAGAGGGCTGCAAAGCACTGTGAAATGGCATGTAAGTCTAAGTGCTGTTGCTATGTCAAAGTAGACCTGTTTCTGCGTTGGTCATGTCAAAAGTAGCAAAGTTTAAGTCTGAATCAAAATAATGGACCAGTTATTCCATATTCTTGACAATCGTATTTGTTATTCCTTACAGTTGCGTGGAAAATGTTCTTCATTTGCAAGTCTGAGTAAGACATCAGTGACTTTCTAGGAGATAGAATACTGTCAGGGGAGCATTTCTGAATGAACAAATGCTACATCTGTTGCCACAATGCAACTTCAGGCAGAATAGAGAAAAGGGCAACATATGAAATGTGCATCAAATGAACACATTCTTGGCTAGGTCACAACTGCAAATAATCTTGTACTTGTTTGGAATAGAATTGACAACGTGCTTTCTGAACCACCCATGATGTCCTGAACTTCAGTGCAATGAAGATAGAGATCCCTCCTTCCGGCCCTAGGAGTCCCACTCCGAGACCAGATGGCGTAAGTAGTCAGGACCCTGGTCTCAGGCTGTTGTCGCTAAATGCCAGGTCTGTTGTACATAAAGCTCCTCTCGTCCGGGACTTAATTTTAGACGAGAGGGCAGACCTGGCATGTATTACTGAAACCTGGCTGGGCCCAGAGGGAGGAGTCCCCCTTGTAGAGCTGTGCCCAGAAGGATTTCAGGTGCTACACCAGCCGAGAGCCCAGGGAAGGGGTGGGGGTGTGGCCGCTGTTATCCGTGAGTCGTTAGCTCCTCGTAGGGTCCCTGCTCCGGAGATTGTCGGGTGTGAGTCTTTGCTGTTAAAGTTGGACCTCAAGGGTCAAGTGGGTCTGCTGTTAACGTACCTGCCTCCCAACAGCGTTGCAGCAGCCCTCCCCTCGCTCCTCGAGTCGGTAGCCGAGCTGGCAATTGAGTTCCCTAGGTTGATGGTCCTGGGGGACTTTAATTTGCCGTCGCTCGGTGAAAACTCTGATGGGGCGCAGGAGTTCATGGCTTCCATGACAGCCATGGGCTTGACCCAAGTAATTCGAGGCCCAACCCATTCGGCGGGACACATGCTTGACCTCGTATTTCTCTCGGAGCAGTGGATTTGTGATCTTGGTCTGAGGGGGAACGACATCATACCCCTGTCGTGGTCAGACCACTGCCTACTGAGGCTCGACTTCCGGAGACCAAACCCCCACTGTAGGGAGGAGGAACCGACCAGGTGGTTCCGCCCCAGGCGTCTTATGGAACCGTCAAGGTTCCAGACAGAGCTTGGGGTTATTCCTGACACTTTCGCCCACAGTCCGGTAGAGACTCTGGTTGCTGCGTGGCACTCGGCAGCATCGGAGGCCCTCGACCGGATTGCGCCACTGCGGCCCCTCCGAGGCGGCGGATCCCGGAGACCTCCTTGGTTCACCGAGGAACTCCGGGAGATGAAGCGCCGGAGGCGATGCCTAGAGCACCGTTGGAGGTCCGATAAGTCCGAATCTAACCGAGCAATGGTAACCACTTGCACCAAGGAATACACCAGGGCTCTTAGGGCAGCAAAAAGATCCCACATAGCCACCTTGGTTGCGTCCGCTGAGTCCCGCCCAGCTGCCCTGTTTAGGATAACCCGCTCCCTATTGAATAAAAGGGAAGCGGGGAAACCCTTGCAGGGCAGAGCTGAAGATTATGCCCAATTCTTAGCGGACAAAATTGCTCGGTTTCGGTCGGACTTGGACTCCACCCCCGCAGTTCCAGCCGAGGCACAGGAGGATCAAGTAGAACAGCTCTGGGTTGAGTTTCAGGACGTTACCCCCGGGGATGTGGACAAGGCCATGAGGGCTGTAAGTACCTCCACCTGTGTACTGGACCCGTGTCCCTCATGGCTGGTTACTAACTGCAGTGAGGTGACACGAGGCTGGATCCAGGCGGTTGCTACCGCCTCTCTTCGGGAGGGGAACTTCCCCGCCGCACTGAAAGCGGCGGTGGTGAGATCCCTCCTGAAGAAACCATCTTTGGATCCAGCTGTTCTTAATAACTATCGTCCAGTCTCCAACCTTCCCTTCCTGGGGAAGGTTGTTGAGAAGGTGGTGGCCTTCCAGCTCCAACGGTCCTTGGAGGAAGCAAACTATCTAGACCCCTTCCAGTCAGGCTTCAGACCCGGTTACAGCACAGAAACCGCTTTGGTCGCATTGATCGATGATCTCTGGAGAGCCAGAGATGGAGGACACTCCTCCATCCTGGTCCTCCTTGACCTCTCAGCGGCTTTCGATACCATCGACCATGGTATCCTTCTGCGACGACTGCGGGAGGTGGGAGTGGGAGGCACCGTGTTGCGGTGGTTCTCCTCCTACCTCTCGGACAGGTCGCAGTCGGTGTTAGTGGGGGGGCAGAGATCGTCCCCTAGGCCCCTAACTTATGGGGTGCCTCAGGGCTCGGTCTTATCCCCCCTACTATTCAACATCTACATGAAACCGCTGGGAGAGATCATTCGCAGGCACGGGATTAGATACCATCAATATGGCTCCGCGAGCTGCGCTGGCTACCTGTGGATCTCCGGATGCGCTTCAAGGTGCTATTAGTCACCCATAAAGCCCTACATGGCAGTGGATCTGGATACTTGAGAGACCGCCTTCTGCCAATTACATCCCTGCGACCAATAAGATCACATAGATTAGGCCTCCTCCGCATTCCATCGGCCAGCCAGTGTCGGCTGGCAACTACAAGGAGGAGGGCCTTCTCAGTAGTAGCCCCGACCCTTTGGAACGAGCTCCCCGTAGAGATTCGCACCCTCTCCACCGTCCAGGCCTTCCGCATAGCCCTTAAGAACTGGCTCGCCCGTCAGGCCTGGGGACAAGGATAGTTACCCCTCCCGAATGATGAATGTATGTTGTTGACTATTTTATTATATGTCTCTATCTTAACGTCTGTATTCCCCCTCCCCGATTTTATGTGAGCCGCCCTGAGTCCCCTCAGGGAAAAGGGCGGCCTACAAATATTAATAAAATCTTAAAAAATATATATATATATATATATGCGGACGATACTCAATTGTATTTGTCCGCCCCGTG
The DNA here is from genome assembly GCF_009769535.1 of Thamnophis elegans. Classification (NCBI taxonomy): domain Eukaryota; kingdom Metazoa; phylum Chordata; class Lepidosauria; order Squamata; family Natricidae; genus Thamnophis; species Thamnophis elegans. The sequence continues at coordinate 134,917 of NC_045551.1, forward strand.
CCAACTCAATGAAGCGGCAGACGTGATGAACCGAGGCCTTGAAGCCGTTATGGACTGGATGAGGGTTAACAAGCTTGTGCTCAACCCAGAAAAGACCGAGTGGCTGTTGTGTTTTCCTCCCAAAGATTCGACCAATATTCCAACACTCAGGCTGGGGGGTCAAATTCTATACCCCTCAGAGAGGGTTCGCAACTTGGGGGTCCTCCTGGATCCACAGCTATCGTTTGACCACCACTTAATGGCTGTGACCAGGGGGGCATTCGCCCAGGTTCGCCTGGTGCGCCAGTTGCGACCCTACCTGAATCGGGAGGCTCTCACAACAGTCACCCGGGCCCTTGTGACCTCTAGGCTGGAATACTGCAATGTGCTCTACATGGGGCTGCCCTTGAAGAGCATCCGGCGACTTCAGCTAGTACAGAATGCGGCCGCGCGAGTGATTGTGGGTTCACCCCGGTTCACCCGCATAACACCTATCCTCCGCGAGCTGCGCTGGCTACCTGTCGATCTCCGGATGCGCTTCAAGGTGCTATTAGTCACCCATAAAGCCCTACATGGTAGTGGATCTGGATACTTGAGAGACCGCCTGCTGCCAATTACATCCCTGCGACCAATAAGATCACATAGATTAGGCCTCCTCCGTATCCCATCGGCCAGCCAGTGTCGGCTGGCAACTACAAGGAGGAGGGCCTTCTCAGTAGTAGCCCCGACCCTTTGGAACGAACTCCCCGTGGAGATTCGCACCCTCTCCACCGTCCAGGCCTTCCGCACAGCCCTTAAGAACTGGCTCGCCCGTCAGGCCTGGGGATAAAGATAGTTACCCCTCCCGAATGATGAATGTATGTTGTTTACTATTTTATTATATGTTTCTATCTTAATGTCTGTATTCCCCTTCCCCGATTTTATGTGAGCCGCCCTGAGTCCCCTCAGGGAAAAGGGCGGCCTACAAATATTAATAAAATCACAAATCACAAATCACAAGATAACATAGAGAGGAAGAATACAGCACCTGCAACACTGCAGAGCATCAGGACCCAGAATAATAGTGATAATAAATGATTAATAACAGTAAAAATTATAATTCAGTACTGGCTCTTAGATGAAAATATAACAGATGTGTTCACATGTGCCAATATTTTCAATTTGTAGAACTAGAAAAATTATATTAGTACATGAAAACTGTAATTGTGGTTTGAAGAGGAAAGACAAAGAGATGGGGCAGTCCTGTAACCTATTTCAGAAACCTGGGTTTAGGACATTGTAATTTTTCATTAATTTCAAGCTGGGCAGAAAACAGAATTGAATTATTTTTAAGTGTAACAGCAGTTATATAATTCATGTAATAAGATGTCGTTTGCGTCTGCTTATGTGATGAAAATCAGTAGAGCTTGAATGTAAGAATGTTAAAATAAAACTATAAAAATATGAACAGAGAATTAGAGACACATACAGTTACACATTCCAGGTCCTTCCATTGGGAATAGTTCTAAAATTTGAGTGTGAGCACTATTAAGCTAAATTAATGGTGTTCAATGTCATGATCCATTGGAAACTCCACTCTATTCCATAGGTCTGGTAAGAATAGAACAGCCAACTTATTTTATTTATTTAATCAATATATGTATATGGCCATCGATCTTGTCAGTTGTGGGTGACTTACATAGGATTAATGCAGGAAAGAAATAAGATAACTGCGAAAAAATAAAAACAATGAAGAATATAATACAATCGAGGCTACCCACAGTCACAATATCAAACATTACAATGGGCTCATCCATCATCCTGCAATGCCCACGGGGAGAGCCAGGTTTTCAGGATCCTTGAGAAGGCCGGCAGGGGGGGGAGCGATTGAATCTTAGGAGGAGGGATGCCGTTTCATGGGGCAGGTGCAGTGACAGAGAAAGTATATTTCCGGGGTGAATTTGATACATCACTGAATATGTACAGTTTCTATCAGAAGGTACATGTTGGTAAAATCAAATTTAGACTGGGAGATGGGTTTTGAAAGGCAGTTAAAACAATTAAACATGATGCTGATGATGATGATGAAGAAGGAGGAGGAGGAGGAGAAGGAGAAGGAGAAGAATAAAATGTCCAGGCTTAGCTTCATGCCTTTCTCTCTAGTTATCTTCAGGTGTTTCGTTGCAACAGAGCAAATATATTGCTGATAATACAAAACTCTACCGTTTTGCACTAATGCTGCCACCTTCTCTCCCACCTTATAATCTAGGTTGATTTTTGATGCTTGAGCATGATTTTTATTTTATTTTTTGCATTGGTTTAAAATCACAATTTCAGTTTTACATGAAACATGCTGACTTTGCAATATCTTGGTGGGACAGAAAGAATCAGAGATGGGCAGTGCCACTAATAACCTAGCCCTGGGCTGGGAACAACTTTATAAATGATAACCATCACTTTTTTAATTGCACCATGAAGCCGGTCCATAAGGAGCCAGTGCAGCTGACAGAGTCGTGGTGCTGCCTGAATGCATCGTAAATTAGAAAGACGGAACTGAAGATGGATTCTTTCATGCCACATAGATGCCATCCAGGTGAATCTTGGAATGTTTTTAGAAATCAATTATGAAGAACAGATGTTTAATTCTTTCTCTTCAACATATTAAGTAGTTTACCTTTATACTGTTTTGGATTGAAGGTGCCAGATTAGTAACGTGGAAAATCTTGAGTGAAGGAGCTTTCTGGCAATCAGAACAGATGCCAGGATGGGATACTGAAGGCAGGAGGTTCACAATTTGCACTTTTCAAGGACGCTCCTGCAGATTAGTTTAAAGCAACCAGCATGGATGGAAGACACTGATAGCTATATATCATTAAAAGCACTGTGAATTATAATTGGGCTTCAGCGCTTATTGATGCAGAAATTTCCCCATTTATTCATGCTGTTTTCACTGTGATCAGATGCTTTAGATCATAATTATTATTATTTTCTTACCTAACATATCAGGGTGAGAATGTCGTCACTAGACTAGGATGTATTACATTGATATACAAAGCCCATTTTGTTTGTATAAATATAATAAAATTATGAACAAGGCATAAATAAGAAGTTTTCGTCAAAATTACATACAAAAAACTATCTATGCAGGAGTCACACCATTTGCATTTTGAATAATGTAAAGGATTCTGTGATTTATTCATTTCAATAGATATAAAATTAGGATCCAGTAAATTGTAACTTAAGAAAAGGAGTCTCAAATAGTCTTCACAATGCATTTAATTTCTATTATTGAGATCTTAAGTTGTATATTACCACGACAAAAATATTAATGTTAGCTATTTTGAGAAAGTGTATACTAGGTTGCTCAAAATTATTCAAAATAGGTATATTCAATTCATCATTAATCAAACCCAACCCAAGTCAAGCCAACTCAAGCCTTTTCTTACATTTATTTTTAAATGGTATTTTTTTCAAGTACTAAGAAAACTGGATGAGTTCTGGGACTATTTGAAAGGAGAAACACAAGAAAAAGAAATAGTACTAGTACAAGAAATAGTACAAAACTGCAGAGGTGTGTTATTGCCGGCAATACATTTGTTCTGTTGCAAGAAACCCCTGAAGATAGCTATAGAGACAATCTGAAGGTTCCACCACAAATGCGCACACAACAAAAGCGCGCCTGACTAAAGTGCGGTGTCTAAAGCACGGTGACAAAACCGCGTGACGAATTAGCGACTAATTAGCCCTAAAGCGCGCCGACAAAAGCGCGCCGACAGAAGCACGCTGTAACGTAACCCTCAACTTAACCCTAAACCTAACCCTAAACCTAACTGTAAATCTTACCTTAAATGAAATCGCGCTTCTGTCGGCGCGCTGTTGTCGGCACGCTGTTGTCGGCGCGCTTTTGAAATCGCGGTTTTAGCGCCGCGCTGTTGTCGGCGCGCTTATGACGTTCACGCTTTTGACGGGTCACGTCAAGAAACACCTGAAGATAACTATAGAGACAATCTGAATGGCCCATACCATATAAATCTTCATCATCATCATCATCACTACCACCACCATCATCTCCTTCAACTGACTTAACTGCCTTTTAAAATCAATCTCCCAGTCTAAATCTGATTTTAGCAACATCTACCTTGTGATAGAAATTGGACATTTTCAGTGATGCATCAAACTCTAATGTTCCAGACCTTTAATTACTTAATGTGCCCCAGGAGCCTGAGAATTCCTTAATTACTTTTTCCACCTCAAAATCTGTAAGAATATTATACTGAAAGTGCAACTAATTTATTCTGTCACATAAAATGTTGCCTACTCCGACTCCATATCTTGTCTTTTTTTGTTCTGCTACATCTCAGTAGCAGAACAAAAATTTTATTTTTGTTTCATTATTTAAAAAAATGAAAATATTACTTAGCAAGGATTTTCAGATCTGTTGACATAATTGAACTTTTAATCCACTTCATTCTCACTGCAAATTCAAATAGTTTTCGCAGTTTCACAAAGACAACTGAAGGTGAAATGTTGCTATACCTGTTAATTATTTACTTCAAGTGTAAATTACTGTGAATTTTATTAGCATTTTTTGTAATAGATAAACCCTTCACGCTAGAAGTTATGGATGCAGCAATTCATAAACACACTCCATTGAAATCTGGTGATATATTGGGAAGGAAAAATTATGCTATTATGTGTGTCTGCTAAAACACACTGAGGCTCATATGCTTAAAAATGAATAATGCCCCATCTTTGTCTTTTGATTTATTTAGTATCAGCTCTCTTATACAAAATACTAACTGAAAACTACATTCAATTCATTATAGCATTAAAAAAAACTTGAACCATTTATGTCCTTATATAATAGTACGCTCTGTCAGGCCTGGAAGCCATTATTGGGCATTGAATCAACATGACCTCTGTATCAAAACTTTGAGGAAACTCAGGCCTGGTGGGAGTCTTCTTTTGTTGGGGCGTCACTTGGAACCCTGACACTGGAGACCCTTCGAAGGTAGTTTTTAGAAGACCTATTCCGATTGTTTTCCCATGGTGGCATGTGGTGAAGGGTTGTTCAGGAAGAGGCTTCTCAATAGTGACACCTCTCACATGGCATCTTTTCATATTAGGTAAAATAATTTTTATTCTTCTAAATCTTTTGATTAAAAATGGAATTAACATTATCTAGTATGCAGAAATGAAATTGTTCAATTAATTTAAACTTCTGTTCTGAAGTGCAAAATAAAAAAATAAAAAAACCACAATTAGAATTAAGGGATTAGAACTCACAGTCTCTTAGTTTCCAGCCTAGTGTGTTAACCAGTAGTTATCTTTATGGGGCTCTTTAGGATTTTATAATCTCAGCCACACTGTAGTATATTTTCCTTTATTTTTCTGTGTGGTGTAGTAATGCAACTGTGCTCAGTTTTTATAACAGCTACCTGTTTTTTCTTTATAAGATTGCTGTTCTCAAGAGCAAAAATATATAGATGTAAGATCCATATTGTAAGGAATAAAAGAAATCAAAACAGACAGAAATTATACACTTAGCATATATTCTATTTTTCTACACTTAATTTTAATACTACAATAAATAAATGAACATAATTTTTTTAAAAATAATAATTCGAGATGAGTTTCTAGCATAAAACTACACATTGTTTAATTGCATATGCTTATAATACACCTGAATATTTCAGTACTATTTTATTTTAAGTATCAGACAGTGAGGAATATAAAATTCTAGGGCTTTTCAGTTTGAACATTCAGATAATATAAGTACTTTTAATCACAATATCAAAAGCAAATTAACTTTATTTCCTTAGAGTTTCTTTTACGTTACTTTTGTTCCTTTTTTTCAAGAAATCTCCAAAACAGTTTACAGTAAGGAAAACAATAAAAATATGTAAACATCATCCAAAAATATTATAAAACCACAAGCAATCCAATCCAAATAAATAATAGTAGTAACTAAGATATGAAGTATTGTTTATTAATAATAATACTTTGTAATTCTATTTTGTTATCATTGTCAAGTTCATAAACAGTGTACCATTTTTTGTAATCCATTCTATATTTTAAGGAAAAAAGAACCTTCAAAACACAGCAAATTCCATCATGAATGAATGAATGGTGGTATTGAATAGGAGATAAGACAAAATTAAAACATCGAGAACTTTAATGCTGGTGAAGAAACCCCAAAGCTTAGTGAATGGCATTGAATTCAAACAATGAGACCAATTCAGTGACATTAGGCAAGCGTCACTAGCAAGCCCTTGATTTTTTAGAACTCTTCTGTTCAAATTTCAACCTTTCCGGTACATATCAATTCACCTATAATGCTAAGTATCCACTCAGTACATATTTGTCTTTTTTCTACATTTCTATTTTTGCCAGTCACTGGAACTGTATTCAGTGGGTGTAACTCCCTTTTACAAATGTTCTAGTGTGCATTATTTTAGAATTGTAATTATAATTTAAAAAATGTAACCTTTACCCATGATCACCATTTTAAAGAAATGCCTGCTTCACAAAAAGACAGAACAATGAAGATAAGTTGACATGGGCTGCATCGGATTGCATTTGAATCTATTCATTTAACTATATAACCATTCATCAGGCCAGTTTGATTTGAATCACTTTAAATTAAAAATTCTGCACAGGTTTGTTTTTATCTAAAGGGTTACTTTGGGGTGGTGTTTAGGCAACAGGCTAGAAAATGGGAAAATGGGAGTTGTAATCCCACTTTGGACTCAAAGGCAACTGGACGGTCTTGGGCCGGCCACTCTCTCTTAGCCCTAGGAAGGAAGCAATGGCAATCCACTCTTGAAATCTTGTAACGAAAACTGTAGGAATTAGTCCAGTCAGTTACCAGAAGTCAACATAGACTTGTAGGCCCTAAAATAACAGCTAGAACCCCATAAACCTTGATAAAAAAGAGTAACCCAGTTTATTAATTGTTAATATCACATTGTGAAAGAGAAGCAGTATCTCACCCCAAATCTTTTGTCACACTCATTGTAATGAGATGTAGATTATTTTATTGCAGGGACTCTAATTGTCTACATGGGTTTTAGCAATGTAGGGATATAAAACTGAAAAGAAAACTATTTTATTTTTAGTGTTTGAAGCCTGGTTTACAGAAAGCAAGGTGTTTGTGAATAACTATGTGCACAGCAGTTGTACAAAACAGCGGTAACAGTTATACATCTGATTGATAAAAGATTCATGTGTCAAAAAATAATCTTTAGCTTGTTTTTCCATTGAAAATAACAAGGATAAGGACAATGTGGATGCCTGTTTATATCCCTTCATCTTTAAAGGCTTTGTAAACAAGAACTGCATAGCTAAGAAGGGAAGAGGTTTTTGGTTTCCCCTGAGACCACTTTTGAGGACAGAACGGTCCAGACTACAGGAGCAAAATTAGAGGAGTGGGGAGGAATCTATCAATATTCCTTTTCTGGTTTGGTAGAATATTTACCTTTTTCTGAGTGATAACTCCCTTGAAACTTGCTTAGTCTTGTTTATCATACAAGAGTATTCTTTGTATTATTTTTCAGCAATATAGATCAGGATAGAGTATAAAAGATTGTTCTTATTTTTATCAGTGAGTACAAGATGAAAATAACACAAGAAACAGAACAAGACTGAAATGAACAGATCTGTTCAACCCCCTACACCAATATCCATCCCCACATCTTGTGGGTGTTTATGCATTTTTCCATGGTTTCAGTTATTCTCAACATTTAAAATACATTTCTAAATGTTTCTTTAAAAATCCCACACTGAGGCAGATCTATTTTTTTTTCTTTAGCCATTCCAGACACAACATGCATACAGGGCAAGAGAGGATAGAATAGAATAGAATAGAATCCAAGTGTTATTGGACACACAAAGAATTTGTTCAAGTGCGTAAGTTCTCAGTGTACATACAGACAACAGAATAATGTAGTCATGATAGCAGTGAGGGAAGGGAGTAGAAGATAGGAGGAAGATAATAGTAATACAGTCAGACTACATGGGTAAATATTCTTAGACATAAGACGGTACTTTGGCAATTAGGTATTCAGCAGAACGATGGCACAAGGAGAGAGAGAGAGAGAGAAAAACCCTGTCCCTGTCCCTGATTGTTTTGGTTTTGCGCTACAGCAGGAGGAGGAGGAGTTGAAGCAGTTTATATCCAGGATGTGAGGAGTCTCTAGATATTTTCTCAGCACTCCTCCTGACCTGTGCAATCTACAGCTCCTCAATGGAAGGCAGGCTGGTGCCAATAGTTTTTTTCCCCCCTGCAGTTCTGACTATCCATTGAGTCGGTACCTGTCCTGCTTGGTTGCTGTACCAAAACAGATAGTTACAAAAGAGGAAGGGGTTAAAGAAGTTATAGAAAGCAAGAGAAAGATGCATTGTAACACCGGAATGCAATCTCTGATCCTCAGTACTTGACTGTGATGCCTTGATTTATGTACAAAAGGGGGGAAGGCTTATGTTCCGATGTCACAAAACGTATTTCATCATTTTGGCACTATCAAATTTTAGAACAGATACCTAATGATTTCAGAAGTCCAAATGCCATCAGTCCCATCTTTCATGGATAATGGTCAGAGATGATGTCATCTACAGCCCCCTAATGGCTAGAGGGCCATAGATTTCCCTTCAAGATTTTTCTTTGGAGTGGGTAAGTTTGTGTGAGGTCACTCAGATAATCCACGGTGGGAAATTTCTGCTATGAAAGTGCCAAGATTCTTTTCACTGAAGCAAAAAGTCAGTGCAATTTGCCTTGATGAAGCACTGATTGTTGCTTTAAAGTTTCCTCTACCCCATGTCAATTACCTTGTCACTTGTAAAAGCCTCTTATAGCTTGGTGTGTTTTTAAGAAAGTTGGAAAAAAAAAATTCTCCAGTAACTGTCAGCTCAAATCAGAATCTACTGGTAGCGTACTTGGAAGGAGAGCTTTGACTTGCATCTCTTCACAGCCTTCTTCAACAAAACTCCTAAGAGCTGGAAGAGGCTTCCATGTACAGATACGTTTCCCAGCTTCTGTAAGTGCCAAAGAAACTAAAGACAACCTGAAGAATGGAGAAAATGAAAGCAAGACAGGAACTTTCTTTTACTCATAATAATTAAAGTGACATTCCAAAGATCATAGAATTGCACAAATTGTGCTCTGGAGGTCAAAACGCTCCATTCACAAGGCTTGAGGAGTTTCCACACTGAAACCTCTTTTCTTGGTCCCCGGATGCGGGGCTCCCTGTAAAGAGACGCCGAGGCTGGAGCGCCTCCTCCGCTCCCACACCAAGAATCGGCGCTGGGAGGAGCAAATGGCAGGAATTCGTTTGCAGGTTTAATTTGCAATGTACCAGCAGAAGAAAAATGTGTTCTTTTAATTGGAATATTCTCTCCTTTGTGAAATTGTTTAGTTTATGTATAATGCCTGAATTCTTATATGCACTTAACACATGTCCTAAGATCATGCAACAGTTTTTGAAAGACAGCTTTCACAGAGATCTCTTAATTAGGGTACATTTTCTTTGTCCCCAATGTTTAGTTTTAGATTTTTCATGAAAGTCGGGAATTCTCAACCTCAGTGCGATCCAAAAGGAAGAGTAGAATAGAACAGAAAAAAACTGAATCTAAAAGATTGGAGGCTACCCCTCCCCTGCCATGCTCTCTTTTCAGCCAAGGTAAATATCTAAAGTACTTTAAAACTTGTCTTCTTATACTAACAATATTGTACCAGGAAGCACTAGAAAGAAAATCTGTTTTTCCTTCCTGCCTTCCAGCAACCAACAGCTGTTGCAATTTTGAAAAGATCAGATCATTCATAAAGTCCCAACAAGACTTTGACTGGTCTTATAAGAAGTCAAAATACAAATTTTCCCTGTGAAATAGTGAAGAACTTCAAATTGTTTCAGTCCATTAAGTATTCCAGACCTAAAATCAGCATGAGCTTTCAAACAATGATGGGTACTGGGAAATCCCTCCTTATTAAAAGCAACAGCATTCATCTGTCATCTTCCTATCTGACAATAGAAATGAAAATGACAAATTCAACAACTGTTTGTTTAATTCTAATCACTAGACTACCAGAAAAAGTCTACAGATGCATACAAAGATATGGACATTAACAAAGGAGCTTTTACAGGGCAATCTAAATCCAGTTACATTTAAGTTTAGATGGGACAATCCAGTTTTGGTCACCACATTATAAAAAAAAAAGATGTGGAGACTTTGGAAAGAGTGCAGAGAAGAACAACAAAGATTATGGGCCTGGAGGCTAAAACATACGAAGAATGGTTGGAAGAATTGGGTACGGCTAGTGTGGCGAAGAGAAGGACCGGGGAGGAGGAGGGGGGGGGAAGGCATTATAGCAGTGCTCCAATATTTGAAGGGCTGCAACAAAGAACAAGGGTCAACCTATTTTCCAATGTACCGCAATGTAAGACAAGAAGCAATGGATGGAAACTAATCAAGGCGAGAAGCAACCTAGAACTAAGGAGAAATCCCCTAATAGTGAGAACAATTAACTAGTGGAAGAGTTTCCCTTCAGAAGTTGTGGGTGAAAGCTTTTAAGAAGAGGCTGGACAGTCACTTGTCTGAAGTGGTAGAGGGTCTCCTGCTTAAGCAGGGGGTTGGACTAGAAGACCTCCAAGGTCCCTCCCAAGTCTTTTATTCTATTAAACTAGTGTCACTTCCTAGTCTTAATTGAGCAACTTTTGGCTACATTTCCAAAACTGCAGGTAGAAATGAGTTCCTGAAGGAAACCATTTTGAATCAGGGATATTGTTTTTCTAGTGGGAATTAGGAATCAAACCATTGCCCAGGTTCAAATGGAAATTACAATTCCTAAAACTCCTCCAGCAGTATTTTATATTTACATGGGAATGTAAGATTGTCAAAATACTTTTATTTGTGAAATAAACAGAACTTATTATTTATTATCTTATTATCGCCACCGTCCAGGCCTTCCGCACAGCCTTGAAGAACTGGCTCGCCCGTCAGGCCTGGGGACAAGGATAGTTCCCCTCCCGAATGATGAATGTATGTTGTCTACTATTTTATTATATGTCTTATCTTAATGTTTGTATTCCCCTTCCCGATTTTATGTGAGCCGCCCTGAGTCCCCTCAGGGAAAAGGGCGGCCTACAAATATTAATAAAATCAAAAATCAAATCAAAAATTTTTAAAAAAAATACCCAGCGAGTTGGAAGGCGGAGTAGTAGACACTTCTTATCTTAGAGCTTCCCCACAGTGTCCTTGTGATGGAAGTTGCCAGTGTTTAGAGATAATGAGTTGCTTCAGGCTGCCCATTAATTCTCTGAATGGTTATGCACAGGTGATATAATATAATGCAATCACCCCGAGCTCTAATGTAAACTTGGATCTATCTGAAAATGCAATAGGTTTCAGACTTGATGTGGTAGACACTGATGAATTCTACTGATTAACACTATGAAAATTCAGATACGGGAATTGAATTCAGTAGAGCTGCCTAACTTTGTATTATAGCCTTGAAATGTTCACGTTTTGTGGTAAAAGGTTTCACTATCAAAACTTCCTGTCACTTGCCAGCCCTGATCCCCTTCTTTAATAGGACCACAATTTCAGAAGCTGCTGGCATTCAATCTTCAGGAATTTTGGCCAAAAACATTCTGACACCTATTGGAAAAAATTAGGAATGTTTTTGCAGGTTAAAACAAATGAAGATCGTAACATCCCTCTTGCATTTGTCCCATTGACTGTCGTGGCTGGGTTCATTGTTCATGGTATGTGGTTGCGATTAGGTTCCTAGGTTTTACTATTTTATACTGGTTTATACTATTCAACCTGTGACTTATTGAGTCACGATTTCAGGATCGTTCCTTATAGAGAAACAGAGAAAAACGCAGTCAGAGCAGGAATGACTTCTGACTTCCTGTGACCTTCCCCATTGACTTTACACGAAGGAAGCTGACAGAGAGCATTGGAAATGATCGTGTGGTTGTCAGCCCTGGAAGTCAGCTTCTGCTGCATTAGTCCTTCAGGCCTGCCACGTTTCCTGCTGTGGCAAAATTGGGAGGGCGGATTATATGGAGTATGGGAGATATATAGAGAGTCTAAATAACATTCCTTTCTTAGAGAGTCAAGGACATCTTGCCCTGCACCTGGAGCAATGTGACTGGGAGGTATCTCCAGTTGGGCCGGTGCCTGATTAGGCCACGTGATGGACATGTGGGTGTTGGGCTGGGACTTGAACTTTCACTTGGGTGGGGAAAGATTTGGGTTTTCCCAGATGTGCCAATATGGCATCTCTAATAAAATGGAACGTTGAGGAAACTCAAAAGCCTCAGAGCCTTCTTTCATTTGAGGTGTTAGTTGGAACCCTGACAGTGATCATGGTTGACTGCAGTAGCATAGATACAGCACAGCACAGCACAGCACAGCACAGCACAGCACAGCACAGCACAGCACAGCACAGCATAAGATAGATAGATACCAGACAGAGCATTCCGTAAGTTAACCTGTTTGAGGGTAGGTTGATTCAAAAATGATTTCCCCATAATGCATCATTTTGCCCAATTGAAGATTACAAAAAATTCAATGGCCACAAGAGTTTTAGTTGAATATGGATAATGAAATGTGTGACACGGCTTTCCTTCTCTTTCAGGCAATTTGTTCCTTGTTCTGTGCTATCACCATGTTAGTGAGCACATGAGAAAGACCATGGCAGATCAGAGAACAGATCCATTTTGGCAAAGACACAAAGAAAACCAGTTTATGAATTTCATCTCTGGATATATATCACTATCTCTATCTCCATCGCTATATACATTACCTCTATATCTATGTGCCAAATGTGAAAATCGTATGTCCAGAAACTACAGGTAGTTCTCAATTTACAACTGCAATTGGGATGGCATTTCCAGTTGTAAAACATTCTATTCAAGGCACCAATGTGAGTGGAATGATATTTTTGAGGCAGTCGTTAAGTGAATCATTATGGTTATTAAACAAATCTGGTCATTAAAATTTTGAGAGCTTTTGAGACCTTCGGACAAGCAAAGTCAGTGGGGAAACAATATTCACTCAACAACTATCTTACTTATATAAAATTCACAGAAGGAATGTCTCACTACGTACCAAGAGAAATTTTGGCACAAAGACTTACGTCAATACAAAGCCATTCTTTCAAATGGGTGAAACTGAAAGGGAAAAAAAAGAGGGCAAATACCAATCATGAAACTATAAAGGCATCCTCCATATCACCACACGGAGGAGGGTGGGATACAACATGGTATAATAGCAAGAATTTCCGGGCTCATCCTAATTTTGAACAATTGTTAAGTGATCGATTGTAAGTTAAGGATTTTCTTGTACTGCTATTATTATGCTAATGGTACAGTAAGCGAAGATACCTTAACTCTATTTCAAAATAGATATTTTTGGTGGTTGGGGTCCCATTCTTCCTTTGCTGTCTCATATAAATAATAATCAGTTTTAATCCCATGGAGTGCAGCTCATCTGGAGAGCTCCAGGCATGGTTTTTTTTTTCCTCATCAGTTTTGAAATTTCCTTTTGGCTGTTCAGTGCAGACAAAAAGAAGTGATAGGAAAACAATCCTGCTGATGTAATTATTTCTTGCATTTTGTTTTTTCTCTTTTGGTTTCTTTTTCTTTTAATTTACACAAAGAAGTAGACATTTTTTTTTACTCATGCCTAAGGAGGCAAAATATACATCCCTGGGACATTGTGTACTTGCCTTCATTCGTAAACATTTTCATCTATATCTCATTGGAATTGACTAGAAGACCTTTGAAACCTCTTTATACTCTGTGGCAGCAGTATCAGAACCAGCATGAAAGAAAGAAGCACCAATTAGGAAGCTTTTAAATCACTTTGTAGAGTTTCCATCCATGGGAAGTCATGTTCAAACACCTGGACTATGAGGTGACTAAAATGTTCTGCTCTTCAGACTGGAGGAAGATTTCATCTAGGATGAAATCCTTCCATGGAAGGATTTTTCAAGATCTGGGAGCATATGCAGTTTGAATACTGCAGAGTAATGGAAAAACTGAACATAGAAAGAGAAAAAAGGACTCTGCCACTTTTGAATAATACATTAAGCTCAAAAACATGATCAAACGAAAGGGTAAAGAAATATTTAAAAGAATCATATAAAAACAAGTGTCTTCTGCAAGAACATGGAAAAAGTAGGAAATGTAGGGAGGATTCAATTATTTGGTATTAATACACTAGAATAATATGTTGGGGAAAAACATTTGAAGACGATGAGCATGAAACCTGTGACTTGAGATGATCAAGCAGGTGCTAAGGCAATGCTAAAGCCAGGGAGGGAAAGTCAGAATAAAGGCAATGGATTAGAACTGGTGAAGAACAGGGAAACTAGTAATGAGTGTGAGATATTATATTGTTTGTAGATTGCAGTAAAGAAAAAAATACCAAATGAGAAAGAAGTAAAACAGAATTATTTAAGTGATATAAGAAATGTGACTTTATGTGATAGAAATTCCTTTGAATTGGATTGAGATTGCGTTGAACTATTAAAGCCAAGGTGGCGCAGTGGTTAAATGCAGCACTGCAGGCTACTGCTAGATCAGCAGGTCAGCGGTTCAAATCTCACCGGCTCAGGGTTGACTCAGCCTTCCATCCTTCCGAGGTGGGTAAAATGAGGACCCAGATTGTTGGGGGCAATATGCTGACTCTCTGTAAACCGCTTAGAGAGGCCTGAAAGGCCTATGAAGCGGTATATAAGTCTACTGCTATTGCTATTGCTATTGCTATAAAGGGGAGGTATTTTTGCAGAGCAAATCTGCTCCTGCTACTTGGAGAATGTGTAGTCCATATATTCCTCTTCAGATTCCTTCTAAAGCAATTTGAACCTTGAAATTAGTTTGCTGAATTCCACCTGTTCTGAAGATTATTTCATTTACTTTTTACTTTGGGATTGGAATTGTAATTATCTCCAGAACAGCTGTCCTTGCTTTACACATGAAAGCACTCTCCTAATTTTAGGATTTTATAAATGTACAAAATTGTCTTATGCTTTCTATACTGTTTCATGCTTTTATGCCTTTTGTTACATCTCCTGGATCACTGTCCACAATAAAGTTTATATAAGTGTGTGTGCAGATACACAGACATTTACACTGTAATTTAGTCATTTAATATTTCATTCCCAAGGGAGTTTTATAATTCAGTCAATTAATTTTAACCATTGGCTTTTTAAAGTATTCTACTCTTTAATATTTTGGGAGTTTGAACCATCTTATTTATTTCTATTAATCATCTAGGAAATAGCTATGCATTTAAATTTAAGCCTGTAAACACCTTTTACAAAAATTACAAAAAATACTGGTCAGTGATTGCAATAAACATGCTTCTATTTAATGGCATTCTCTTACACTGAATCAATTATAGTAGACCATGTAGGTTTATTAGAAAATCATAACAGTTAGATAATACTGCTCTATATACAGCTCAAGGGAATCTAAATATATCTTTCCCGTCTCGCTGCAATGCCCACATATCCCAGAAGCACTTCTATCTTTCACCTGTATGCTCTCTCTGCCACTATAAATTGCTCTGTCTTAAAAGAACGAACAATATAAATCACTTTGCTAACAAAGCATGCGAGCAAGCAAGCAAACAAGAACAAGCATTGGCTTTCTTGCATTGATAACATGGACAAATCTTGCAAAAATTTTCTTTTCTAAAAAAAATGCAGCTAAATGAGAGTAAGAATCATAAATAATTAGGGCTATTCTATACTCAGGTGCGTGTCTGAGTTGTGTCTGAAATCCTGACATTCACATTAATTGTTTGGAAAGAGGTATGATTGATGTGTGCATGTAAAAAAGTTGAAGTTTTAGGATGCACATAAAGTTACAGCAATCATATCTGTTCCATACATCGCCTCTACTACTAAGAGCATTGTTTGACAGAGCAGATAAGCAATCAATGATTTGACTTAATTATTTCAACTTTTTAACCCCATATTTTCATTTCCCCTCCACTGATAATAGACTCACTGTTGCCATTGGGATCATGTAGGTAAGTATGATACAAATGGAGGAAATACGAAGTCTCTGAGGAAAGCAACTGGTTCCTTTTCACAACAGACTAGATCTGCCTACAATCTCAGGTGTCCTTGATGTCCTCTGACTTAGTTGTTTTCTTGCAGACATTTCATGACTCAAACTAGGTGACCTCATCAGGCACCAATGGTGTTACTTAGTTTGGGTAATGAAATATCTGCAAGAAAACAAGAAGGTCAGAAAATACCAAGGATCCTTCATTTCAACCATGTCTTGCAAATATTCTCTTTTATTAATCCCAGTTGCTGTGTGCATGGAGTAGTAGCAATGCCACAGCGAGTATTTGTCTGATATTCGCAATGAAATCACAAGATCTTTCAATGTTTATTATTTCTTTCTTGCATTGTGTACAACCTTAACAGCCATGTATTTTTCCTGGAAATTTGAGTGTTCTGTCTGATTGAATGCTGCAAAAGTGCTGATTAGGATGGTGACAAAACAATATTTGTATGGTGATACAGTGTATGTCTTATCTAGAAAGTAATCCTGCTGCTAAAGCTAAAGATTCTGCTGAGAAAATGGAGAGACGCTGTAAGGTAAAATTATCTGGGAATGCTATTTCAGACTTCCTTACTTTTTGAATCTTGTCTGACAAAATCTAATTTACTTTCAGCATGAAGATTCTAAAAATGGTGAAACTTGTATTGCAGAACAACATGGTGACAGTGTTTTCTATAGCAGATTGTATTTTGTTCTTGGTCACATAATAGAAACAAAGTAGTATGAAGATGATTTTTGTCCATTTTTTTCATCCATTTTTTCCATTTCAATACCAACTTTAAAATTAACTTTAACAATGAAGGCAGATGAATTTTGTAACTCACTAAGAACTCATCTTCTCATCATAATACTCTTTCCATGTGGCACCAGAAAGATATTACTTTGCTATATTTCTCCATTACACCAATTTTAATGCTCCAATGGCTGCTTTCAGAACATTTATTGCAACTGATGTTAATTGTAGATAGACAATTTTATGGTGGCCAAGAGCCAAAGAATTTTTAAGGAGCTGGGCAATGCAAAACGAAAGACTCTGTATCACCCTGTATCAGACATGGGTGAAATTTGGGGAAAAGCCTGAAGCTTTTCCTTATTTAAGTTGTGAATAACTATTACATTACAGTTTCCATCTGTGGAACCTTTGCTTGTTGAGACTTCAGTTTTTAACAATCTTGACCACATGGAAGCTCTAACTCCCGGGCTGTCAAACTCCCGGCCCACGGGCTGGATACGTCATGCGCTGGCCATGTTCATGCCCAGTTTAGCGAAGGGAGGAAAAGTCCCGATACATCATGTGATGTCACTGTGGATGATGTGAGTTTGACACCCCCGTAAAGTCATGACAAGGGACTCAGGTGATTCAGGTCACTGCCTGCCTTAGAAACTATTCCCAAATAATGTAACAATTAAGTATGTTATGGCTTAATAGTTGAGGGAAATAATAGAAGGAAAAGAATCAGAGGCGTCACCTGAACGTCCTTGGAGATGCTGTGGGCTGTTGCCCGGATAAGTTGAAAGGACAACCGTTGCTCAATAAGAATGCTCAGTGATGAAACCAGACTTCATGATATTCAACTAACTTAACATTTGGTTCTCATATTTAATATTGCTTATAAGTTCTTTATTTAAATTGAGAGTAAAGAAAGGCAACCTGTTGCCTAGATAAACTGATATTAGAAGGAAAATTATTGAAGTCTTGCTCAAGCCAGTTATTGAGTTATTATTTAACATTCTTATTCTTGTTAAAGTATTATTTGCTGCTGTGCTGCCTTGATCCACTTCTGTGACTCGCGCAGGAAGCTTGCAGAGTGCGAGCCTGCTCTTAATCACTGCCTCTGGGTTGTGCCCCTTTTTTTGATATGTCTTTTTCTGTCACCAAAGAAAATGATTCAGTGAAAAGCAGTGTTAACTCTTACAAAATATGTAAGTATTTTAGGAGCTGCTGAGTTAATCAGAATCAATTAACTTTTCACACAAGAATAGGCTGAGTCTATTAGCAATGCATAGTAGTCACATTATCATCTGCAAAGTCTGTACTATGTTTACAACTCTGCTCGCTAATGATTTCTGCACTTAAGGTATATTTTAACAGAGGCTCAAATCACATACGACATTAATCATTTTTTCACCACCTGTCATAAATCTTTTTTTTTTCTTACTATGATTAAAGCCATTACTTGGATTGCAGTATTCAGTGAGGAAACTATTTTGGGGATGGGGAAAATTTATTTCTTTCCCAGTTTATTAAATATAAAAACTCTTCACTTTGATTACATCTCTTTATGGAAGCAGTACTGTAGATCACGTTTTCCCCCAGAGAAAAAGCTGTTTAAGGTCTTTGAATGATGTGTGGAGACTGCACTCCAACAATAAACCTAAAACTAAATCTGATTAAATTTCAAATTTAAATTTCAAATTATATTAACTTACTTAAATAAAGTTAATGTGATCATTCCTCTGTATGTAGAAGAATTTATCCTTAAAAATGGCAGGTCAGTGGTAAAATCTGGAAGGACTGTATTATTCAGCTTGTACGTTTCTGTTCTGCTCCTACAATGCCTGGATAATGTGAGATTCTCTCTGTATCTCTGAGTTGGCCTCCTTGAAAATAAAGCATTAAATGTGTGGTGGTAACATCTAAAAACTTTGTTTTTAGGAAGGAAGCCAAACAAGTGTGTACCTAGCACAATCTCAGTCAGTTCTTATATCCAGATCACAGCAAGCATCTATGCCTCTCAGTGTGCATATCTTGATGTTTATTTAATATCAGATAGTTCAATAAAAAAGAAAAGACTCAAAACAGTTAACCAGCAGAATAAGATACAAGTGGGGGTGAGGTTTGACATCCCTGTGTTACAGACACAGAAACAGAACAGGCCTCCATGTTCCCTGTGCTGAATTCTTCATGTTCATGGGCTCCAGAGAGAGTCTATACCACCCTGAAGGGGAGGTAAAGTAAAGGGGGACACACTGTGAGGTTGGGGAGAGATGCCGTTCTCCTGTCTCTCCTGGGGTCTTTCTTTCCCTTTAGCCATGGCAAGAAGGAGCATAAAAATGACTGCCGCAATGCAGGGACAAACCAAAAATAACAGGTGCAGGTGCTGGACAGAAGAAGGTGAGCTGTGGTGGAAGTGGGAGAGAGGGTCTTTCTTATGTTTTAAATTGAATCCCAAGAAATAATCAGAGCTATTTGCCCAGATCTGAGTATTAAAGCAGTGCCTAAGCATTTTGGGGCATTTTTTTTTTGTTTCAAATACCAAACCGGAATAAAAGCTGTAGGAGAATAAACAACAGATTATGAAATAAATAGACTCCTGAACTGGAAAGAAGCATTGTTGGGAAGGTATTTTTAAACATTGGATTTATCTACATATTTAAAAAAAGGTAAACTTACTTTGCTTCTTTCCTGTACAACGCACGGACAATAGACTGGTAAACCCAATAACTGAAATTTAAACAGAGAGTGCTACGTGCTGACAACAGAGGAAACTGCAAAGAAGTGATCAAAGTTAATAGACATTTGAACCCCTGAAGGAAAGTCTAAAGACTAAACAAATAATTTTGGGACTGTTGGAAAAAAAATCAATCTTCTTAAATAAGATACAATGAGTGGAATTGTCCAGGAGATGGGATTACTTTATCAAAATATAAAAGACATTATGGACAAAGGATTTAAGGATTTGATGGAAAAAAATGGAAAATACTATATAAGGGATGATGATTATAGATCAAGATGCCCATGAAGGAGAGGAGCTAAAAGAAGAAATAAAGAAGGAAGAACACAAGGAAGAGACTGTAATGAAAATAATAATGATGGATGAATTAAATCGGGGGGAAAATATATTAAAAGACTTGGAAGATACAGTATGTTTGAAAAGGAAGCAGGCGCCTCAGTAAAAATCTTTAAAAATAGGCAGTGGACGTAGGTAGAGGTGGGTGGAATACTTGGATGGGACTTCCAAGAAATAGAAATGGAGGGAGATTTAAGAGAGGAAAGGGGAAGACAAGCCAAAAAAACAAACAAAAAACAACACCTTAGCAATTGCAGTATTGAAGCAGGGAAGAGATGATGGGTGGAGAATTTCTTTTTCTCTATGGCTGCTTTGGTTTCCTTTCCCCTTCACCCCCTCTTTTTTTAAAGCATAGCAATTAAAATATAAAAGGGATACCAGAGATGATGGAAGAATGATTCCTGCTCCTGGATGCTGTTTTGAACTGTCTTTCCCTACCTCTCCCCTCTGTTCTCTCTCTCTTTTCTTGTAGGCAGATGATACAGGCAGGAAGGAAAGAAAGAAAAAGCTTTTGAATATAGGATGATACGATTAAAAGCTAGAGTAAGAGATAGAAATAAAGGGAATATTAATGTATTACACTTTTAGTTGATAAAATGGAAGTAGTAATGAGAAATAGGTGGAATAATTGAATAATAATAGGCTGTAACCTAATATAGATGTGTATTGTAATGGGAATTTCATAAATTGATTGAATGTAATAATAATCCTTAATTTGATCAGTTTTATTTGTGTTGGAATGTATGCCACCCAGATGCCACACTGTTCACGCATTGATTTGACTTTTTTATTTAAAAAAACTTTTTTAAAAAAAAGAATAAGATTCGAGTAAAAGGAAGTAAAGAGAGTGAGAGAGTGCGAAAGAGAAAGAAAGAAGGAAGGAGGAGGAGGAGGAGGAATGAGATAACTAATAGGCATCTATATATCAATAAGTACTGGAAACAATGCCATAGGTTTTCAACATGGACAGTCCCAAAGAGACCTGTTTAACTGTTCTAATATACGTAACATCATCATAAAGATGGAAAATTGGACATAAAATAATCCTTCCTCTATTCTGCAACTTTAAAAAATAATAATATGATAGACATGAATGACAGCACTGTTGGCCCTTGGATGGGTGATCTTAAGGAATCATTTGGCCACAGGTTACTTTGGACAGTAAAGAAACACAGAAGAAAGCAATGTAAACCACTTTCTTTTTCCTGCCAAGAAAATGACAAGGATGTATTCATGAAATTTTTAGGAGTCACGGCTGGCTTCAAGATTTTATTTTGTATGAAGGATTAGGGTGTGGGGACTCTTTTAGTCTTCTCTCAACTAAAGCTACCCTCCCTGCAGAGAGAGGGGCTTGGAAAAGAAATCTCCATAGGTCTACATGGATCACAAGGCAGGAGGACTTATGAGCTGCCCATGAGCTCTTGCAGGAGAGATGGTACATTATTATCTGACACGCAAATGAGACAATTGTTTTTTAATCGGCAAGAGCAGCATTCAAGCATCAATGCAGTCTTTAGTAAGCATTCCTATTTCTCCTAAGTAAAAGAAAACATTACCAATGCAAGACAAATTGCTACGGCTAGCAATATTTCATACAAATGGTCTTGTGCAGCTAACCAGATTCATTATTTGTACTGTACCTGGAGGGCTAATGGCAGCTCAGTCTTCTTACTGAATAAAAACACTGTCTGTGTATGATCATTTCTATGCATTCAGATATTTTATATTTTCCGAGGGTATTCTTAGCAGATGTAACAAATGGCACCAGCAATAATAAGTTCTTTATGTTTTTGCCACAACTTAGTGGTTTTATTATAGCATTGCAAAAATTTATTCCTATCTGATAACCAGGGAGCATGCCCCATTTATTAATTTTGGCCTATTTCATTAATCCACAGCAGGCAGCAGATTTTATTCGACCCAGCCTACGTCAGTATCTGTGCTCCTAGGCCCTGTTTTTAACTTACTTAATAGGAAAGGACAGGAGGGACAAGCTGAGCCTTTCTTCTCCCAGGCAGTGGGAATTGATTCATAGCAGTGGCAGAAGATGGGCACAGCGTTTACCAGAGCAGGGATTCAGGCATCCCGGCATGTTATTTAGGATGCTTTAATCCATCCATAGGATTTGTTCATGCCCCAACATCTCTTCCCTCAAGGTTATATAGCTGGCTTTCAGGTTAGTAGTTCACGGATGCAGAATAGGCCAAGTACAGCATGGATACAAGAGACATTTCAGATCACCGCCCAGAATATTGTCTCCCCCTCCCGCCCCTCTGACTGTAGTGGGAGGAGGGTAGAATTTGATTTTTAGTGAATTATGGGGTTTCAGAGAGATTTATTGTGTGTTTAAAGAGAGAGAAAGAGAGAAGATCAGCACAATGATATTTGAAGGAAAGGTACAGGAAATATGGCCAAGAATTATTTTCCATGACCAAAAAGATACGTTGTAGCTGTTTAGATTTTAATAAATGTACCTCAATGAAACATGTTATTTATAACATTTATGGACATTTAAAGAAGAGGTTGCACAGCGAACTCTCAAGAATGATTAAATTAGCTTTACTACTATGGGAAGTTATCACCCAGCCCTCTCCCAGAAAAATGAAATATCCTAGGAAATATTGAAAAGGCAGAATATTTTTCTGGATGTGAAAAGAAAGAAGCAGTTTTAAAAGACAGAATAGTTGCCTGTGGCTTCCTGCCCATCCCCACTGTTAATGGGTCATTGAGAAGACGAGGCTAGTCCCTTTTACATAATGAAGACTTCTCCACTGCAGCTGCAGGGGGGAGGAATGTTGGAACTTTACTCAACTGACCACATGGCATCTGAGAATTCATCCATACCTGGATTCAAAACACAGCCTAGAGAGTAGCCCCCTGCATGGCCCAATGGGAGTCTGACAACCAATCAGAATACATTTCTTACACAGGAACAGGAAACAGAGAGGTGGGACTAAACAGGTTATAAAAAGCCTAGCAAGCCTCAGCACTTCTCTTCTCCACCAACACTGAAGCATGTGATCACCTTTTCTGTTCGGGGCTCAAGCCATGTGGCCCTGTCCACCCATAAACCGTCTTTCCAAGCAGCCTCCGTGTCTCCAGTGTCTTTTCCCCCCACTTGGAGCTGAACCCAGAAGGCCATTTCTTTCATCACTACACAGTGTAAAAGGCTCAACAAGATGTTCCATATGGTCCTAATTTCACAATTCTGTGATTCTATGAAGACATGCATTCTATGTTTAAACTTGAAACATTACTCTATATAATCTGATGCTGTCAACTATATTTAATAGTGGCTCCACAGAGATTTAATTTTTATTTATTACTTAACTGTCCCAAGGGACTGAATCTAGGACCTTTTACACATAAAGCAGACATCCTATTACTCATATGCCCAGTTCATACGCAGCTACATTAATTAATAATGCTGTTTCTACTCTTTCATTGCAGTACTCCTGCTACGATATATTTCCAATTAAAAGAACAATCAAAGAGAAATGGGCAGCTAAGGGAAATTTGATTTGTTTATTAATAGCTTTTATAGCTATTAATAACAGAGATTTTAATAGCTATTAATATCAAAGAGCTCTGGATGCAGTTACTCAATAGCTACACAAAGGTAAATATATCTGTGCTTAGTCTGGATTTTTCTAAGTATTCTTTTTAAATGAAAACTTTATTCAAAGCTACTTGGTAAGAGGAGACCAGAGACAACTCTTCAAGAAACTGGCATTCTAACCATGTCAGAAATCTTTGGATATTTCCACTGGTTCTTTCAAACACATATTGTCTCACAAACACACATACCCATTGTAATATAAGAAAAAATATATATGGGAAACAATTTGAAAAGATCAATTAGAATTTCATCATTTTTAAGAATTTAAGAAAATATTATATGCCAGGATGCTTCAGTACAGCCAAAAGTCAGCAACTTAAAATAATATACGGAGTTCCAGGTTGTAATACAAATACAAATAATAACAATACAAAAACATCCATTACATTTAAAAAGAAAAAGGGGAAAAAGAGAGAAGTTTGCAGAATAACTGAAACTGAACAATTACAGATTTTACAATACATAAATTTAAATTACACCCAATGGTTTCTGATGTTAAGAGCTAGAACACAAAATCCAGCCACTTTCCTGGGAACTTCACTGAACTGTCCACTTTTGTGATGTGAGATGGACAGCTATACAAATCTGATAGTTTAGCTAGAAATATATGTGATGATAGACAAATTTGGAATGCAAATACATGCATACATACTTACTATACATGTGTGTGTGATAAAAAGTGATTAAATGTGAGATCAAAATAGAAGTGGTATAAGGTGATAATTTTGTCCCTTTGCATACTAAAATCATCTTCACCCAAATTCTTTCCAGACCCAGAATGCATTGAGTTAATTACTAAGTCTACAATAGGAATCTGACATCCAATAAGATAACATTGTTTGACTGAAAGGCTCTGGAGCATGCCCTGCCTATGTCTCCATGCCTGTTTGATGGGGTAAACTGCATAAACAATGCAGTTGACCTGAAAGCTACCTTCAAATGTACAGAGGCACATAGTCAGAACCTTTGAGCACTAGCTTATTTTGCTGAAAGATGTTCCAGATAACTTTAATCCTTTATCTTCTAGTCTATGAGCTTGATTGCTCAGTGCTGAGCAAGGACTATTCTTTGCAAAGTGTGGAACTATTCCTCTCTTACAGGAGTCATCCTTTAACAATGATACTTTGGGCCAAATGAGAGGAGCAAGCAAATTAACCAAGTTTAATGAGAGGAGAAATGACTTAACTCCTGTTAGGAAGAAAGATTTTGTAAATAAAGTTTGAAGAAACATTAGCTTGTTGTATTATAAGGTGACCAGATTTTCAGATTGGTAAAGAGGGACACCTTTGACTGGGGGGGGGGGGCGGGGGCTTGATTAAAAATTTTATACGGGAGCAACAGCTATTTGTGATTAAGGGTGTCATATGCAGAAACAATTATAGTTTTGATCAGGAAAATAATACCCTTAAAAAACCCTTTTGTTCTTTCGGGGTTTTTTTTAAAAAAATGATTTTTCCACGGCACATCCGAGTGTTACACATATTGTTTTGAATAAAAAAAAAAAACAGCAGCTGCACATTTTTAAAAACCTACATCATTTTAAAATGCATTAAAAAAAATAAAAGGAAAAAACCCAGCTCACTTACCAGAACTGAGCAAATGGAAGCTTCCCCACCATTTTGGAGAGTCCTCCAACCTCCATGCCCCTCCCCTCTGGAAACCCCAGGAAGTAACACTGGCGACCTCTCTAGCCATTTCCTGCGGCTCTATGGTACGGGAGGGAGGGGTTAGTTGGACAGGGTGTCCCTTTTCTCTTGCCCCGGTTAGGATCCCTTAAGCGAATCCCCCGGGCTTCCCGCGTGACGAAGCCAGAAAAAGACCGGGACCTTTTTTTTTAAAAGGCGGAGGGACGCTGGGAGAAATGGTTATAAATCGTGACTTGTCCTGCTGAAATAGGTACGTCTGGTCACCCTGTTGGATTAGTCACTTTCATCTATGACTGGTAACATATCTTTGCCTGTTTAACCTTTTCCTTTTTCTCCTTAGTGTCATGTTCTCCTTTTCCTCTTTTACTATTTCAGTGAAGATGGTTGTTCATTCGTAAATTATATACATTTAATTAACAACAGGGAATAATTTATGGGGTAAACACAGTAGTTAATGTAACCATGATATATATATCTTACTTGCTGCAATTAATCCTCACCTCTGTTGGATATGTGACATCTTTAGCACTTCCTGCTGGATTTTAAATACCTTCTGCTGAGTAAGGGGCTTGATGGAGGGGGGAAAAAATGGATGTGGGGAAAATAAAGAGAAATACTTGGTGAAGGGTCTTTGAAAGATATCTAAACTTCCAAAAAATAAGATATAGATATCCACTCAATTTACAACAACATGGCCTGTTGTTTCCCTAATTTCCCAGCTGCTGGGTTCAGAAAACATTTGTCATCAAGAGCTCTTTTGCTTGCAGAAAAGATGGCTACAAGTAATGCAGATCAATATAAAATCATAGGAAAATTCAATATTCTCCAATCTATTGGAGGTCAATTTTCTGTTAGCTTTTTTTAAAAAAATCACCACTTACCCTAATGTGCTTGTTGCTTATTTCTTGTGATGAACCTTCTTCATTTATCTTTGTGTTTTAATATTACTATGGACATGTTCCTTTTTATATTTTGCACACCACTAAGAATTCTGCTAAGAATCAAGGGATCGTGGCAGCAGGATATGCCTTCAAGAAATAAAGAGATATAAAAAATGGCTGAGATAATATAGCACTTACTCCAAGGAGTAAAGAACTGATATTGCTTGGTTCACTGCGATGCGTAATCAGGAGGCTGCAAAGTGAAGAAAAACAGGCAGAAGTCATGAGGCCTTATAGTTTTAGTAGATCTAGGAGTACTTTATGCTGTTATTGCAGCCTGCGTCAAGCAAACACGGCCAAAGCTATCTTTGTAGTTATTTTAAAGATAAACTGTCCGTAGTAATGTTAGATTGAGCTCCTAAATCCATCGGGGAAGTTGAAGGTCGAGGGAAGCAGTGTTGGGGTAAGAAAGAGAAATATGCATATGTTTATCCATTAATAGCTATTAATTTATTAATAAGGTTGGGGTATCTTGCTTGGGATTGTGGAGTGGAAAAAAGGTAGAGATTCTATATTGGCTACTTCTCAAAAATAAATTTGTGCACTGGAAAAATTTGAATTTAGCTCTAGTTTTTCTCATCTCTGAGACTCCAATGATTATATTTCAGGTTATAAGATCAACCCAATTGACAACGGTCCCTTCCTTACAGAAGATGGCCTGAAAATTGCTTAGGGAACTAAGCTTTCAAATGCAACTTTTGGTTAGTCACAATTAGTCAGAAGCATAGCACAATTCTAATTCCCTTCACAGCAGCTGGGGTTTCTTATTATTGCACAACAAATCAGATACATATGTCACTTTATTTTCTATCAAGTTGGTAAATTTACCAGGGTAAGAAGCGTCTTTCTTTAGCCTTAAGCAAAACCAATCCCATCCCATCCATCTGACTGGGGTGAGGTAGGGGGAAATTTCCCTAGCAAACATTTATTATCTCAGAGGGTGTCAAAATTGGTTGCAGTCCC
This sequence comes from Thamnophis elegans, assembly GCF_009769535.1. Taxonomy (NCBI): domain Eukaryota; kingdom Metazoa; phylum Chordata; class Lepidosauria; order Squamata; family Natricidae; genus Thamnophis; species Thamnophis elegans. Next base: position 161,923 of record NC_045551.1, read on the forward strand.
ATAAAATGATCAATCAGTTTGTGTGAAGTCTCCTCCTAGGAATAAAACTATTAGTTTCATTTAACTAGGCAGTTTAAAAAAAATATGCCACTTATTTGAAGAATTAATTTTTTTTATCTGTATATCCAAGAGGACATACAGAACCACAACTGTCCAATGTGAGTTCATGTGGGCATAAATTGAGAATAAAATGCGATGTGCATATTCTGGGAGCAAATCTTGTGGTAAGCTTTAATAAGGGTCCCGCTTTTGTTTGTGAAAGCCTGATCAGGTTTAAATGAAATTGTCTCCAAGCTGATTTCCAACCCTAAAAGTGTCCAATGCCGATTCCCTCTTAAAAGAAGGCATAAATTATTGGCCTCTTTTGCCTCATTCAGCTATGATGTGGCCGTTTCTTTCTTTTTTAAGGGACATTGTCTTGGGGGGGGGGGAGGGGGCTGACAATTTGACAACTCTCCATGGCTGATTCACCACACAGGCAACTTACCAACTCGCTGCGAGACAACTTTCCATCCATGGCCGTGTTGCCACAGGACAACTTGCTGCAGGACAAGAGTTATACGAATAACAAAGAAATGGGGGAATAGAATCATTAAGAAAAGGATGCGAAAGGGAGGGACAGGATGAAATCTGAATGGCAAAAATTAAAATATTTTTATTTATTTTAAATAATTGAATAAAATTATTAAAGTGGCCATGACACGTTTTCCCATCCTTTTCTCTTGGAGCTCAGCTTCACATTGTGGAAATAGCTGATAATGTGGATATTTTTACCTCTTAGGATCAGGGCCCACAAAATGGGAGAGGAAAAAAGATGGAAGCCAAAACCATGTGATTTACATCCCGTCCCCTTTTAACATGAATCCAGGGCAGGTGATCCTGCAGGCATGGCCACCTTATCTTGTCTTGTGCTTCTCCAGCTGTCACCGATGGTGATAACTCTTCTGATACACCTGACTCTGATAAGTAGCGTTACGGGCTTGAAGGAGAGTCTCAGGACACTGGGATAAACTCCTTTCACTGACCATTTTCTTGGTGAGCAAACCTGAGATGCATCTGACGTGATGCCTTTAATTAGGCTGATATTCAACCTAATGAACAGCAGTGTAATTGCTCGTTAGAGAGCTGGTTTCATTTGCTCCATCAATCTCAGTCTGCTTTAAGTTCAAATATTAGCACTTCGGCCTTACTAGTTCCCCAGAGTTTAAAATGAAAATAACTCACCTCTTCATTCCAGTGTAAATGGACAAAGTTGGCAAAACGGCAACAAACATGCAAGTGGTAGCATTTCAATACTGGGAAAAGAAAGATAGCAAAAGAAGAAAGCAATATGGATATGGTTATAGGGATTATTTGGTGCCTTAAATGAAAGTTTTAATAGAAATGTATTACCTGACAAATGATTAAAATGAAATATGGTGGGATTTTCTCCAGAGGTTTTGGACTAAGAAATCATATTAGTTAAAACTATTGAAAAGTTGGGATACAACCAAAAATTGTCATAGAAAATGATAAATTCTAATTATATATTTCCACAGATTCCTGTTAGAGATACAAATATGCTATAAAATCTTAGTCCCCCCCCCTCCATCCTGAAAATAATTTCCATCCCTCAAAATAAACTGTGATGGTTTCTAATGTGATATTAAAATGATATGTGACAGCCAATTGAGTTTATCAGCTACAGTGGGGGGAATAGCAAAATACCACAGACCTCTCGAAATTCTCCATCTTAATTACATTTTGAAAACTGCTATCATCTATCTTGCCATCCTATTATTAGTCATATGTGACCTTTTCACACAAGAACAGATTTGCTCACATATTTTAGAAGGGGAAAAATTATTTGCAAATGAAACAGATTCGGCTAGACAGAACCTCTTTAGTCTCTTCCATTTAAATTCTGAATATCGTGAGGCTATCTGAGCAATGCCTAACAGGATGCATGCTAATAATTTCCCAACAGCTGAGATGAAAAATAATCAATTGCCCTAACATCCTGAGTCATGTTGACCATCAATTTAGTTTAACTTTAATTTTCAGGACTTTCCATGCAGCAAAGAGGCTGTTTCTGGTTGCTACAATATCGGTCTTCATACTGGGAATGACTTCTAGAAGAAAATATTTTGGTGCTTACTCTTATTCTGGTGTAATACAAAATTTCTTGGAGCTAAAGGAACAACAACAAAAGTGGCTGAATTTTAAATTTGATATTTCCCCTCCCCCCCCCTCTGGCAATTTTGACATCAGCTGAAAGCAATTTCATTATTGAACATTTAGTTCTCCTGCACATTAAATTATCAACCTTGTAAACTTAAAGTAAAAATAGCAATATCTTCTCTATTGGCAGATAATATTAGTTATCCTATTGCACTTTGTCGAAGCTCCTCATGTTTTGTCTCCATTGTGGTTGCCAGTGTAGAGTAGAAGATTGATTGCTTGCCTGGTATTTGCCTAATGTATGTATGTATGTATGTATGTATGTATGTATGTATGTAGCAGTGGTGGGTTTCAAATTTTTTTGCAACCTACTCTGTGGGTGTGGCCTCCTTTGTGGGAATGGCTTGCCAGCCATGTGACTGGGTAGGAGTGGCTTGCCAGCCATGTGACTGGGTGGGAGTGGCCAAGACGATGTCACTGAATTCTTTGCCCCAATGGATGAACTACAATAACATTAAAATAAGTACAAAAACAATAAAAGGGCTACTTACAGCAGGAAGATGATTGTCCTTGCCAGTCTTCAGTATCACTGACTCCAATGAATGGGCTGCACGAAGAAGAGACACAGAAATGAACTCTTTCATTGCCATCATTGGGATGAAACCAGCACACAAAACAATAAAGACAGCTACTTACAGAAGCAAGATTACTGCCTTGCTGGTCTTCTGCACCACCACCTCACCACCTTGCTCCAATAACCTGCACAAAGGAGAGACACAGAAAGCAAGACTTTAATTGCATGCACTGCATTAGGATGAAACAAGCACAAAAAATAATAGAAAAGAAAAATTACGTCCTTTTTTGCATCTTCTGCACCACCACCTCACCACCTTGCTCCAATAACCTGCACAAAGGAGAGACACAGAAAGCAAGACTTTACTATCTCAAGGATGAACCCAGCACAGAGCACACCCAGCAATAAAGACAGCTACTTACAGAGGAAGGATCACTGGTTTGCCGGTCTTCTGCACACCACTTAGGTCGGTCCAAGTAGCTATTCAGAAGTTAGTGGTTAGAAGCAATGGTAAAGCAAGATATGGAATTAAAACCAGAAATATTTTATTGGCTATTTGAAAGGGAATACAATATATATTTAATTTTACACATGTTAGCAGCTGCTGGAATTGTGTTTGCACAACAGTGGAAAAACAGAGATATGAAAATGAATAAATACTACAATGTGCAGGAATAAATAAATTGACAATTAAAATCAAGAAGGCTTTGAATAATTTTTCATGTGGGATTGGTTTTAGCTATTGCCAACTAACGGAAACAGGAATTAGAAAGCCAAAAGTATGAAAGAAAACACAAATTATGTAAGGAAAGGTCCCTAAAATGTGTAAGGAAATATTACTAGATCATTATTAATGCGTAGATAACTGCAGGACATTACACACACACACACACACACACACACACACACACACACACACACACACACACAAACTATGACAGTGCCATGAAAACACCAAAAAATAAGAATCCCCCCCCTCCCCGCAAAGACTGCAAATGAAACCATTTTTTTCCCCTAATCCTAAGGACAGGAAAGACAAAGCCACTGGAATAAAAACCATCAAGGCATTGTGGGAAATTATAAAGGACAGTGCCAGGAAGCGCACAGAACCAGCAACCACCTCAGAATTACCCAAACAACGAGGGTGAAACACACTAAATCTGGCAAAGCTGCCTTGCACCAACCTGGGCTGCCCATAGAAAAGCAGCCACTTTGAGACACATAAACCATGCACCAACCTGCACACTTAAAAGCAACATATTGCATAACAAACAACATTTGCAAAAAGGAATAACATTTCTTGTAGTAAATATATTTTATAAACAATTAAAAAATAAAAATTCCCTAAAAATATTTTTTTTAAAAGATATTCTATAAATAAAAAAATCCTTAAAAACCATTGTTAAGTATTCCACCAGCAATAATTTATACTGTAACCATTTCAAACTATTCCACACACAATAATTTAAAATGAAACCATTAAAAATATTCCATACACAATAAATTACAATAAAACTATTTAAAAGAAATTATGCACAATACATTTTAAAGTGTTGAGTATAGAATTTTAAAAAAAATTGTTTATTTTAATTTATTTTGGATAGAATCTTTTTTTAAATAGTCTAAGACAATTTAAAAAAAGAATCCACACACAATAAATTGAAGTAAACCATTTTAAAATATTCTATGCTCAATACTTTTAAGTAAAACTATTTTAAAAAATTCTATGCACAATAAACAAAATGTTATTTTAAAATATATTAAAAAATAAAAGAAAAAAAACGGCTTACTTACCAGCAGGCAGAATCAGCAGCTCTCCGATGCGATGGATGGATGCAACAGGAAGCAGGCAGGCAGTGAGGCAGCAGGACAGGTAAGACACTGGACTGGAGAGACAAGGCCAGGGTTGTCACTAAGCATGCCACTTGGCAGGCTTAGCCAGCAGGTGAGGCTGGAGAAGGGGGGTGGAGAGCTTTCGGCCATGTGGCGTATGCCAGCCCGTGGCCTGAAGGCCTTCCCTCACGAAAGCTAGGTCATCTCTGCTGCGCCACCACTGCCGCCGCCGCCCACCCGCCTTCAGACGCGTGGCATACGCCAGCCCACGGCTTTCGCTAGGGAAGGCCTGAAGGCCTTTCCTCGTGAAAGCTAGGCCGCCACCACCACCGCTGCCACTGCTGCCCACCTGCTTTTGGCCATACAGCGTACATCAGCTCGTGGCTTTCACGAGCTGGCATAAGCTAGCCTCTCGAGTCCCGCTCCCCCCTCGCGCTTACTTGTTTACCTGAGGGAAGCAGCAAACTCCTGGAAGGCGAAGCGAAGGGAGGACTGATCAGCAAGCTGTCAGCTCGGGAATGAGAAAGAGAGGAATGTTGGTCGTTGCCGCCACACTTTTAAATGGGTTGCCTTCAGCCCGCTCACGATTGGCTGGACTCCAGTCTCTAGCCAATCAGTGAGCAGCGGGGTGGGCTAGCCTAGTTTAGTGCGGAAGGGCGGGGGAGCGAGTGATCTGCGACAGGACAGCAAAGGCGATCAAGCGACAGGGCTGGTGCTGGCGTTCCCGGAAGTTATTTCCGGGTCCACCAGTCTTCACCGGCTTGCTGGATTTCACCAACCAGTTCACCTGAACCGGTGTGAACCGGCAGAAACCCACCACTGGTATGTATGTATGTATGTATGTATGTATGTATGTATGTATGTATGTATGTATACGTCTTGTATATAAACCACTGTTTGAAAGACAGAACCTCTGTGTACTGTATTTTGCTCCTAGGTTGTTTCAAAATAATAGTCAAGCTGTGCACACTCTGACTAATTTAGTTAGTCCCTTTCTTGATTCTTCTTCTTGTGCTTGTCACATTTCTTTAGATATTCCATCAATTCCTGTGCTCCACCAATTTGGTAATGACTAAAGTTTTTTTTAAAATCTAACTTCATTTTCGAGTGCCAGAGATTCTAGTAAATAAGAAATATTTTCCCATATGTGTTAGATGTTGACATCTCTACTTTACAGATTTTCAGTATTTCCAGTTTTGTTTGAACATTTTAGAATATATTATTATTCAATGGCTGTTGTCCTGTAGCACATTAATTTAAGGTCAATGTTTCCTTCTGAATTCAGAAACCTTCTGAAAGATTCCGTCTGTTTTTCTCTTTGATTCTTTACAAACGTATTATAATGCTTATTTTCTCTCTTAACAGCTCTATTAAATTCTTTGTTAAGGCTCTTCCTGAGCTCTTTGCTTGTCTTGACTTTTTCCATTCTTCTCAGCATTTTCCATTCTGTGCTGACATCCAGTTTACTTTCTTCCATTTCTTCATCTCTTTTCACATTCATCCTTAATAATTTATTTGATTTGTCCCCCTGTTCTTCTGATCCCCTCCTCATGAGGCTTAGGACTCCAAAGAGATTCCTGCTATTCCCATTGAAAATAGTCATTATATCTTCAAGTTTGCATTGTGGAAACTGGTTGGCTTTGGTCTTTTGCTTTAACTTGCACTTGAGTAGTTTGTCGTCTGTTACTCTGCTGCCTCTGCCCAATTATATAGTCATTTTAATTTCTGTATACTCCACCTGGTGATAAAGGCTTCAATTTGGTTTTCTGTGTTAGCAATGAGGAAATAATTGGACTGGCAGAAATGGATAACATCCTCCTCCTGCTTCATTTGTGCTTCAGGCCAGATGGTCCAACTTTTCCTCCTGATTATTTCCAATTTTGGCATTCCAGTCTTTCAACTATAAGCAGCACATAGTACTTGCATGTTCTATTGATTTCAAATTGAACTCAATCACAAAACCCATACAACTCTTTTTTTTTCTTCTGCATTAGTGGTTGGAGCATAAACCTGGATAAAATCTCAGAAAAGGATTGACTTCATTTTACCCAAGCGCTATATTTGGTATATGTTCTTTCTGACTATAAAAGGACTTACTTACTTACTTACTTACTTACTTTCTTTCTTTCTTCCTTCCTTTCTTTCTTTCTTTCTTTCTGTCTGCCTTTCTTTCTTTCTTCCTTCCTTCCTTCCTTCCTTTCTTTCTTTCCTCCCTCCCTCCCTCCCTCCCTTCCTTTCTTAAGTTTTCTTTTGTACTAGAGTACAAGATTCTGAATGGAAGTTTCCAATTCCAATCTATCTCAGTTAGCCACTGATAGGTAAGGCATTAATTTTATCTTTCACTTGGTTGAGCTTTCCAGTGTTTATGTTTCTTACCTTTCATGTTTCTTCTGTAATTTTGTCTTTGCAGATTCGAATTTTGTTTTCTTTATGACAACACCCTGAAGACTTTAATCTGGCCATAGCAACACTATTCATATTCTGAAAAAGCCTCAGCTGTTCAACAGTGCCTTGAGTATCATTCAGCCTTAGACCTGGGCACTAAATCATTTTGCATTCTTCAGTCACCAGTAGACTCTGCTGGTGAACTTTAATCTGTCACAGCCCCTTGAAGACTACAAATGTTTGTACTTATTTGTTCAATTTTTCAGGAGCTTCTCCTGACAACCTCCCAGAATTTGCCTGGGGCACTTTCTACTTTGATGCTTTGTTCAACCTGGTAATCTATGGAGGGCCCCTTCCTAAATTAGTGACAGTTATTTAGGAGAATGACGTGGCACTTCCATTGCCTCAAGAGGATTCTGGCTGACTATTTCTCATTGATCGCCTCAGTCAAGTTCCATCACTAAACCTGTCTGGAGAGAGAGAGAGGGAGGGAGGGAGGGAGAGAGAGGGTGGGAGGGAGAGAGAGGGAGGGATAGAAAGGGGGAGGGAGGGGGAGAGAGGGAGAGGGAGGAAGAGGGAGGGGAGAGAGGGAGCAAGGGAGAGGGAGGAGAGAGGGGTGGAGGGAGGGGGAGAGGCAGAGGGAGGGAGAGAGAGAGAGAGAGAATCTGCTTTAAGCTCAGCAAGCCAAATTAAATTCACAGTAAAAATCCAAAGGAACAGATTTTACCAAACAGCATTAAAAACCGTACAAGACTTTCATATTTTTAACTGCTGGGCACAAACGTAGGTTTTCTTTTATTCTCCCTGAAATTTCATCAGGTATTATTTGGGGGAAAGTGTATAGATTCTCTAAACTCCTTTGGGTTTATTAAAGTGCAAACTTTTATTAACAGCTGAAATTCGGGTGTACTTCTTTAAAGTTATGAAAAACCCAGTTAAAACTATATTTATTAACTTGTTCGGAGGAAAGTAAATTCCAACTTTTCTACCATATCATCACTTCTGAATTGAAACTATGTGAAAAATATGTCAATTCATATTTCACAGTCCAATGAAGAATCGTTCTGCTACATAGTTTATTAAGCAAAATTAAAACATTTTTATCAATGCATTAGCATTGCATTTTCTTTTTCCTTGATGTCTCTGTGTTCTTCATCACTGAATATATTTCTTTTTTACTTTTTATACATAAGAACTACAAGTTTCTTTCACTGTATGAAAAACAGACTTCTACTTAGTAAGAAATGGAAAATTGTTTAACAGTTGGTTTTTATATTTGCAAACTGGGGGTAATTAATAATTATTTCTTATCTTTTGGGGAAAGCACTTGATATACCATAACATGATTTCTGAAAGTTTCTAAAAGGAGTTTCTCTCAAAAGCTGTTCATTACCTCACGTTCTATTGCAGCGTTATATTGGCTGGAACCACTTCCCAGCCACTGGTGATCAGACATTGAGATTTAATTCCCTGCATCTTCTATTTGTGGCAATAACCTTTAGGGAAAATGGGATTTTTCTTTTTGAAGCAAGAGGACTTTTTCAGAGGTGGGAGCAGTTTGTGATATAGTCGTGTGGGATAGGCAGGACAGTCTTCAGAAAGGCTGCCCAGCTTGTGGAGAACTTTTTCAGTGAGGTGGGCAATCAGACAGTCCATACTTTGCAGAAGACGTTGCAACCAGAAAGCAACTGGATATAAGATCCAGACTGCCAATTCTTTCTGGAAATCTTGAGATCCTCCTCCTGTATTCTGTGGGTTTCATTTTGTTTGGTTTGGTGAATTGACAGCGTACATGAATTGTGGGATTTGTCTTTCTCTCAGCTCTTTTTTTTCATAATCTTTTTCCCATTTTCATAACAAATAACCACATATATACTATCACACAACCAACATCATATTGTACTGTTAGATGTTTAAATCAATTTGTCTTACCCTCAACTCCCAAAAATGATTATTGGCTCTTCTGCTCTCCATACACCATATTTGTACCCTATCCATCACTTTCTTCTCTCTCTCTCTCTCTCTCTCTCCTCCCCCCTACCTCCTTTCTTCCCTCTGTCGCCCTTCTCTTCTCTACTTCCCCTTCCTCTCTCCTTTTCCTCTCTCTCCTTTCCACCCCTTCTTTCTCTTCTTCTCTTTCCCCTGCCTCTCTTCTATCCCTCCCTTCTTCCCTTACCTCTCTCTTCTACTTTGCTCTTTTCATCTCATTTACTTGGTGTATTTCAGCTTCTGAGCGAGCTCCATTTTATGTTGATGGTATTTATAATTCCATTTCAATATTCATATTTAATTTTAAGATATATCTTCCTCCTTTTGTAAAAGAAAAAAAGTATATATAGATAGATAGATAGATAGATAGATAGATAGATAGATAGATAGATAGATAGAATGAATGAATGAATGAATGAATGAATGAATGAATGAATGAATGAATGAATGAATGTATTTTAACCCACCCACCCTCAGCCTATTTTTGGCCAACATGTAGACCTGGTTATGATTCCCGGCTATTCTATTTCTTCATTATATTTATATAGTTATGCATCCTTACACGCCCCAAATTTATAGTTATGTCTTTATAATCTCAATAATTTTCCATTATAAGTATATTTCATGTTCCCTCTCCATTTTTCCATATCTTGACTTAGCTTACCCTTAATTGTCTTTAAATAACAATCCTTACTGTTCAATATTCATTACAATTCCATTAATCTACTATATGGAATAACAAGCGGTACACATCACACTTTGTTCATCATCTTAAGAGTTATATATGTATCCATATTCCATATATTTTAACCTTTATTTAATTATCTTTCCATTATCATATTCAATCAGTTAGCAACTCAGTTTTATTATCATATATAGGAGTAAACCACATATCTCAGTTTTATATTCCCCATATAACAATTTCTAATTGTCTGATTTTTTTTTTCTTAGTTAGTCTTTTGTCCCACTTCTCTATTCATGTCTTCTCCCTTTTCTTTGTTTTGACATGTCCACCCTCTTCAATTTTCCCCAAGGCACTGTCAAAGCCAGTGAAATATTTTGTATTTCCCTTTGTTGGGGCGTAACCCCCCTCTTCAGTTTTCCCTATGCCACTGACATACTCAGTGAGATCTTTTTTCTGCTTTTTATTTCCTTTTGTTAGGACACATTCCCTCTTTTCAATTTTCCCTATACCATTGTCAAACCCAATGAAGTTTTTTATTTTTTACCGTTTCTACCCCTTCACTGCTTCTTCTCAATATCTAACTTCAAAATTCTATTTAGACTTGATTTTAATGATTTATGCATATTTTTTTATAATTTCACATAGTTCTTCAAATTCCCACCTTTCCATAATGTCCAGTTCTAAAATTACAGTTAGTTATACAGTTCTTATTTCAGAGTTCTGGTCCACCTTAAATTTAGCTAATTCAGCTGATGTGAAGAGGAAGATAAGCGGGAGCCATCTTGATCCTTTGTTCTCCCTTTGGCAAAAAAAAACCCTTCATATTTTCTCAGTTCTTGATTTTATTATTCCCCCCCCCATTACCTTCCACCTCTCATTGGTTATAGTTGCTTAAAATATATTAATTGGAATGAACTCGAACACAGCAAGTCTCCGGTGTTTCTGTTTGCCTCCTGCTTTTTCCAAATTCTGATTTATGACAATTGGTTGATTAAAACTTCCTGCTCAGAGTTTCACATTCCATTCGCATCACAGGCAAGATGTGAAATTCCACCCCTCATTAATTGGCGTTGCTTAAGATATGTTAGTTAGAAGAAACTTGAAAGAAGCAAATCTCTTTGGTATGTTTTGGTTTCTGTTTCACCCTCCTAATCTTTTTGAAAGACACAATATTTTCAAATTCAAATCCAACAGCTTGGAACAGAAGTTGCCTCCAGAAGTTGTGAATGCCCCAACACTGGAAGTCTTTAAGAAAATGTTGGATAGCCATTTTTCTGAAACGGTATAGGGTTTCCTGCCTAGGCAGGGGGTTGGACTAGAAGACCTCCAAGGTCCCTTCCAACTCTGCTATTGTATTGTATTATTGTATTATCTTGTTAGATACAGATGCTGTACATGTGATCAAAAACCTTGGACAACATACTTTCATCATAGATGCAAACATTTGTGTGAACAAGCACAGGAAAATTGAAACTGTTCTTATATTCTCATCAGAGTTTGGAGACCAGGGATGGAAGAAAGAGTGCTATTAGGCTGTATATTTCAGTACAGGTTTATAATCGCAAATATTTCTGGTATGTTAAATTTATTAAGTCATATTTGAAAATAATTAACCAGGATAGCTATAATAAGTCAAGTGTATATTTGCTTAGTTCCTCAGTATAGAGTAAATATTTACTTTTTAATAAGTTCTTTATCTACAATATAGCTTCTTTGGCTGCAAAAAATAAGCTTGTTTGTTTGAATTTGCATTCCAGTTTAATTCAAGAAATTACAATGCATTTAGTTCTTTGAAATAATTTAATTGATGTGTAATATTCTTTTCCCTTATAACCACTTTTGTGCAAAAAGTTGCCAGTGCCATTCTCTGAATTTTGTGAACACAAGCAAATTAATCTAGTATCTAACTAAAATAATTGCAGACAAATGGTTTGTAAGCAAAACAAGCAAAGAAAATATGAGTTTGCCCAAATTAACTCTTAATCTTGAAATAAATTTTATCTTGTGGTACCTGTAAGATAATATTGTTTTCAATTTAGCAACTTGCAGAAAATGTTAATTCTGTTATGCTATCAAAGGTTATTCATATTTGTTAAAGGTCAAGTCGCTTTTGTTTCATCAGAATGTATTTCCAAAGTTATAGCATCCTCTTAAACCCTACTCAATGACTGATTAGATTGCACAAACATATCCATTCAAGCTTACTTGATACATTTTGCTTTTTGCAACAAGTGGTTTTAATGTGATATGTACATCAAACTGACTGGTTTTAAGGTTCTATATTCAAACTGAAATTTTTCAGAGTAATTTAAAAGAAAGTGTTGATTCCCCCTTAGGGGTACATTGATCCTTTCTAAAAATGCAGAGGCATCTAAGCAGATGCATATTTAGGGTTGTTAGTAAATTATAAATTGTGTGGAGGGATTCGACGGTGCAGAAAAAATGCGAGAAGATAAAATTTCTTACATATGATCTTGCACAGTTATGGAGTTAGATTATATGTTTACATTCCATTCATCAAGTATACAGAAATAATCTGCTATTAATTAAAGCATCCACATCTTATATGGAAAATAGTTCTTCAGTAAACCTTCTATTGAGAGAGTAATGAAATCCTGTTCAATGACTAATTTTTAAATAAGTATAAATTGAATTTATCCTATATAGGTATATCCAGAATCCCATCTAAAATTGCAACTATATAAGTCATTCACCTGCGAGTAATTTATTCTGAATACACTAGTCAACTTATTTCTGGCTACAAAATTTAAAAACGTGTATTATACAATTGGAATACCTTAAGTCAGGTTTAGGAAGCTTTTGGGGGGGGGGGGGGGTTCACTCTGAAAAATGGCAAAGAATGTAAGTGGCACTCACATGAAATAGATTTAAAGGTGTGCCAATTTACAGTATGGCTATAGTGGAAACATTCTACAACATGGATTACCAAAATGAAGAAAAAAAAAGCTTTCCTCTCAAATACCTTTGGAAATTCTTGTTGAATGGAGAGAGCAGCTAGTGAAAGCGTGGAGCCGGTTACGCTCCAGCACCTGCAGAGCAGAGGTGGGTATTCAGCTGGTTCTGACAGGTTCTGGAGAACTGGTAGCAGAAATTTTGAGTAGTTCGGAGAATCGGCAAAGAGGCTGCCCACCCCCGGCTGCCTCTCAGCTGATCAGAGAACAGAGCTGGAAAGCAGGTTAGTGGGGGTGGGGGGAATGAGGATTTTGCAGTATCCTTTCCCTGCCACAAAGCTACACCATGGCCACAAAGCCCACAGAACTGGTAGTAAAAAAAATGAATCCTGCTACTGCTGCAGAAAATACAATAAGCACTAAAAATGGAGAGAAACCATCCACGAAATTAGCTTCAATAATGGTTCCAGAAAAATATGAGAAACCCAAGAAGCTGGGTCTTTTAATAGATTTAAATAGATTTTCAATATTTCATTCTCCATGAAACAAAATCTCCCTGCCTATCTAGAAAGAACCAAAATTATATGAGATAAATAATTTGGGAAGATGAATTTTGACAAACCTATATTTCAGGTTTTGATGGTATTTTCCAATCTGAAGAAGAGACATGCCCATCAAGTCCATGAGAGTGCTGTCATCCCCGAGTTGATTGCCAAAGAGCAAAGAAACAATAACACGACAGATTGCCAAGGACACTTCAGTGTTAGCCTCCAGATGAAAATAGGCAGTGCTCTGGCAGACCGATAGTGCTCAGGGCTGCTTTTTCAATGAAGATTATGCTTTTTGCAATGCACCAAGACACAATAGAAAGAAAATTCTCTTTTTCCCCCTTCAGAGTTAACCCTCACTTTTTAGTAGGGATGGAAATACTTCAAAAGTCATTTGGAAGGGATACATAAACTAAATTCTATGCAGCAGTTCTGAGTTTTTCTCCAGAATTTCGTGTTAATTTGAGAAAGACGTATCTGCTGTGGGGAACGTCATAAAGACAGGCTGTCAAAGTGGTGACCTGCAGCCTAGAGGGATGATGACATGCTGGCCACGCCCGGTTTAGCAAAGGGAGGAAAAGTCACGATGCGTCGTCATATGATGCCACCGGGATGATGTGAGTTTGACCCTACTGACATAAAGGATGTTGCTGCTTTAATGGGTTAGTCATCTCTTCCCCTTCAGGTACAGCATTTACTAAAGAAAGACCATTACAATTGTCTCCTATTACCACATATGGTCAGAATTGGTCTACTTTATCTCTGCTTTTTTGTATAGAAAAAGTTAGATGTTTTAGCAAAGGATTAGATTGCATCCTTCCCAGTGGTGGGTTACAAATCCCGTTCCAACCGGTACGGTTTGAACGGGGCCAGCAGCGCCTTCATGGATGCCTGCAGCACGCACATGTGTTCAAGCGCCTCCGCGACACTCCAGCTGCTCCGCGGAGCATCGCACAAGTGCTGTATGAGCCATGCGCCTGCACGGAAGTGCAAAAGCCTTTAAACTCTGGTAAGGAGCTCAGGCGGTTGGGTGGGCCCTCTGGAGCACCGTACCGGAACGGTATCCGGTGCTCCAGGCTGGCTCCAGTACGTGCGTACCGGGGCGTACTTCCAGCAACCCACCACTGATCCTTCCCCTTTTAAATTTTTGTGGAATGCCGTAGGCCCTCTGTTATTCCTGAGGCATTTTTGTAAATCATTACGATGCTAGAGGCTGTTGCTTTGCTTTTCAGTATGCTGTGAAACATTAAAAACAGAGGACATTTCAAGAAGCATTCATAAAGAATGCTTAAAACTGCAATAACTAGGTACCAGGGAATAAATCTCATTGAACCCATGCATGTCTATGGGCAATGTTTAGATTTCAGTACTAAGGTCATAGGTGTTTGAAATTAATATAATGTCTACCTATCAGTCTGATTTGGAAATGTCCATTACAGCAACTTCCATGTCTTCCCTCATTTTGTAATGTTTATGTATAGGTCTGTAGGAAACAATCATCTCACTTCATTTTTGAAAAAGGATACAGAAATTAAATGTTAAACCTTGGAAAGAAAGTAAAATATGCTAAATAAGCCTAGCATATTTTGACCATCGATGTAGAGCCATGATGTGGACTCTCCCCTAGCAATAGCAGCAGTCTCAGCTGCGACGTGGTTCAGGCCAGCCGGCTGGCAATAAGCAGGAGGCTGTGGCAGGCCATTCGGGCCAGCAATGAGGAGGAGGAGGAGGAGGAGGAGGAGGCAATGGTCCTGCGGCAGGCCATTCAGGCTGGCTGTGAGGTGAGAGTGGCAGCAGGCCATTCGGGCCAGCAATGAGGAGGAGGAGGAGGAGGAGGAGGCAATGGTCCTGCGGCAGGCCATTCAGGCTGGCTGTGAGGTGAGAGTGGCAGCAGGCCATTCGGGCCAGCAATGAGGAGGAGGAGGAGGAGGAGGAGGAGGCAATGGTCCTGCGGCAGGCCATTCAGGCTGGCTGTGAGGTGAGAGTGGCAGCAGGCCATTCGGGCCAGCAATGAGGAGGAGGAGGAGGAGGAGGAGGCAATGGTCCTGCGGCAGGCCATTCAGGCTGGCTGTGAGGTGAGAGTGGCAGCAGGCCATTCGGGCCAGCAATGAGGAGGAGGAGGAGGAGGAGGAGGCAATGGTCCTGCGGCAGGCCATTCAGGCTGGCTGTGAGGTGAGAGTGGCAGCAGGCCATTCGGGCCAGCAATGAGGAGGAGGAGGAGGAGGCAATGGTGGCAGCAGGCCATTCGGGCCAGCAATGAGGAGGAGGAGGAGGAGGAGGAGGAGGAGGCAATGGTCCTGCGGCAGGCCATTCAGGCTGGCTGTGAGGTGAGAGTGGCAGCAGGCCATTCGGGCCAGCAATGAGGAGGAGGAGGAGGAGGAGGAGGCAATGGTCCTGCGGCAGGCCATTCAGGCTGGCTGTGAGGTGAGGGTGGCAGCAGGCCATTCGGGCCAGCAATGAGGAGGAGGAGGAGGAGGAGGAGGCAATGGTCCTGCGGCAGGCCATTCAGGCTGGCTGTGAGGTGAGAGTGGCAGCAGGCCATTCGGGCCAGCAATGAGGAGGAGGAGGAGGAGGCAATGGTGGCAGCAGGCCATTCGGGCCAGCAATGAGGAGGAGGAGGAGGAGGAGGAGGAGGAGGCAATGGTCCTGCGGCAGGCCATTCAGGCTGGCTGTGAGGTGAGAGTGGCAGCAGGCCATTCGGGCCAGCAATGAGGAGGCCGCAGCAGGCCAGTGTCTTGGGCGAGAGTCATGCCCAGCTGCACCAACAAAGGCTGGAAGTAGCTGCCCGCCCTTTCCTGCTTGAGAAATCTTTTTAAAAACCCTAACCATTGGGCAGGGAGGCCCAGCAAGAGATGAGGCGCTGGACAATCAGCCGTTGCTGTTGCTGCAGAAAGGTAAGTACAAGGGCGCTTTGCTCCCGCACTAAGGTGCCAACCACCGCGGCTTTGGCCCATCTCTGCTGCCCCCCCCCTGCTGTGAGTAATGTTGAGTTGGCCCTGCCCGCTCGGTCACATGACCCTCCCCCAGCCATAGCCACCCACCGGTCATTAGGAAGAAGTAGTTGTTAAATCAGTTGAATCCCACAACTGTGTGTGCATGCGCACGCGCACACACGCACACACGCACACTTAAAGAGATAGGAAAGGAATGGGAGGCACAAACTTTTTGCAGGAATTTAAATAAAATCACAATGGCAAATGCTTTCATAGCAATCTTCTATATCTTTAGACTACCAACTCCTCACTGAATTCAGTTATAGGGTTCTTCTTCAGTATAATATCTCCCAGACATTAAAACAATCTAAGAGATTTTGGAAAAAATATTCCTTGAATATTTGCACATGGAAAAATGATTTAGAACAAGTACATATAGCATTATTTTAATCATTGTCACTGATTGACTTATTACTCCATAGAAATTTTAGAAAAATACACTCACACACACAGAAAACCAACACTTTTTTTAAAATTAGGATTGATCTCTGTATTTTATTTGCTGGTCTGTGACCAAATAAAGATTTGATCTGGACCAAAACTACCCAGTTAGGAAAGGGAGGATGAGGAGGAAACGTAAATCAAACTTTGCTTCACACATTGTACAGCCATTTTTATGCTCTGGTTATATTACTGTGATTACTCAGCTAAATGTGCCAAAGATGAAATGTTTGCCTAAGAGATAACGGTTGATTCAAACATCCTGTCCATTACAGAATGGCAAAACTGGCGCTAAAGTTTTGCTGTTGAATTATAGGAAAAGTTGACACCCCCCCTTCCCTGTTCATTGTCCCCTGATAATGGCCTTGCTTCAAAAGCCCCGTCTAATGGTCAATGTGGTCTTCTTTGAGAGAACATTAATGCAAATGATGAAAGCTGTGGTAATGATGTTACATTTCAGAAACTTTTGAATAGAAAGGCAGCAATAGTCACAAACAAAACAGTCATAGCAGCAATGCAGTTCTTGGCATCCTTCAGTCTCCAAAGACGGTGGGATCTTCATGCTCGGGAAAGAGGCCCTAAAGCAGCATCTGGTGTGGCTAAAAAGGCCGATTCGGGAGTGGCAATCCCTTCCACACTGAGGGCAGAGACATTCCGTCCCCTGCCCAGCCCACCCCCAGATTCTGCTGGTTTGGAGACGGCCCCTTTGGCTCAGCCTGCCGAACAAGGGTCTCTTCGAATTGGAGAAGGCCATGCTGCGCCTTTAGCCTCCAAGCTGAAGGATCAGAGATCAAGCTGTTTCCCAGTTGTTAATGTCCTTTCCCAAGGCCCTTAGATCCCTCCTGATACCGCAGCTGTGGTCTCCCTCTGGGGAACTTTCCCTGCACTGATCCTCCATGCAGGAGATCTTTCAGGATCTGACCATCAGCCATTCTCATGGCCTGCCCAAGACAGGGTAGGTGTTGCTGTTTCAATAGTGTATACCTGCTAGAAATCCCAGCATGTTCCAATACCGCAGTAGCAACAAAAAAGACCTAGAACCTATTAAGCCAATGTGCATAAAGGAAAGCTTTTTTTTCTGTGTGGGATATTTATGTGTATAAAGGGAAATCTGATCTCGATGATCAGCATCCAAAAGTAACAGACTGTAAAAACTGTAGAGTTCTCACTCAGGGCTGCTTAGTGTGTCACTTGATGCTAATAGATATATTCATACTGTTAGGAATAAATCCTGTTTATTATTATGTTATATTATATTAATTATATACTATATTATATTATACTATACTATACTACACACACACAGACACACACACACACACACACACACACGTATATATGCTGGTCCTGAAGATGGCGAGTAAGACCTCACCGAAACATTGCCAATACAATCTCAATCTTACACGGGAAAAGACCTGAATACAACAATACCTATACCCGTGAAATATATATATGACTTTTATTTTTTCCTTCTCATTTTCTTAATGGCCTTTTACTCTTTTTTTTTGGTAATTTTGACAGGCAGACAATAGAAACTGTTTTCTCTTCCACTTTGCTTCTTTAGTCTGCTGCCTCCTTGTTTCTGCAGCCTCATGGGAGCAATTGTCTCTTGATCAGCTCTGCCACATCATTCCCTATTTTGTTTCCCTAGCATCCCACAGATACTTTAAGCATAGCTTGCCTCCATATCCCCCATGGATATGGACCTTTGGTATTTTCTAAAAACCATTGGAAGCATCTTTCTACCTGTCTGTCCAAGCTCATTCAGTCAGCACTGCTGGGCAATGAATCATCCCTCAATTTCTGGTGTTCCTTGAATGTAGAAATGGGCTCGGAAGAAGAAGAAGAAATCCTTAGCCCACAGCAATGGTCATTTGGTCATGTGTAGTAATAGCCCAGAATAGTAGAAAGCATCCCGTTAAAGGAACTAAAAGTGGGGAAGAAGAACAAATGGCTTCTCCTACTGCAAATGCAGAATGTTCCCATGTGTGGTAATATTCAAAATATTACTTTGGGATTAGTTGAAGCAGTGAAATTAGGGTGCAGGCCTCCTGCTAGAGAGATAATTATTCATTGAAAAGGCAAAGGTTTATGCTTATTCTACAGAATAAGTATAAAAATCTCATATTTTATCTCTAAGCATCTATGGAGATTCTTAATCATCCTGCGCATGGTTGTTGCAAAGGTGCTTTTCAAAAGGCAACTGGACTTTCTTGAATGAACCCTTTTGTTCTGCCACTTCTATAGGAACTTTCACCACCAACTGATTATCCCTTTTCATATGAATTACCAGGTCACTCTGATAATTTTTATTTGCAATATTTGTTAGTTAGTTTGCAAAAATCTTTCTCTGTAAAAGTACTGGAATTTTGCTCCATTATGTGCAAGCTTTCTCCACAAATGGTTGCCACTAATGTCAGGGCTTAACTTTGCTTTCTTTTAATGAATGCTTTTTATTGGTCAATGACTGAAATAAATTTTTGGTCTTGCATTTTGAGTGAGCCCAGCTAATTGTGACATATAGATAACAGATAAATTCAATAGTAAGTTATTATGTATGTGAACTCAATCTTTAATGACTCTGCTAAGTATTTTATCACACATCAGGGCTGACAGGTAAGATAATCTAAAAATAAATAAGTGGCTTAGGGAACAATTAAGCTATCTGGATGATATCTGCCATAAGGTGGTAAAAATAGTGATACTCTATTCACCTTAACAGTCCTAAAATAGTCCTAAAGCAGAAATAATCTTTGGAGATTTGGAGGAAATGGGACTTTGCACTATTTCCAACAGTGCTCATCAACAGAATGGAGGAAGGTTTATCTTGAATCTTAATCCTTTTACAGTATATCTAGAAGCTTAGCTCCTATATGATTGAAAATTCTTATCACTATAGACTTTCTGATTATAAATCTTTGAATCTCCTTTGGATAGAAAGCCTTCTTTTAAAGAAGATTTGCATCTTTTAAGATATTTTTCCTTTGTGACCCTAAGGAACAATTTTTTTTTCTTTAAAAGAGTAAGGCTGATTCCCCCCCCCCCTTTGCATATGGGTGTCATTTATTCATCTTAGGGCTTCTAGGTGAATAAAATAACAGTTTGCATTACTAAAGTTTGTGTTTGCTGGGTATTCTTGTTATTTAGCTTGCTTTTCACTTTGCCATATTCTTATATTGCTAAACTTTTCACAGCAAGAGATGTGGCAAAGACAGATTCATTCAGGATTCCTTGTACTTCCATTGTCCTTAGACAAGACTTGAAAAAGTGGTGGGGATGAAAGCAGCCATAGAAAGTAGCTGGGGAAAAAAACTGTCAAATTTGGCTGGGAGGAAACTACAAAAGTCTACCAATATGAAGGGGACAGAACATCGCCCCCATCCAAGTTTATCTTTACTACAAATTTGTCTAATATGCTTTCAGAATATCAAGCTGATTCCACATTCCAGTTAGTTAGAAGGCACAGTGGCAAACTATTGTAATAATATGCTTTGTAACATACAGTATTTTCAAGTAAATCTCCTACAAATAGAAAATTGTATCATTCTACTGTGATTCGTGATAGATATCCATTTATTCATGGTGCGTCTCCTCAGCATGGCACTCCTAGGTGGGAGAACATGGGCAACGATATGTTGGTTTACATTGTATTTATTTTATGTATTGAATTTATAAACCAAAAGGACAAAAGGAAATAGGTTGGGTAAAATGAACAGAAACAGGTTAAAGCTGAATTTAAAAGCAAAGGAAAGAGGAAAATAAAATAGTCATTATTATCATCAAAGTGAGAAGAAGGCCTATCCCTTCTTCATAAGCCAGGGTTAGAAATGGTTGTCTAGTTAGACCTAGACTTTCTAATCTTGACTATATGACCCAGAATTTTGCAACATCTTTAGATGGTTCTCTATTAAGAACGGCACAATTTCTGAGGATGCCCACCGACAATAATAGGTGAGATTAGTTGCAAGATATGATACAGACAACAATAGCAATAGCAATAGCAGTAGACTTATATACCGCTTCATAGGCCTTTCAGGCCTCTCTAAGCGGTTTACAGAGAGTCAGCATATTGCCCCCAACAATCCGGGTCCTCATTTTACCCACCTCGGAAGGATGGAAGGCTGAGTCAACCCTGAGCCGGTGAGATTTGAACCGCTGAACTGCTGATCTAGCAGTAGCCTGCAGTGCTGCATTTAACCACTGCGCCACCTTGGCTCTTCCTGCGCCACCTTGGCTCTTCAGAACAGAACATGGGAAGTTAACTCAACATTATATTGAAGATACACTGGGCCTTTCTTGGTAGGGTGCAATCAGGGATGGGATGTTAGGGGTTCACATGGGTTCGGGACAACCTCTAGCTAAGATTCTGTCCAGTTCAGAGGACCCACAAATCCCATTCCTGGCTGGCCCCACCCACCCCTCCCCTCCCAGGAGTCCCCACATGGCCCCTTTTGGATGCAGGTAAGTGCAGGGCATACACAGAGGCTCGGGGAGAACAAAAAAACGGGCCTACTGGAAGTTCAGGAAGGCCAGAAATTGGCTTGTTTCCAGCCTCCAGAGGGTTTCTGGAGCCTGGGGGGGGGGGCATTTTCATCCTCCCGGAGGCTTGACAAAAGCCTCTGGACCTGGGGAGGGCAAAAACGCCACCCTTCATGGTGCAGGAGGCTGACTAGGCCATGCCCACTGTGGCCAGACCCACCCAGCAACTGGGCAGAGAACCCTTGCTAAAAATTTTGAATCTCACCCCTGGGTGCATTGTGTGGTGTCTTCTTTCTGTCACCTTCAAGAAAAGGCCATCAAATCTTCCCAAAGGGAATCCCCTTCTGAGGGGAACTGAGTATTTGGTGATCATTTAAGGAGGGCTTTCTAGCAAGGGAACAATGTTTTAGTATGGTGAAAAACTTACCTAAAAACAACAGCTATTGAAAAATATCCACCATTACTTTATTAAATATAAAGCTAGCAGATAATAGTCAGTGGTCTCTCTGCATTAAACATGCTAAGAGCAAGGGCTTAGACAGGACTTAAGATCAAAGACACATACTAGCAGATATCCCAAAATATGCAAAGAATTGTTTTACAAGGATGGAAGTAAATGAAAAAAAGAGAGATAAAGGTATCATACAAAGTATAAACACCTTGCAGACACATTTAAAAGAATGTAACTAACATACCAGCTTTTGACACACGAGATGTTTCTGTTATTCTAATAATCCAATTCTATTTTATTGATTGAATTTGATTTCCTCCAAGGAAAAAAATGATAGCAGGGAAATATCATATATTTTTGAATCTGCTGTTTAACTAAAGGCATAAATCCTATGAGCGTTTGAATCACTGACAGCACAGTGACAATAGGATTCTATGTGTAAATGAGCAAAAGAGATACAGAATAATATGAATAAATATCCTTTTATAAAATGAAATGGTAGAAAGGTACATAAAAAAATCTGGCTAGATTTTTATTTTAGTTCTTTCAGTTTAGCCCTGTGATTTGTAAATCTAAGTAAATTTACTTAATTTGTTTATCCTCAGCTGTAGCTTTTTCTAACTTTTCTTATTCATGTGTTACCCAGCATGACTATGGCATAGGCTGAAAAGCACAAGAAGCAATATTAGAAGCAATTCAGTTATGTTAAGAGAAAAAGAATGTATGCGTAGGAATAAGCTGGGGTAAGGATTCATCTCCACACATGTATTTCAGCCAATACTACAGACAACAGAATTACATTTGGGTCTCTATTGAGATACAACAAAACTCTAACTTGATTAAAGTCTTTGCTACTGGTAGCTAGCAGATTTGATTATAGTATTAAGTATTTTTTTGCACTTACACAGATAATTTTGATAGTCCCTGATGATGGACACTTAAAAATGAATAAATGGACATTTAACAGTCTCTATATGCTCAATGGTTATATTTCTAGGTATAAACATGATCAGTTTGGTACTTGGTGTATGCAAATACCTTAGCATTTTGAAAATGTTCATCTTGGCAATATGGTGCTAAATGTACATAGGTATGGTAGACTCAAGGATGAATGAGAATGAAATGAGGGAGTACAGAAAAAGTGATTGCATTTTTGGGGAAATCAATAAATTAAAGAGAATGGTGATTGGTAAGTATCTGTTTCAAATATATGGTTTAAACTTAAGTCTATACAAATGGCAAGAATGATTATAAATCTGTAAACATGATTGATTTTATGATCTATGATGAAAGATTGAGAGAATTAGTAAAGGATACAGGGGTAGTTCTGAATTTGGGTTAGAGTATCATTTGGTAGTGAACCTAAGAAAATTGAAGAAAAGCCTATGAATCTAAAATGATATGGAAAGAAAAAATATGAGTTATGCACTAAAATGTATTAGATTAGTCTCACAAAAGAATAAATCAAATGCAAATGTACAGAAACAGATGTTGAAGGGACTTGGATCAAAGTGGAAAGAATTATGTTACAGTGTCATATAAATATGTACATTCATACAGTTAAGAAATATGAAAAAAATGTCCTTTATGGAATGAAGGCATGATCAGGGCTGTGTATGAGGAAGAAATGCATATAGAGAATAATTCTTTCAAAAACTGAGGATAAGAGAAAGAGATTGCATAACATATACGGAGAGAAAAAGATAGTTGCAAAGAATGTCCTGAAAGAGAACAAGGAATGGTGAAGATTAAAATAGGCACAGAAAATGTAGCATAATTAAAAAAATTTAAAACGTTTAAAAGTGGTTAAAGGGGGCTAGACAAAGGAGCTTAGAATCCATTTCAGGGAGGAGACTACTGAGGTCAAATCATTAGAACTACCATATTTTTTTGGAGTATAAGATGATCCAAAGTATAAGATGCACATTAGATTTGGGAGGAAAACAAGAAAAAACATCTGTCTCTGCCTACCAATATCCATTGGCATCACCTGGCTAATGTCCTTGCAGCAAATAGCCGGGTCAGCTTCAGTACGTTATCACAGCCTGATTCAGCAGGAGCAGCTGATTGGTGGTTGGATCGGCCTCCTGGAATGCCGCCAATCAGCTGTTGCAGGCTGTGGGGTTTCCTACAGGCGAGGTAGCACAGTGGTTAGAGTGCAGTACTGCAGCCACTTCAGCTGACTGCTAGCTGCAGTTCAGCGGTTCAAATCTTACCGGCTCAGGGTTGACTCAGCCTTCCATCCTTCCGAGGTGGGTAAAATGAGGACCCGGATTGTTGTTGGGGGCGATAAGCTGACTCTGTAAACCGCTTAGAGAGGGCTGAAAGCTCTATGAAGCGGTATATAAGTCTAACTGCTATTGCTATTGCTACAGCCCATCAGCACCTCCGTCATCCCATTTTTCACCTCTGCACGCTCCATTTAGACCCATTCCAGGCTGCGGAATGTTGCCTCTGTGCATCACATTTTCAGCTCCTGCATGCCCTGTTTTCAGCCTCCATTGGTCACATTTTTGGCCCGTTCCAGGCAGCGGGGATTGCCACCACTGACACTGCTGATCACCACCACTTGGAACTGGCCAAAAACACAATGTGCGGAAGCCAAAAATGTGGTGCGCAGAGGCTGAAGATATGACGCGCAGAGGCAGCGATGGGCAGCGATGGGCTCTGCCAATCCCCACAGCCTGGAATGGGCCATAAACAGGGCCATGCAGAGGCCAAAAACATACGCATGGAGGCCGAAAGCAACCAAAGGGTGGGGGCTGGTGGGTGGGCAGGTCTTCAGCAACATTCGCTGTATAAGATACACAGACATTTCCACCCACTTTTAGAGGGGGAAGTGCATCTTACACTCTGAAAAATATGGCATGTCTGCCGTTTCCCAAGCGAAGGCAAATCATCTGCTGAGATTCTTGTAAGAGCCGAGGTGGCGCAGTGGTTTGAGTGCAGCACTGCAGGCTACTTCAGCTGACCGCTAGTTCTGCAGTTCAGCTGTTCAAATCTCACCGGCTCAGGGTTGACTCAGCCTTCCATCCTTCCGAGGTGGGTAAAATGAGGACCCGGATTGTTGTTGGGGGCAATATGCTGACTCTGTAAACCACTTAGAGAGGGCTGAAAGCTCTATGAAGCGGTATATAAGTCTAACTATTGCTATTGCTATAATATAGGTGATCAACAATAAAATATCTGTTTGGCCCATCCACCAGTGGTTCTCGTTGCTTCCACGTGACAAATACATAAATATTTCAATATTGAGCGAAGTATAAGACCATGTTGTTAACAGATACATTATATGACACAAAAATACTATAGCTTTAAATTCAGTGTGGCGGAGCAAATGGATTGAATAATGGCAACTTATGCATAAATAGTGGAATATAAGAACAAATAATTGAAATCTATCTTGGTATAATATTTCTAATGGAGAAATTTAAAGGATGTGCAAAGTCTGATAAAATGATCATTAGTAGTATATAACCTATTATTGTCCATGTAAAATTAATGAGAAGAAACAAAAATGATTTATACTGTATAAGAGCTTATTCCAAAAGGGAGCAGCATGAGACACATTTATACGTATGTGAGGGATTCTTATCTACATTTTGGAAAGGCAGCTGCGGCTAGGCGGAAAAGCTTCCCATCCGCTTGTCCATCAGGCCGTCCTAAATCACTTTGCTCATAAACATCCAAGTTGAGGTTGCAGTCGCCTGTAATAATGTAAAGCATTTTCAAGGACCGCTGATGTCCAGAGGCAGCCTCCCCCCTCCCAGGCCCTGGCTTATAAAAACAAATGTTAATGCACAGTAGAGAGAGAGAGAGAGGTAGAGGAGGGAAGGAGATAGCAAATGACATGCAAATGAGGAAGGGGAGGGGAGGTCTGGAAATTGGCAGCTGTTTCAAACAGGCAAATCAACTACCAGGACCAACAGTTACTGTGAGCAGCATATCCTGGCAGGAGTCTTGCCTGGAGCTGGTCAGCAATTAGAAAAGAAACCATCACATCGAGGCAGCACCTCATCACAACTACTGCAAGAACTTCTGGAAAAAGGCAAAGCATATAAAGCAGCATATATGCGACTTCATAGACATTGAGACTTTTGTTTCAACTGAGTATTAAAAGACTAAGTATAAAGGACTGAATTATGAATGCTTATTTGTTCTGACCCCCTCCTCCGTCCAGTAATGAATGCCAAGACAAGCTTAGCTGGAATGCCACAACTCTTTATTAGCAGGAAACATAAATCTTGGTGTCTGCAAGCCCAAACACAACGAACAGATAAAGAACCTTGGCAGCAACCCAGACTTTGACAGATACAGATAACAGCTTCTCCAGCGTTGATAATTAAGTTGAATCCTGCAACCAGACTCCTCCCAGAGTCTCTCCTTAAATACTATCTTGAGAGAAGCCTAATTACAACCACCTGGGGCCAATTATCTTCAGTACCTGCGTAGCTGTTCTCTACGTTGATCTGCCCGCCATTGCTGGGCATCCAGGACCAACTCCCTTGTCTCCTCCCCACTGGTCCAAGGCCTGACATCAGGAGCATACTCCCTTTGGCTTTCACCACTGCTCCATGCCTCAGGCGCCTCCTGGTGGCCAACCAGCCTTTCTGCGCCCTGCTCGGAGTCGGAACCCTATCCAGGGTCCTTCACATCTTCCAGAGCCGACTCATAAGGCCCCTCGCCTGTCGGAGTCTGTTTGCAGCTGCAACGGCTCCTGTTGGTCCACAACACTTATTTATGTGACATTTTTATATCCCAAGCAAATCCTAGAAGGGTAGAATTGGCTATTGGCTATTGGAAGGTGTGTGTTGCAACAAAGCATTGTGTACAGTTTGCCATGCTATGATGTGTCCAGTCCTTAGACATCAAGCAAGCCTCATCTTATGAGATTTCTTGGACATTTCTGCACTTCCTTTCAATTGCTAAATGCAGCAAATTTCTTTGAATTTACTAATAATAAACTCAAAGCTTGATGTTTCATCTTTTGACTTAGTTATGAAAACACGGCTTGCTACACAAACCACCAAGGCAATGTAGTTCTGTTTCATAAATTAATTATTTGTATTTTCCATTTCTGGAAGCCTGCAACTTGCAGTGGTGGAATTCAGCCAGTTTGCAGCACTTCAGGAGAATCGGTTGACTTTTTGAGCAGTTTGGTGAGCTGATTGTTGGAAGAAATTATTAGGGCAGAGAACCAGTTGTTAAATTATTTGAATCCCACCACTGGATAGGAGTATTTTTAAGGCACAAATTTCTTAACTTTATCCCTAATGATTTTATCAATTGAATGCAGTGATACAGAGCCTGTTTTGGCCTTTTTAGAATTATTGAGGTTTTGTTCTGTTTTTAGTTCTGAAGCAATAGCAATAGCGCTTAGACTTACTACTGCTTCATAGTACTTTACAGCCCTGTCTAAGCATTTTACAGTGTCAACATATTCCCCGCAACAATCTGGGTCCTCATTTAATTGACCTCAGAAGGATGGAAGGCTGAGTCAACCTTGAGTCAGTAAGACCCGAATTGCCAAACTGCTGGAAGCCATCAGCCAGTGTGCAGTACTGCATTCTAACCACTGCACCACCATGGTCCTTGAAGAGCATGTGATGTGCAAAGATAATTGAAGTGTGGACTCAGATCCCTAAATCTGACTAATCCTCATCTTTTCCATTTGCTTTCATTGTACTGCCTAATGTAACTGTCAAGCAGGAAATGCATTCATGCTGCTGCAACCATCATCACTTCCCAACTTGCCAATAGACTAGGAGGGAGGGAAGGGTGAGATGGAATGCAGGCTCCAGGCTTCAAGAAGGAGAGTCACGAGACCCAAGGACAAATCAGTAGGTGTTTGCCAAGACCAGATGCTTTTTCTCATAACAATACAATGACACTCAATTGGACAATGTGACCTGCACCAATAGGGGGGAGGGGGGATTCCACATTTTAACCATGTAGATTTGTGTGGGAATCAGGTAGAGCTGGTTTTGCCTTCAATAGTGCCAAAATGATGCATTCAATAAAGTTCTGCCTTGAGACATTGACAGATCTCAAGAGTGCTTGCATCAGTTGGCTTCCTCAGTCAATTGACAATAACTGCTACAGTGTGACTGAGCTATGCAACTAGCAAAGTTAAAGTTGCTTTACCATAAGAAAGATCATATTATCAGGTAATTTTCTTCTTTCCATTAAATGAATATAGGTCAGCTTCCAATCTCTGATCTCCACCTTTGAACATGTTTAGATGGCTGCTAAAAAGTATCCATGCTGTTTATACCTGCCCTGGAACTAACTTCCTATGGATAGCCAAGAGCCTTCTCTCCCACACTTTGAAGAGGTTCAACGAGATATCTTTATTTTATTTTGTCCTTTTCTTGCAGATAGTTTCAATATTTCAAAAATATTCCTGGGTTGAATTGCCTGGGATTTAAAGGCTCGTTTAGGGTTGCTTTACTTTTATGACATGTTATCATTACTGCAGCTGGGTGATTTTTTTGGACAGTCTTCGTAGGTCAGGGAAATATATGTAAGAAATAAATGAAAGATAAATTATGCAAGCTGGTCTACTTGATGCATGTATAGATATTTCCTTTCTCCGGCAGGATTCTTAGCCTAAATGTTTGATGAAAGGGTGAATTGCAGCAGACCATACATTCTCACAACTTGAGAAATATGGCTGTCTCTGATGAAAAACACCGTCAGTTCCTAAGATTGTCTTGGGATGAAGTTACATATAATTTATTACGTAAGACTACTACCCTGAAGAGGTTATGCACAAAACACCCACTTCTCATGTTGCAGCACATTTGGCAAAGAATGAAACGTACAAAAACATTTCTCATGAGGAATTTCTCTGGTTGACCTGAAATTTCTTTCACTTCTCTCGGAAATCACCTAGATATTACTTTAAAGTAATTAAAATGGTAACTAGGTCAGAGACATTAACTGGGAAAACCTCTTCATCAACCCCAGGGATCTAAAAGTTATTCAAACAACAGAGGGCAATACTCACAGTCCCAATGTGATCATAGTCAGACTCTCTAGCCCCCATTAACATCTGGGTGGCCAAATGTTAAGTATCTAAATTGTCTTCAAGGACATTCCTATGTAAATGTTTATATAGAATTGTTCAGTCAATCCTCAAACTGTCAGCACAGAAAATGTTTCTGCACTGGGAAACTCTCTTAAAAGCAGCCCCATCCTTGCTTATAGCAAGAATTGCTTAGGAGCAAGAATATATGAATCTGCCTGAACCTTAAGATAAAAAGTCATTGCCAAAATTACATTTGGTTGAACTGAGCTCTTCCTGTGCTCAAATTTCTGAAAATGCAGCCCAAAGAAATTAATGTTACCACTCTTGACTGAAACTACCACCTCATTACAAATTTTTCCGGTTTCAGAAGGCAAACGGCATGACTGGGCTGGTTAATTTTATTCTGGTAGTTGTATACACATATTTATTTACATTTATTAAATTGTTCCCTAGCTCATAATTTTTGGTGATTTCTCAGTGGGCCCTGATTAACATTTGACATCAATCACTTTGACCTGCCCAGAGATTTTAAAGTTAACCCATATATGTAATGAATGTAGGAAGAACATGAGCAATCGTTCCATTATATGTAGATTATACAGGAGAAAAAGCAAAATGGAAGTCACTTGAGTGTGATGAAAGAGCAGTTTGGGGGGGGAGGGGGAGGATTTGGCATCACAGGGCTTTCCCAACTGATGCCTGAAAGGCTGTGCAGTCCTG
This sequence comes from Thamnophis elegans, assembly GCF_009769535.1. Lineage (NCBI taxonomy): Eukaryota > Metazoa > Chordata > Lepidosauria > Squamata > Natricidae > Thamnophis > Thamnophis elegans. The sequence goes on from NC_045551.1 coordinate 191,123, forward strand.
AGCTGGATAGGAGAGAGATGTTGGGGGAGGATGAGGTTGAGAGTAGCCACATCTTAGAATCTTTCTGTATCAAGTAGGTTAGAAGGTTATAGTTTGTCAAGATTCTGTCCATTAAGTGTAAGTAAATAAAGGATTGAACTCAATTGGCTATTGCTGTGTTGTCTGTGGGTTTGGATCTTACACTCAATGGGATTTTAAATATAAGCTTCATTTTTAATACTTATGGAGTGCTATGTGAGACTTGGGCTAGAATGGTTGTCAGATGTATGAAGATGAATCATGAAACCATTTCAATCTGATGTCCTTTGTGGAATATACCTGGCACAGTAGCAGCTCAGTCCGTGACAATAAGATATGTTAGGAATGACACAAATAAGAAGACATTGGAAGGAGTGCCAGGAGTCTCTTCAACTTACAAACATCTTGTTGAGCAAGGAGAATTGCAGATAAAATGTGCAAATTGCTAAAATCAACAAGTGTTTCACTATCCTTTTTTTTTTTTAGAACATTTGAGATATTGAAAGAATAAGAATTACTTAACTGGATTTTTAAGCACTCCTTGGAACTAAGGGGACAGTGAAATTAGCTAGGTAGGTTAAGATGGAAGCTATTCCCGCAGCTTTCAATGTTCTAGGCAGCAAGACAGGAGAATTTGCAAACATTTGTTTCCATATGGCAGAGCACAATGAGAGAGAACAAGTGAAACCAGGGGCCGAAAGTATCTGCAGGCAAAGAGGAACTTCCTAGATATTTGACTCAGGCCTATAGGATGGTAGGATGCAGAGAGGAATGCCTTTAAAAAGATCCGGAATATACAGTACATTGACTTTTATTCTGGTAATTTATGAGGACATCCAGTTGATGGTATGGCACCGTATCTCTCTATGTGGACAGCTTTTATACTGCTGCCGTAAATGTTTGCATTATAAACTGCTAATGCAAACATCTTCTGAATATCTTGGGGTACAGGTATATTGAGTTAGAAGTGTGACCTCCAACAATCAACAATGGTCAAAAGCAGAAAATGCGCTATTTTTGTGTGTGTGTGTGTGTGTGCAGTGAAAAGCTCAGCCAGAATACATTTCACTGCAGCTCCTGGATGAAGATATTATAAATCGGTATCTTATCATTGTCTCTAGGCTTTTATTGTCCAGGTGTGAATAAATTGCATTTTAGTTCAAAAACTGGCTCCTTTTTAAAACTATTTTTAACAGTTTTCTCTTGAAAGCTGGGAGTAGCTAGAATAACTTCTACATCTGATTATAATTGTTTTATTTTACTTGGCTTATTTTAGGCTTTCAGAGTCAACCATGCTGCCAAGGAAAATATTCGACATTTTAATCCAACGAAAGGATGGTGGTGGTGGTGGTGGTGGTGGAGGAATGATACATTTCAAATACCATCCGTTACAGTAATTTTCCTAGGACCCTGTTTTGGTTTATTACAACCAAGGTTTGGATAAATAGATTGGGGTTACTTAAAATTTAATTATCTGATGTTTGCGTTATTTATTTTAGCGACTCTCAGTTCCTCCCATAAACCTGTCATTTTCTAAATTTAAATTTTTATTTCCCAGCTGATCTACACTTACAAATCACATGGGCGCAAACATCATTTAAAAGACTAAGTTTAAAGTAGTTTAACCTTTATATAGAGATACATTTGGTGATAAATGAACCCAATTGGATTCTTATATTCCCTAAACACCAGTTCCTCCTCCTAGCAGTAGAGCTGGATTCTGCCCTTGAGCATTTTACTGCTTCAAAGCCATCTGTTGTAAACAAATAGTGAATTATGTTTAGGCATCCAACTTTGTGATTCAACACCTACGTAATCTAAAGCATTTAGAAGAAGGTGCACAATTTAGTTTTCATCCATTATTTAGTGTGTCAGTGATGACTTAGGTTTATGAATGGACCAGGTAATACAACACAAAGAGAAATTTTTATGTGACTTCATGCCTGTGCATTTTTTCCCCCAGTGGATAGAGTTCAGATATTCAGTTGTAATCATGAATTTGGAGAAAGTATAGAGAAAAACAAGTATGCATGAACCAATCATTTCTGAAGCAACCCATTCTTTTTTTTAGCAGCATCCAATGCTAAGATTATTTATTAATAAGTAACATGCTTGATTTTTGCATTTAAATCACAGAACCTGACAACCAGAATTGTTTTTTTTCCCAAAATTCTGCATGCCCAGGGAAATGATGATTCTGATAAATGATTAATCTCCAGAGTCATTCTCCTAGTCACAGGGGGCAACAGGGAAAATCCTTAATGGGAAACCATTATTACTTTGCAATGTTAGGAGATCCTATATGTCTTTCATACAACTGGAGCAATGGGAGGGGGAGTGAGAGAGAGAGGGGGTAAAATAAAGTACCTCCAACTACTGCCCTAAGAGACCAGTTTTTATTCCCTCATTGTTTTACAATTTCCTTTTTTCTTTTTGTATATTATTTTTTAGATCATAAGTCTGAAGGTAAAAATCTTTCCATCCTTTCTTCCATATGTTCCCCCTTCCCATAATTAAACTACAAACACTCTCCCTCCCTCCCTCTCTCTCTCCATCTCTCTCTCTCTCTCTCAATGTCAGGCATCCCTCACTCAGTATCTCTCTCTCACACACACACACACACACACACACTCACACAGAGAGAGTCAACAGTCATAGAACCACAGGGCTGGAAGGGACAGTGGGAGTGTACACTGATACAATCCCTCTGCAGGAATCAAGGCAGGGATCCTTATTTCATCATGGAGAAATATTTTCTTGAAAAACCGCCAGGGATGGAGCACCCACAATTTTAGGAGACAAGTTCTTCCATTGACTAATTGTTTTCCCTGTCAGAAAATTTCTCCTGAATTCCAGGCTGGATCTCTCTCTGATTGGCTTCCACCCATTGCCTCTTGTCCTGCGCTCAGGTGTTATGGGAAATAAGCCAATCTCCCCTCTTCTCTCTGAAAGCCCTTTAACTATTAGAAGACAACTGTCATATCACCTCCAAGCCTTCTCTTCATTAGGCTAAATAAAGTTCCCTTTCTGTCATTGTATGGTTTAGCCTCCATCTTTGTTGCTCTTCCCTGTGCTCTTTCTAGGGCCTCAGCATCTCTTTGGCATCGTGGTGACTAGAACTAAACACTCTATTGGCAAATGGTGGTATAGAAGGACAAAGGAAGTGACTTCAGAAAAAGCAACTTTGCTATTCATATAGGTTCAGTGTTCAATGATCCCAGAAACCCAAATTGCACCCAAATTGAGGAAGACTATTAAAATACATGGAGAGGAATTATATACAGTTAATTATATGTATTAACCGTACATATTAACTGTATTCATTATTAAACAAAATTATGTTACATATGCATAGTAGATAACAAATCTCTGGCCAAAATATTTTAAAGATGCATAAACATGTTTAGACATCCAGTAATGTTCTGCTCTAATTCTTATTCAAAAGAAATATATTTTGCTGCTAGTATTATACTACCAATTTTTAAATTTATTACAATCAAAGATCAGTTAATAATAATAAGAAAATTTGACAACTAGACAAATTATTTGGGTATTAAAGTTTCTTTACCATGTGGAATGGGGAAAAGGATCAATTACCCTTAAGATTAGTTGTTCTGTTTGCTTCACCTAACTAAATCAAATGAAACAGGATATTGGTACCAATACCCCCTGTGGGGAGGTAATTGAGTAATGAATGTCCGGTCTCTGTTTTGGGAGATTGTGTATGAGGTCTACGTGACACAGGAAGGCCAGGTACTTTGGGGTGATCGATATGTTGGCTGAGAGTATAAAAGACTGTAAACAACTGCCCTTCGGGGTTCAGATTTTGCTTGACCAATTGCTACTGAACCTTTGCGCAAATAAACCTCTCCCTCTGACAAAGAGCTGGTCTTGTCTCATTTTCTGCTACAATAATAATATGTAAAACAAACAAAAATTGAACCATAATTGACCCAATAATAATAGCCATTAGTAGAATACCGTAAATTAAAACACTAACATTGGTATGTAAGATAGCAAAAGCTCGTACCATGGAGTTTCATGGCATAATGTCGGCAGCAGAGAAATGTAAAAGGAAATCAATCCAACCAGATAACTCCCGGGTTTCAAACTCATGGCATCACGTTGCCATTATGTGACATATTGTGATGTTTTTTCCCATCGCTGGGTTGGGGTGGGTGTGGCCTATGTGTGATGCATCCGGCCTGCAGCCCCCCAGTTTGATACCTCTGAGATAAACTGAAAGAATCGGTGCATTGAGTGATAATCAAACATCCTTATAATATTGGCAGCACACGGCCAGCTGACTCCATCTCTCCAAAGTCACATAGCCAAAGTTGTTCAGAGAAAGGGACGGGCACAGTCCAACCCTGTAAAACTGCTGAGACTTAAAGCACAATTGCATAAATGCCCTTTTCAGTTCAGTGTAAGTCCATATACATAATTTATAGGGACTCTCTAAATTTTTATAAGATCTATTTCATTTAGGATGGTGATCCAATGATAGTGCAGATTGATAAATGTAAACCTATTTTATGGCATCTTCTGTTTTACCTCAGATATCCAGCTAGAGTTTATCATGAAAAATTAAAGAATAATATCAGTCTCTTGATATTTCAGTCTGAGGTGGACTGAATTTTCACTAACCAAACCTGTTTCAGCCCACATCCACTACTGATGCATAACTGGAATTACTTCTTGGGCTCCCAAATAATATACACGGTTCAACTGGATTTGGATCATCACAATATCATTCAATTTATTTATTTATTTATTTAATACAGCTGCCTATTGGCCCATGGTGACTCAAGGCGTCTTACAGAATATAAAACCACATTTAAAACAATAAAGCTAATGAAAAGAATCAAATAAATTAATATAGTATAATATAATGAAATCACCCCCCACCCCAGCGACAGCAGATCACATGAGCCATTTAATGGGCTCCATTCTGCTCTTGGTTCCCAGGTCCACCGGCAGAACCAAATCTTTAGCGCCTTCCGGAAGAGCATTAGAGTGGGAGCCATTCTAATCTCTGGGAGAATGATGTTCCAGAGAGAAGGAGCCACCACGGAGAAGGCCCCTCTCCTGGGTCCCACCAGGTGTTTCTCCCTTGGGGATGGGACCCACCGCATTCCCTGCCTCCACATTCTGTTGGGTCGGGTTGATGTGACCGGCAAGAGACGGTCCCTCAGGTAATCTGGTTCCAAGCCATGAAGGGCTTTGAAGGTGACAGCCAGCACCTTGAATTGCGCCTGAAAGCAAATTGGCAGCCATTGCAGCTCCCGCAGGAGAGGTGATACATGTGCACACTGGAGGGTCTGCACAGAACAATGCAGGCCGCTGTGTTTTGCACCAATCGGGGCTTCCAAATTCTCTTCAAGGACAACCCCATGTACAGCGCTTTGCAATAGTCAGGACAGGAAACGGCTGGGGCATGAATGACTGTGAGTCGGGATTGTTGGTCAGGAAAGGGCATAACTGGTGCACAACCCGTAGTTGTGCAAAGGTCCTCCTGGCCACAACTGCCACCTGCCCTTCAAGCAGGAGTTGTGAGTCCAGGAGAACCTCCAGATGACGCACAGGGTCTGTTTGTGGTAGTGCCACTCCATCCAAGACCAAAGATGGCAATTCTCCCTGAGCCAATGAACCCCAAACCCAGAGCCACTCGGTCTTGCCAGGGTTTAATTTCAACCCGTTGCTCCCATCCTTGCCAAACAAAATCTTTTTTCCAGACAACTGCAACATTCTGTTGTTTTCAAATTCACTTTTGAGTTTTATATGGTTTCATTGTTTTTATTGTTGCCATTTTGCATATTGTTATGGCCGCTACTGATTACAGCTTGATCATTGTGCTGTTTTCTACGTTATTTTTTATTATATAAAATATGATTGAAACTGATTTGTATGTTTTCCAAAGAGAACAGCAATATAAAAGCATAATAACCAAACAAAGGAAATAAAGTTGCAAAAGTGAAATAATAATAAAAAAAAAAACACAGAACATTTTACTGTTTTTAGAAGTAGTAAAACACTGTACTGGATAAAAGCCAGATTCTTTTATTAGAATAGGGAAATTGTTATTTAGTTAAGTTGGGCACTGGATTCAATCTCATCTCTAGAATTTGGGGTCAATCTATATATGAGTGATTTGTAATAATCTGTTCTTTGTGCCCTGTTGTTTCATTGCTGTAATAATGCATTGCAAACATAACATCCAGCCAATACCAGTTGTTTCAATATATCTTACTACAACCAGGGGTGGGTTACTGCCAGTTTACTACCAGTTCCCAACCCATGCGCCATGCATGCACATGCACTGTTCAATGTAAATTGTTCTGTGTGCGCGCGGGAGAACTGAAATCAAAATTATATGCCAGATATTGGAGACTTTAGAAAAAATAATAAGGAAATAAATCTTCTCATTATTTTTCATGAAAAAATTATGCTAATATCTAATCTTTTAAACGATTCAATAAATACTCAATCAATGCATCAATTTTAACTTCAAAATTCCCTAAGAACCTTCAAAGGGGTGGGCTGATGGGGGCTTGCAGGGTTTCGGGAGAACTTCTGGCTAAGATTCTGTGCATTTTAGAGAACCCCCAAATCCCACTTCTGGCTGGCCCTGCCCACCCCTGCCCACCCCTCCCAGGAGTCCCCATGCGGCCCGTTTTGGATGCAGGTAAGTGCAGGGCATGGGCAGAGGCTCAGGGGGGAGGGTGAAAAATGGGCCTACCGGAAGTTCAGGAAGGCCAGAAATGCATCTGTTTCTGGCCTCCAGAGGACCTTTGGAACCTGGGGGGGGGATGTTTTCACCCTCCTGGAGGCTCAAGGACCTGGGAAGGGCAAAAATGCCCCCCCCCGTGGTGCAGGAGGCCAACTAGGCCACACCCACCATGGCCACGCCCACCCGGAAACTGGGCAGAGAACCCTTTGCTAAATTTTTTTGAAGCCCGAACGTGCTTCAGGATCACTTTTCATGGGATGGGGGGGGACCAATTAGGGAAACAAATCTATCAGCAGAAAGATATGTATGATTTTGTAGGTCACTGTTGTAAAAGCAAACAAAACTTATCTCACAATGGCTTTCTAACCACAAGTACATTGTGGAAGAATTAATAGTGTACTGAAAAATAAGACCCAGTGATGAGATCAGACATCTGGGGTTTTTTCACCACTGCCCATAATGATTTATAGAAGTAGCTCTTATTATGTCAGCCTTCTGCCAAATCACCAAGAGCTTTGTCCAAGAGATTAATTTTTATATCAAATCATAAAACCTGTACAACAAAACCCTGAAGGCATAGAAGTCTGCATCTGTTTCAGTCCTATAATATCATGCCCTGCAGCTGGACTGAAGGTGCGGAATGGGGAAAGAAAGCATTTTGAAATAGCTTACGATATGATTCTCCATTTAATAGATCGTTTCTTTCTTTTTCCAAAGTTTAAGAAAATACCAGAGAGACAGCATGAGTTTAGGAACATTATTGGACGGTTCCACCACAAAACCGCGGTAGACTAAAGCGCGTGTGACTAAAGCGCGGTGACAAAACCGCACCGTCAAAACCGCGCGACAACAGCACGCCAACAACAGCGCGCCGACAGAAGCGCGCTGTAACATAACCCTAAAAATAACCCTAAACCTAACGCTAAACCTAACGCTAAACCTACCCTAAACCTAACCCTAAACCTAACCCTAAACCTAAACCTAACCCTAAACCTAACCCTAAACCTAACCCTAAACCTTACCTTAAGTTAAATCGCGCTTCTGTCGGCATGCTGTTGTCGGCGCTCTGTTGTGGGCACGCTTTTGACATCGCGGTTTTAGCGCCACGGTGTTGTCGGCGCGCTTTTGACGTTCGCGGTTATGTCGTGCCACGTATTGGACAATCTAGGGGAGGCGGGGTTTATAATACTCTTGGGTTTATGAAATGTTCTGCAGAGATCTTCAGACTGTGTCTCCGAATAAGTCTTCCTACTTTGAACATTATTTTCTAATTTCTTTTTGTCCGTCAAAACAACTGAAAATGAAAATGTGGACATTTGAAGCATTTCTTCAAAAGATTTTCATGTGTTATTCCACCCAATTTATGGACACTAATACTGATACAGTACTGCTTATTTGAGGTTAAATTTGAAGAGTTAAGAGAAATTTATACCTATATCCACAAAACTGGGATTATATGGTTCTCTTAGATTGTCATCATAGCCATGTTTGTTACAATTCTCAATATTCATCCATGTACAAAGTCTTTGAAATAATTTTCACATAGTTTTCTACCATTTGAAAACATTTGTTGCAGGTTGTTGGGCTATAAGTATAGAGGTACAATTGTAGCAATTTTGTGATTGTTCTCATTTTTAAGTTTCATATTTCTCTATTGTTGCATAAAGCAAGCACTACTGCTTTAAAAGATACATTGTTATCAATTCAAAAGTAAGATGAAAACCAATTCCTCTGTCATTACGGTCTGTGTGTGTCTCTCTGTGTGAAAATATTTATTTTTCCAGTAAATATTTGCTAAGTTGAACATTAGCAGCAATAACATTTGTCTAGTGTTTGCCTTTTCCTTTAAGCAATTGGATTTAATTCTTCATATGCCTAAGACTACTAGGAACTGTGTGCGCATTACCTAAATGTCTTATATTTAAGCAGGATGGGAAACTTCACTCAGAGTCTGCTTTTCCTGCTCTGCTTCCAGGAAGGATCATGTAATTTTCAATGATAACATATTATTGACCAAAGATCAGAAAATAAAAACTAATCTATCGGTCTCTAAATCTTATATCATTAATGAAAGAGAATATTTGTAGTTCAATGGGGGGGGGGGATTAAAAAAAGATTAATACCAGTTCGATCAGCTGGGATCCAGGAGGCTGAGAATAGATGGGGGCAGGGCCAGTCAGAGGTGGTATTTACTGGCTCTCGAACCTCTCAAAATTTCTGCTGCTGGTTCTCCAGAACTGGTCAGAACTTGCTGAATGCCACCTCTGGCTCAGGGTTGAACTGTGGGGTTCTTGGTGCTCTCTGAGCTTGCTGATATCCTTTCAGACATTTCATTACCAAACTAGATAACATCTTGTCTCATTTTTTCCTTATCATTTAAAATGTAAAATCAATTAAAAGAGACATGATGGTGCAGTGGTTAAAGTGCAATATTGCAGGCAAATTCTGGCCATTCTGCCAGGAGTTCAATTCTGACAAGGGTCAATGTTGGCTTAGCCTCCTATCCTTCCAAGGTCAGTAAAATGAAGATCTTGATTGTTGGGGGCAATATGCAAATAATGCTTACATTGTAAACCATCCAGAAAATAATATAAAGCAATGATATATGGGGCAATATACCTGTACTTTAGCCCCCTCCCCAAGATTTAGTAAATACTATTGCTAAATGCTGGAGGAGGGGGGAGGGAGGCATATGAAGCTTGGTTCAAAAATAGAGACAGAAATGATGCAGGCTTATCTTGGTCCACTCATCTCTATTAACAAAAACAGCCAGGGATAATAAAAATTGGCAAGCATCCATTTCCTTCTCATTGTACGTGATTCTAATTGTGGCCACAGCAAGAGAGAGGAATTGAATCAGAACAGGATTGATCCTTTGGTCTTTGTTACACTCCAGCTCTGGCTAAGGAAAACTATGAAAACTGAACTATTTCTGAGTTCAGAATCCTCATAAGAGCTCTTACATTCTGGAAGACTTTATTTCCAGGGATTTTTGCACTGAGGGTTTACACTATTACTTAATGATGGACCCGAGATGCTTGTCCTCCTCGCTGTTGCTAAGAGATAAGATTTGGGAAAAGGAAGGGAGAGTATTTCAGAGTGACCCAGATTTATGTATAGGCCTGTTTGCATTTCCAAGGGAGTTGGAGCTCTTATTCTAAAGATTTTCATATTTCTCAACTCTGTTCCAAACTTGGTAATATCACTTCTTAATATGACAACATATATAAAACACTGATCTGCAAAATGGTTAAATTATACTCTTTGAAAATTAAACATTACAAGTATTTCTGGTGCCTGCATGATATCCTAGTTATCTTAAAATATCACATCCCTTACCTTATTATTAGGAAAAGAAAAGATGGCAAATTTGAACATTCTGGCATCAGCATAACCAACTACGCAATTATGAAGAGTCTTTTTGTTTGTTATACATATAGATAGGTGTCACACAATTTCAGTTCCATTTCCAAGTTATTACGCATAGGTTACTGGGATGGAGATGGAAAATGAGTTCGGTTTTGACTGAAAATTCTGCTTAAATATATTAAATTTGTGCTTGTGTATGTATGTGCTTTCCCACTGTAGAAATGGCTTTTAGATGAGATTAACTGTGAAACAAATTGACAATCAGAGCTATAATATTACATTATGGAACCAATAGTGAACCAAATATGGTAAATTAAGTGATTTAACTTAGACTAAGAGGAACGGATGGCTTTAACCAGACTAAAAACCTGGCTCTGTTTATCCTCACTTGCATTGTGCAATGTGTGCACAACTTATATTGGGTCTTAATGCAATAATATTGACTGTGTTGTGATGTAATCTATCATTTAAGCAATGAAATTAATTGGTTTATATTTACCAAATATAGGTAAACTCTATGGATTTCGATGTGATTTTCTGTGAAGTAAATGAGTATGTGGGAGAGGAACTGATAAATGGAAATGCAAACGAGAGGCAAAAGACTAATAGTGTGGGGGGAAATCTTAAAATAAAAGCCAGCTAGGCAATCATACTGAGATTTATAGAGACACAAAAAGAGCAGAGAGAGAAAAAGGAAAATGCTGTCCAAGAAAAGAACAACCTAAAAGCAAAGAGAGAAATGGTGGGAAGCAAAAAAGAGGAACTCGGTGGAAGGTTACTCAAATAAATTATAGAAGAAAGGTAGGGGAAACTCAGAAGACATACAAAAAGGAAAAAGAAGAAGAAGAAGAAGGGAACTCAAGAGTAGGAGACAGAAGGAGAAAAAGAAAGCTGTAGAAAAATAGAACACTAAAGAGAACAAGAGATGAGTTAAGAGAAAATAGGAAAGGAGGAAGGTAAGAAAATGAAATATGTTGATACTGTTTATGACATACAGTTAAGATAATATTGTTAAGTATGGATAACCAATTAAGTAAAATGCTTGTTATATTAACATGTAACTTGATGAAATATGCTGCTTGTAGAAACTAGAAATAACAAATGGAAAATGAAATGACAAAATTGGTATACTTTTTTCTAAGAGAGTTAAAAATGATTTTGTTTATTTGTTAAGAAAAAATTAAACTCAAGATGGAAATAAGGGAAGAAAATATGGGGCCAAAATAGAAATGATAATGTGATGTAAAATTAATTATGTATAAAGAGAATGTAAAAAGGGGAAAAAAACATGGACAACACTTTGTTTGTAAAGAGGTTTTAAAATTTGTAACAAATATATATATATATATATATTTAAAAAGTGTTATTCCCTCTGAACCGCCTGGAATTTGCAATTCGAAGATTCCTTCTCCTCTGTGTCTCAGATGTTTTCTCAGTTTCCTTTCCTCCATGGCCGTGGAGCTTCTGGTTCCTAACGTTCAAATGCTGCTTCTTCCACCGCAGACACTGTCCAACTTTCTCTTATTCTAGAAACATCACCTGCCAAGCTTAGACGACACTTTCTTCCTTCTTTTAATCTACCTACTCAGGGAGCAAACTGGTGCCTGCAATTTAGCCAGTTTATAGATTGGTGTTTAAAGTTCTTTCTTTCAAAGCTTCCGTGCTATCTTGCAAGTAATCCTTAGAAGTTCTGTTCTTAGGATATGATATGATGCTGAGGCTCTTACTTTAGGGGAAAAGCTCCCAAAAGATACCTTTCATATCTATATAGCTCATCAAGCGCCTTGGTATTTTGGATACAATAACAACAACAACAATGCCTTCTTTCCCCCCTCGCATCCGTCAGAGGGATAATAGCTTTCAGGTGTGCTCCTTAGAAGGCGCTCCCTGCAGGGACCAATCACCACTCACCTTGGATTTCCCTAAAAACACAGTTCTGGTGGAAGGCAACAAACCTTTCCTGTAGCTTCTCAGCTGAATGCAGCAAGCCAGTAACAAGAACTGAATTTTTCCCTTTTCCACCTCCCTTCTCTCAAGTGCAAGATGTGGATATTCAAATGGTGCAGATTAAATCAGGGAGAGAAGAGAAGGTAATCCAACCTACCCATTTTTGCTACTCCCTCTCTTCCTCACTGGGAAAAAAAGACACAAACACAAAGGATAATTAATGGTTAATAGGCCAAGGGCCAATGGTTAATAGGCCTTCAGTGGCACGGGAAGAATACCAGTTCCTCTGAGCAGTCTTGAAGGGCATTGCAAATAGCTTTCACCCAGGGAGATAAATCCAGGTTCATCCTACCCTCTGGAAATAAAAAGACAAACATTAATTTTATACCAAAATTTAAATAATAGAAATGAAGAGGTGGGGGGAAATGCAGTGATAAATGAAGCAGCTGGAGAATACAAATAAAAAAGATATATGCATTTGGGGGAAGGAAGAGTTTATCTTGCATGCCTTTGGAGGCAAATTTTGACAATTTGAAATCATTAGGCTACCACAGTGCCAACAGCAAGGAGCCCTAAATAACTTTTAGATATTCCATTAGCAGCAACAGATTGAAAATATGACAGTTATTGAACGTCCTAAAAGTTCACAGTATGTTATCTACATTTTTCTAAAGTTCATGTTCTATAAACCTAGGCAAATTCTATCGGAACCAATGCACAATTTTATCAAAGACCTTTATTTGCTTGTTACTAAAAGCTGTTGTTTCCCACTAACCCATCCTGTTTTACTTAACTGGCCATAATGATCAGATTTATTAGTCCTTCCACTATAAATATGTTGTAAAATCCCTGGATCAAAGGAGGGTAGCTAAGTTTCTTAATTTATTTTGCTAAAATAGCCTTCAAAGAGTTGGAGGTCTTCTAGCCCGACCCCCTACTCAAGCAGGAAATCCTACTCCATTTTAGACTAATGGTTCTCCAATCCCTTCTTAAACCTTCCATTGTTGTTCCACCCACAACTTCTGGAGGTTAGCAATTCCACTAATCGATTGTTCTTACTGTCTTACTTGTAAGTAATTTCTGTGTCAGTACTTCATTTAGAATATGCAGGACGGATACTAAAAAAGAAGAAGACCAAGACAATTCTCAGTTTGTTCCGAAAATTTGAAGGATGTTTATGAAATTATCTCCAAAGCAGCATTAGGGGTCACGTTCTTAAGCTTCCAGGTGAACCTGAATTGCAAGAAGAGTCTCTGGAATTCAACCCACAAAGCATTGTTTGTGTTGGGCAAATTTTATAACCCTTCAACCTTTCTTCTCCCCTACACCCTCAGAGTTGCTTAGTTTAAGCATTAGGAAATAAATGGTAGATATAATTAATCTTTAACCACACTGGAAAATAATTTTATAACCCATTCTGCTTGAAAGTATGGTAACTAGAAGGTGTCATCCTTCTGCACCTCATAATATAGAAAGATTCTGAATAACTATCATGAGGTTATCAATTATTTCCAAATCATTTAATTCTATGAATGAGAATAAGCCAAAATTGAAAGAAAAAGCAGATTGCAAAACTCATAATTGTTATATGTGTATAAGCTAAAAATAAGAATAATGACCCTTGGAATAATGAATAAGAGAGACAGAGAGAGCATTGAAACTACATTTTTTTTAAAGTAGCTAAACGTGAAATGATCTGGGAGAATTATTGAAGCAAGACTTACTGGAAAGAGATTTATTAGATTAAATGTACTTTTTACAAGGGATGTTGAAAAGGTTATATAACCTTGAAACATTTTAGCCCCCAAATGAGTATTCCAAACATGAACCAAAGCACATGTGTTCTGAGAGGTCTATTTCAAGTCTGTTCCTGATCCATTCCAAATGCATGGTTTTCTTCTAAGTGGGAAACGAAATTTTGCATTTTCCAGGAAGCTGCTCCTGAGGGGTTCTAACTCTGGGCCGTTGTTTTGTGTATTAATTGGCCTACTTTTCTTTCTGATCCAAATGTTCTCCAGCCTATTGACTAAAGTAACAAGAAACCTTCCTGTCTGAAGCGGGAGGGGAGGATTATCTTTTAGTGTAGCCAGTTGAATGGTTACCATATCCCAATTATTCCTGAGGAATAATTTTTACAAGCCTGCTATTTTAATTAGTTTTTATTATTTTATTTATTTTTAAGTAGTTTTAAATCCTGCCTTTTGTGCAGGATCAACATAGATAGCAAAACTATAGAGGAAAACATTTTTGCTGGCAAAGTTTTAGCTTCTTTTAAAAGCAAATTGAGTGGAAAGCCCTGATGAGAATTCAGCTGAGAAACAAGTACCAAGCACACAAATTAACAAACACAGGAGCAACAAACTCAGATGTCTTGTTGAAATGCTTGCATTTATAAATTGAAATGCTGGGTTGGTTATTTAGATATTTTCTCTCTTGAGGGCCGAGTAAAAACTCAGAAATGCTTCCTTCTCTTCAAATATGATGTGCTATTGTCTATATAAGCTTAAGTGTACTGCTTCTGTATTTTTAGCTCGCTGTGTAAGTCCTGTGATAACTATTTAATTGTCTATCTTACTTAAAATGTGGGTGGTGTTAGGAATATAACCTAACGGTTGGGTTGGCAATATATAATTCAGGTAACAATGCTGTACCTGTTTCTTTAAATCATACTGTAAAATGTGATTGGTTGCTGTTTTTCCTCAATCGGCCATAAGAGGGAGCCAGAATGACTGCTAGCTCTCTGCTTGTTAGATGCTGGGCTGATCTGATCTGAGTGTTTTGGAAGCTGGCTATAAAGCTTTTAGAAGACAAAATAAGCACTTAGTTTGGGAACCAATGAATATCACTTCTTTGGTCACTCAAAGACACAATTTCTGAATGTAATTATGAGTCAATTTTTAAAAATGTAATCTGGAGAAAATTGCAGGTAGAAGGCAAAACCTGAAGGTTGTATTCCAAATGCATATGAACAGGGAGAAAAGCCCGCACTTACTAGCACTGATGTTATCTAGTTGAGTGATAAAACATCTGCAAACATCCAAGCCCAGAGAGCTGCGCTACAAATTCTGACCTCCATGGATTGTATTCTCAAAGAGACCTGCAAACAATAGTTGCTTCTCCTCAGATGACGTTGGTGTTGTAGGATTCACATTGTGAATTTCAAAATGTGCCACTGAGGATTGGTAAAGATGGTTTCCATTGACGTTAAAAAGGCCATCTGAAGCACGCTATTTTAATCCATATTTCAACAGAAAATTAGATTCTGTAACTAATTCAAGGCAAAGTTGACGATATCAATGATAACATTCTCTCTTATGTATTAAATCCTATCTGCAAACATCAGCTAAGCTAGTATCCAAATAAACAATGTAGCCTCTCTCCAAAGAACAAAAGATGATTTGCTTAAGATATGCACACGTTAATTTATGAGCACTAGAAGTAATTACTGTAAATTAAATAGAAATAAACTCTAACCTACTATACTGGGGAAAATGTGTTTCATATTCTAGGGAAAGCAGAGAAACTTTGTGGTTCAAATAGTACTGTTTTACTTCCAAGATCAAAGTCTTTGCTTTACTCTTCCTTCCAGATTCAAACATGATGATGATGATGATGATGATGATGATGTCACAATAACATATAAGTGAACATGGCTGATTTTTTATGACCCTTTCTTGAGGAATGCTTAATTTTATTTATTACCAGAAATTGATGATAAGAAGCTGCTAATATCCATTAGTTGATATTGAAACCTGACAGCTTTAAGACTTGAGTGCTTCAAATGCCAATATTTGAATGCCAATATTCAAATATTCTGAGCCAATATTTTGGTTGCTAAGCAAGAGCGTTGTTAAGTGAGTTTCACCACATTTTACAAGTTGGCCACTCCCACCCAGTCACCTGGCTGTGAAGCCACTCCCACAAAGCAGGCCACACCTACGGAAGAGGTTCTAAACTGGCCAATGAGAATGGAAGTACTGGCAGTCGGCAGAATTAGCCTGTAATAGCCTGCATTCCAACCACTGCACCACCGGGGCTCACGGTATACAACCGTGATGGCGAACCTATGGCAAGCGTGGCCACAGGTGGCACACGGAGCCGTATATTTTATGGTATATCAACCCTCAGCTTCTGCTCCCATGTGCATGCGGGCCAGCTGGAGGAGGGCCCGGGGGGGGGGGGTCGTTTTTGTCCTCTCCGGGATTCAGGAAAGCCCCCCCCAGAGCCTAGAGAGGGGGCGGAAAACAGGCCCCACAGGCCAACTGGGAAGCTTGTTCTCTGCAGAAGTGCACAGGTGGTGGTGGGGTCATGCGCGCATGGAGAGGTGGGTTGACACACGTGCGCATGTGTGTGCATGCAATAGTGCACATGTGCACAATTTTGGCACACCTTTAGAAAAAGGTTAGCCATCATTGGTATATGATATAAAGTATCATACGCATATATACTATTTGATTCAGTTTATATATTCATGGTCTATAAATCATACATGAATACAATGTGAGTCGGCAGACACTGATATAATCCTCTGGAATGTTCTCTTTTTGGAAAGGGCAGATTTGGGAATTCCATGTTTTATAATTAATTGTAATGCTAATCATAAAATTATTTTAAATGTATCTCATTAAACGTGAGTGATTTTGCTCCCAATTGATTTCAGTATGTATACCCAAATAAATTCTTGATCTATTAAAGGTGCAGGTTGCAATCAGTTTCGAAGCACATGAGAAAGGCTGCAATCTTGGATTTTTAAAATATTTTTTTTACATATTACTAGTTTATTTGGTCATGAATGTTTTAATAAGCACCCTGAGCAAATTGAACTATTTTATATTTTCAGCCTATAAACTAGAAAAAAATCATGGGTATCTTCTTCCCCTTCCATGAACAGATTGTTAACAGGCTTTTCGTTTCATTTCTCGCTACAGTTGCTTTGTGTGAGCAATTTCTCTTCAACGAGAAAAATAAAGTAATGATTACTATTATTGAATCATGAATAAGTTATAATTCCAGAAGAATTGTTGTATACATAGGATGAAATTCAAAGAGTTACAAGAAAACATTTCATCTAATAGATTAAAGGAACATGCTGGGTTCACCAATTTGGGAACCAGTAAAACACGTTTATTCTCAAAATGCAGTAAATACTCAATACTTCTGTCCCTGCTGATCCTGACTGAACTTGCCTATTATCAACAGATCAGTGATTGGATGAACAGTTTCATTTCTGTTAATTGGTTGTTGGGACATGGTTTATAATTGTGATGAGAATGGGAAGTTACCTTGTTAAGTAGTATATATTTTTTGCTTTCTTACACCTTTTTTCTTTTTTAGTTTATGTTATTTTTACTATTGTAATTAAATATTCTAATGAAATTATTAGAGAGCAAAATAAAAAGACCTTGGATCCCACTATGGATATAGTAATAGAAATATCACTACAGTGAAAAGGCCTATCTTTAACTTCCTCCTCCTCTTTCACATAGCAATACATGATCTAAACAACTATTAAATTGCGAAGGAAGATATAAAATGTACAATTGCAGAATGTTTGAAACTGTATAATCCCAACATCGAATACTGAAAATCTTGATTTAATAGATCCCCATTTAGCAAACTTTGAAGGCAACAAGCTATGTTTCTGTTTGGAAATTCCCCTGAAGTCTTTTGGATCAGAAGTGACAACATAAAGCAATTGAATGTATGTGAATTTTATATCATTTGCAATTTAAAAGTTGGGAGGAATGAATACAGCTTCCCCCATTTTGCTCCATTAAATTAAGCTTTCACTGAGATAAGCTGGAAGGAAATATTTTCCAATTTAGCAGGAGTAATAGCAAGTTTATATAAATGTTAGGGTTTTGAATCAACTCTTTCAAGTGAAGTTTCACTCTTGTTCATCATTCCTTAAAGTTTTATTAGTACATACCTGTATAAGTTTGCCCATCGTGGATATTAAAGTGAATTTTTTACCTTTTATTTTGCTGGAGGAAAAGTACTAACATAATTGAAATCTGGAAGAAAAATGAAGAAATCAGGTTTTATATTTGTATCAAAAATCATAATATAAAGAGATAGAAAACAGGGAAACATGAGTATGTTGGCTTAAATTCAACCTATTAGAAAATCTCCACAGGATGAAGAGTTAGGGAAAATTTTGCATTTGTGCAATTACAATTTCATTTGTTCTCTGCCAATGCCATCAGAGGAAATATGTATGAAAAAAAATCATTATCATGATGAAAAATATATGATGGAAATTTTTAAGATTCATTAGTTGGGATGCAACTATTTTTTCCCTCTCCATGTCCCTCCTGGTTTATGAAAACCTCACAGGAACCGATATTTCATTCAATCTAAACAATGGGGAATGACTTCTTGTGGCATGGGATGGTGTTACCTGCTTTGAAGAACATTTAACATCAACATGACGCCACTGGGTGAGTTGATTTATTGGCAACAATAAAGTATATTGAGGATTCTCAGTTATACATCTCTGCTCAAGACTGTCTATAACACGGGTGTCAAACTCACGGTGTCACATTGCTGACATGGGACATTTCACGACATTGTTCCCTTTGCGGAGCTGGGGTGGGTGTGGCCTGAACATAACGCATTCAGCCTGTGGGCCATCAGTCTGACAGCCCTGATCTATAAGGATTCGGTTGAGGTTCTCTGGGCCCTGCAGGCTGTTAAAGGTCTGGATGGGAGGAAAAAGCTCCAACTCAACTCTACCAAGATTAGTAGTTTTGGGTTTTAGCTTTCTCCCAAATTGTGGAGAGTTTTTAGATAGCAGATAAAGTTGGTGTGAAATTGTGAAGCAGTAAAGCCCAAGAAACTCCTTCCACAAATCCATCTTATATATCAATACAATACAATAGCAGAGTTGGAAGGGACCTTGGAGGTCTTCTAGTCCAACCCCCTGCCTAGGCAGGAAACCCTATACCGTTCCAGACAAATGGATATCCAACATCATCTTAAAGACTTCCAGTGTTGGAGCATTCACAACTTCTGGAGGCAACTTCTGTTCCACTGATTCATTGTTCTAATTGTCAGGAAATTTCTCCTCAGTTCTAAGTTGCTTCTCTCCTTGATTAGTTTCCACCCATTGCTTCTTGTTCTACCCCCAGGTGCCTTGGAGAGTAGCTTGACTCCCTCTTCTTTGTGGCACCCTCTGAGATATTGGAAGACTGCTATCATGTCTCCCCTGGTCCTTCTTTCCCTTAAACTAGACATACCCAGTTCCTGCAACCGTTCTTCATATGTTTTACTCTCCAGTCCCCTAATCATCTTTGTTGTTCTTCTCTGCACTCTTCCTAGAGTCTCCACATCTTTTCTACATCGTGGTGACCAAAACTGGATGCAAATATTCCAAGTGTGGCCTTACCAAAGCATTATAAAGTGGTATTAACACTTCACGTGATCTTGATTCTATCCCCCTGTTTATGTAGCCTAGAACTGTGTTGGCTTTTTTGGCAGCTGATGCATATGGCTGGCTCATATTTAAATGGTTGTCCACTAGGACTCCAAGATCCCCTTCACAGTTACTACTATTGAGCAAGGCACCACCTATACTGAGGTGGCGCAGTGGTTAAATGCAGCACTGCAGGCTACTTCAATAGTTCTGCAGCTCGGCGGTTCAAATCTCACCGGCTCAGGGTTGACTCAGCCTTCCATCCTTCCGAGGTGGGTAAAATGAGGACCCGGATTGTTGGGGGTGATATGCTGACTCTGTAAACTGCTTAGAGAGGGCTGAAAGCCCTATGAAGCGGTATATAAGTCTAACTGCTATTGCTATTGCTATACTGTACCTGTGCATTTGGTTTTTCTTGCCTAAGTGTAGAACCTTAACTCTTTTCACCATTGAATTTCATTTTATTAGATAGTGCCCAATGTTTAAGTTTGTATAGATCCTTCTGTATCTTTTGTACTTTTGTATCTCCTTCTGTTTCTTTGTATCGATTGTACTCCTTCCTAGATCAAGAGACTCTGCAAACAATCACTTCTTCCTTGGCAATTTCCTGATTGGGCTACTGAAGAATGTTCTGGGCTGTCTTTGAAGAACATTCAAGAACTGAACTCCACACGACTTTTTTTTCTTCCTTTTTATACTACAACAGTTAAAGTAAAGTGGATTCAAATTTATTTTTAACACTTTATTCATTTTAAATCATCTTCTTGACTCTTCACGGGAATAACTGCCACGCTGAAGTGCTCACATCCCATCCCGTTGGAGGGTCTTAAAATCCTGGCTTTTCCTGCAGGTCTTTTGAAAATATTCATCAAGCCCACTTTATATTTTTGCCTTAGTTGATTTAACCTTTTCACCCAGAATCCTGGCATGAGTTTTAAAATGGTTTTTGTATGGACATTTCTGTATTCTTGCTTGTTAGATATCCAGAATTGTTTGATTAGGATAGAACCAAATAAATGCCCAAAACTATTAAGTAGTAAGTAGGTAAATAAGTGACATAAAAAGCAAGGGTCGACTTCTTTGCTTGATACAGTTTGGCCATCAAGTTCATAAAATATACCGTCTGCAGAAGCGATAGATGGGCCATTCGTGCCTACGGAGGGGTGAATGTATTATGATAGACTGCAGTGGAATGGCTGCTTCCCAGGAAGGAAGAAGCATATTCCAACACACAGCCTGACGTTCGATAGGAGGCAGAGAAAAATTATGGACAGGCACTCCCTAGAATCTGCCAGGGCATCATATTTGTTAATGTGAGAGTAGTGCGGGTTTAGTCTAGCAATTTTCTGTCTACTTGATGTGAGCAAATAAAGAACTGACTTTCATTGGATTGTTGCCAAGCCATTCTTGGGCCTGACAAAGTTAGGGGACTGGAGCACCATAGATCTAAATACTGACTCAAGGTTTTTGTTTTTTTTTTTTTAAATTGTTTTGATGTATTCTTAATGTCTATGGAGATTCTCAGTCGACATCCAGGTCATAATTATCCCAAAGCTGCTTTTTCAAAAGGTAATTGTTTTTTCCTTGAAGACATTTGGCTTCTCATCCAAGAAGTTTCTTCAATTCTGACTGAACTTCTTCAGAACTGCCTGCCAAACGTTGGAAATTCAAGAAGACTCCAGGTACTTATTATCATATGTGGTGGACATGTATGAAAGCAAGACAATATTGGGCAAAAAGACATAGTTGGTTGGAAAAGACGATTAAGCAGAATATAGATTTAAAGCCAGAAAATTTTTTATTAGGTATAATACCAGAAAGCTATAGCAAAGGGACTATATATTTAATGCTACACGTATTAACAGCAGTGATAATTGTGTTTGCACAATTTTGGAAAGATGAGAACACTCCATCAGATGAAAATATAATTTGGAAAATATTGGATTGTGCATAGATGGATAATTAACATTGAAAACAAAAGATAAAGGAGATACAGAGTATTATTTAACATAGAATAGGTTTTATCAAAGGTTAGATTTAAGAGGTAGAAATTAGATGAAGAAAGAGCTTTGCTATGTTCAAGTAAAATATGAATGTTGTTTATAACTATAAGTATGATATTATAAGCCATAGAATTACAAACAAGCTAATATAATTATAAATATGGTTAGAATTATTCTGTTATCAATTATCCATTATTACTATCAGTATACAGTATATGTTATTTTTTTCCTTTTTTCCTTTTGTAAAATAGTATGCCTGGACAATACACTGTATTCAAAATACTTATATATATAAATTAAAAAAACTTGACATAAAAAAAAGAACTGAAGAAGCTTCTTGGATGAGAAGTGAAATATCTTCAAGGGGGAAAAAAGGCAAGTTACCTTTTGAAAAAGCATCTTTGGGATCTAGGTTTCCAAGTTTCTTAGGTTTTAATATTGCTTTTTTATAATTCAATCGTGCATATGTTTACTTAAAAGCAAGTCTCATGAAGCTCAGAATGAATTATTGGCCAAGGAGTATAAACAAGATTGTAACTTGCAATGAAATAATGAAGTAACTAGGGCCTTAACTCTTTTCCTCTCTAGAGAAGCCTAGGAATTTAAATTATATTGCTAGTGGTTGTGAGAAGAAAAGTGATTGACTCCCTCTGATGATTGACAGGAAACAGCTTTTTCATAGATAATATTTAGCCTTATAGAATAGTAATCTTCTTCCTACTCGAAGACTGCAGTCATGTGGTCCTTTCTAAAAGTTCCTCCCTGTGTCATTCAGATAGGCTGGGCTTGGTGTAAGAGTTTCCAATCTGCTTGACTTATTACTTCAGGCCTGTCAAACCAGTGGCCCCTGGTCCAGATGTGTCATGCACAGGCCACGCCCACCCCAGGTCCACAAAGGCAGAAAATGTCATGATACATCATGATACATCACGTGACGTGATCGGGTTTGACATCCGTGTATTACATTATCCAAGGAGGGGAGGGGAGCAGGCTGGGGGATCCTGTGCCTAAGAAAGAAAAAATATATATTCTTTTCCATCTACAAATGCAGGCGTGAGAGTGTTTACAGTACTATCAACTCAGTTGCCCTCAGTTGCTCTCTTTTAACTCCCTCCAACCAACAGAATGCATCGGAATAAATCTTTTAAGCTATGATTCAGCGAGTGAGCCCTTAAATTGTGAGCAAAATATATTTCAGATGGTTCTGATACCTGAAATGCATGCTAAGATTAACTGGAAAAACTCTTGCCCTAGACTTACTATGAAAGGGGTTGGTTTGGTTTGATTTAAATTCCTCTCGGTGCTTCCGAATGTTTGCTTTTATATCCCAAAATTTATGTCTAGATTTATCCTCAAATCAACTTTGTTGGCAAATTTACTATTGAAACATCTCACAGCATGGATAGAATATACTCATAGATACTATTTGGAAACACTTTTTTATTCTCTTGAGAGTTCTGCAGCAACTAATTAAATAAGGTTCCATTGTTCCTAGCAGTCTAGGAAGCATCCATAATATTCATGGCTTCTTTCCTACAGAGATTCTTTTAAAATTCATCTTGGTCCTTTCAGAAGGTTTTGTTGGGCCAGCTCCAAAAATGGATCTCTCAATTGGTCCTCAAGTCATATTTGTTGGAAATTTTACTACTGAAATATCTCACAGCATGAGTAGAATATGTCCATAGCTACTAATTGGAAATGTTTTTCAACTCGCCACAGAATTCATGTCTTCCTTCCTACAAAGACTCTTTTTATTGAATATTTGTTTATTCATATTTATTTATTTCTCTTTTTTAAGATTTGATAATGGACACTGTTTCGAGGAACCGTAATATGCTATGAGTAATAAACTTATTTTATGGAATTTCGATTTAAGGAAGGAACTTATATTGGATTTCTTTTTATGTAGATTGTGTTATTGTGTTATAAAAGACAAGTGGTATTATATAATTTGAATACAGTGGCACACAGTCTTAACTGGAGATTAATGTTTAGATAACTTAAACCTTTAAAGATTAAAAAAAGCTTATATCAATATTAGCTAAGATTTCTGAAATGTTAATGTTGATAAACCTAACACTGCTTAAAGTTTATATCTAAAACTAAATTAATAAATAACTTCAAAATACATTAATTTATTATTTACCTGATAAAGAATATTTTTCTTAAATTTAATTCTTAATATTAAGTTCTCAATTATATTGTTACTTAATGTTGTTGGCGTATATTAAAAAAAATCAAAGTAAAAATGCAAAGTTTTTTTCATTTTCATAACATATAACCACATGTACGTAGCCAACATCATATCGTATTATTAAATGTTAACATCAATTAGTCTTGTCATCCACTCCCAAAAACAATTATTGGCTCTTCTGCTCTCCATACACCATATTTGTACCTTATCCATCACTTTCTTCTCCCTCTCTCCTCCCCCTCCCTACCTCCTTTCTTCCCTCTCTCGCCCTTCTCTTCTCTACTGCCCCTTCCTCTCTCCTCTCTCCCCTTTTCACTCCTTCTTTCTCTCCTCCTCTTCCCCACTGCCCTCTCTCCTATCCCTCTTTCCTTCCCTTACCTCTCCCCTCTACCTCACACTCTTCATGTCATTTACTTGGTGTATTTCAGCTTCTGAGCGAGGTCCATTTTATTTATAATTCCTTTTCAATATACATATTTAATTTTAACATATATCTTCCTCCTTTTTTAAAAAACAGAAAAAAGTATACATATATAGTCATTGTGCTTTAAAACTCCCCCCCCCCCCCCGCCTCATTTTGGGTGAGATGTAGACCTGGTTACAATTCCCAGCTATTTTCATCATTATATTTATATACTTATGCATCCTTACACGCCTTCACCTTGTGATTCTGTCTTTAAATCTCAATAGTTTCCCATTGTAAGTATATTTCATGTTCCCTCTCCATTTTTCCATATCTTGGTTTAGGTTACCTTTAATTGTCTATAAACGGCAATCCTTACTGTTGAATGTTAATTGCAATTCCCTTAATCTACTATATAGAATAACAAGCGGTACACATCTCACTTTGTTCATCATCTTAGAAGTTCTATATATGTCCATGTTTCATATATTTTGACCCATGCTTAATTGTCCTTCTATTGTCAATTAGCAACTCAGTTTAATGATCACGTACTAAAGTGAATCACAAACCTCTGCTTTACAATCTCCCCATATCAATTTCATATTTGTCCTTATTCCATATATTTTGTCTGCTTTTTATTTCCTTTTGTTAGGACACATCCCACCTTTTCAATTTTTCCTATACCACTGCCAAACCCAATGGAGTTTTTTGTCTGCTTTTATTTCCAACCTTTTCTACCCCTCATTGTCTCCCTCCCCTTCTTCCTTCCCTTCTTCTTTAAATACCTGCTTCTCTGAATTCAGAATTCTATTCAGACTTGATTTTAATGATTTATGCATATTTTTTATAATTTAACAGTTAATTATACAGTTCTTATTTCAGAATTCTGGTCCACCTTAAATTTATCTAATTCAGCTGCTGTGGAGAAGAACGACAGGAGCCAGCTTGGTCTTTTGTTCTTCCTTAATGTTCAGTTCCAAAATTGCATTTAGTTATACAGAACTTATTTCAAAGTTCTGGTCTACCTTAAATTTAGCTAATTCAACTAGTATGAAAACGGGAGCTGGAGCCATCTTGATCTTTTGCAGAAAAAAAAAACCTTCATATTTTCCCAGCTCTTGACTTTGTTATTATTTTTCCCTTGCCACTCTCCACCTCTCATTGGCCACAGTTGCTCAAAATATATCAATTGGAACACACTTGCAAAAGCAGCCAAACCCTTCGCCTCCTGCTTTTCCAAGTTCTGATTTATGGCAGTTGGTTAATTAAAACTTCCTGCACAGGGAAGAGTAGGTTATCAGTTGTCAGTGAGAAAATAGTTATTTTTTCTTGAACTTTCTCTGTTGTTGCATTCCACCACTCATTAATTGGACTTGCTTAAGATATAGTATATTAGTTGGAAGACATTTGGATGAAGTAACTCCTTCAGAATGTTTAGTTTCTATTTCAAATTCAAAACCAAATTTAGAGTTTGTGTTTGAGTGGGTTTGTCACTTCTCTGCTTTCTCCCTTTCTGTCTGAATTGTTTCAAACAAATGTCTTTTTTGGGGGGGGGGTAGTGTTTCAACCCTCCATTTTCCTTTCTTTCTTTCCTTTTGCCAAAATCCAGATCTGTCTATTAATATTATTTGTACTGTCAAGATTCTTTGCCTTTTTCAAATTTTGATTTATGACTGTGGGTTAAATTTTCTTACCGGTCTTTCATCTCAACCTCAGACTCCTATTCAATTGCTTTGGCTGGAAGCCAGCTTCTTCTGCAGCCATGTTGCCATGTTCCCCCCCTACTCTGATTCAGAGGGACCTGTTGCCTCCCTCTGGGTCTGATGAGATGCTGCTCCGCTTCTTCACCCCCCTCCGGGGGGGGGGGGTCTGATCCAAAAAAGGATCCCCGGAGTTGGTTTGCCAGACAGGGTTCATGTGAGGCTCTCCAGAGCTCACATCCCCCCCCCCACATGTCTGTCCAGCTGGAGAACCACAAAAAGTTTTTTTTTAAAGCTAATTATTTTCTAACTTCCAATTTAGAAATCTCTTAAAAACCATGTTGTAATTATTTATATTTGCCATGCTCCATAATATATTGTATATATGGGAAACCTTCTTGTTATAATTGGGTCAAATTCTGTTGTGAATGTATGCTTTTAATTTTACCATTGCTCCATATTCTCTAAGTTTAAGTTTCCACATCACAATTGTATCTTTCTTTCTTTCAGTATTCAGGAAAAAAAAATATTGTCACTACTGTGAGAATATATCTCATTAAATTGTGATGGGGTTTGTTCATTTTTCCCCCTGAGATTGTACGTAGGAAAAAAATGTAATTTCATTTTGAATTGAATTTCCAAAATTTCTGCATTGTAGTAGGTATATCTGCTGAATCTATTTTGAGGATTTTTGAATGTGTTCTGACCAGTAGTGGGTTTCTAATTTTTTTACTACCAGTTCTGCTGTGCACACGTGCATTCTTCTGCGCGTGGATAGAAGTTTCCAGGTGGGTGGACGGAGCCTCCCATCACTGCTACTACTGGTTCTCTCGACCTGGGCCGAACCGGGAGCAACTTACCTCTGGCTCTTACCTAGGCTTCCCAAAAGTACGAAGTCAACTCGTTATCCTGATAAAACCCCTTTTATTTAGTTTAAAGTGAATTCCGCTCCAGGAAAGTCCCGGGCAACAGTCTTTCAAGAGATTTCACAACTGATGGCTTGGAGAGCTGCCAGGCCAATATCTTCTAAAGGCCACTCTGTAACAGACAATATTTGGCAAGAGGTCAGGAACAGATCTTCACCCTAAGGAATTGAACTAATTGTCTCCTGCAAACTCCCCTCCCCTTTTGCTCCTCTTTATTCCCTACGGGAGGGGTCATTCACTGTCCACCTGTGGCTTAACTCTTTAGTCGACCCTTGTTCCTTAGCTATTCCCTTCTCCTGGCAGCTCTGTGCATGTGCACACTGGGAACAGGCCTCAGCCGTTCTGCTCCACTGATGCCCGACTTCAAAGGCAGCTGATAACTGTCAGACAGCCCTGGCCACATCTCTGCCTCTGATGCAGAGCACTCATCACAGCCTTCCCCAGACTCCAGGACTGGCCCATGTTCCTCCCCAACCTCCTCACCGTCTGAGTCTGCCACCAGCTCTGCTGGCCATTGGCAGGCCACAACAACACGTTCATCATGTATGCTAAAACGTCCCTCCTGTTTCATGGCATTTTTGACATTTATTACTGCACAATTTATCTATATTGGATATAATTGATGGAGTTATGCACCATCTATAAAGCATATTACTCTAATTTTCTCTTGGAGTATAGATAGTATCCATTTTATCATTGTTCTTTATTTGTTTTATCTCTATCTCGTATCTGAATAGGACTTTATACATAACATAAGAGTATTGGTTTTATATAAACAAATATATTTGATATAAGCAAATATATCAAACTCTGTCTTTTTTTCTTAACAACCTTCCCTTGTTCCTAGTTGTATCGAATTTCATCAGACTTGCCAAATCTAATTGCACATTATGAATTTTGTTGGAGACAACAAGAGGCTTTGATATATCATGGCCGATAACACAATTTAGCTAGATATAGATAAAGTTGCTTACTGCCAACTGCTTGCAGAAATTTTGATAAATGTTAGTCATTTGCAACTTAGTGCTATTCAGATGCATTAGACTATAGCCCCATAAATTTCAGCTAAACTCATGCTGTAATAATAAAATATGCTGGAGGGCACCATTTTGTTAATAATGACGGATGATTACAGTTGTCCGATGCATGTATAAAGTAAGTTTAGATTCTTACAGAAATTGTTTGCCTGAAACATTTTACCATAGTTACTATAGGACTTAACTACTCAGAGGTGGTATTCAGCAGGTTCTGACCAGTTCTGGAGAACTGGCAGCGGAAAGTTTGAGTAGTTTGGAAAACCGGTAAATACCACCTTTGACTGGCCCCACTCCCATCTATTCTCTGCCTCCCGAGTTCCAGCTGATCAGGAGGGAATGGAGATTTTACAGTATCCTTCCCCTGCCACGCCCACCAAGCCACGCCATGCACATTTTTTTTAATTATTATTTTATTAACATTTATAGGCCGCCCTTTTCCCTGAGGGGACTCAGGGCGGCTTACATAAAATCAAGGGAGGGATATACAAACAATAACGTAGACAAACATAGAATAAAATAATGAGCAACATTCATTCATCATTCGGGAGGGGCGATTATCTTTGTCCCCAGGCCTGACGGGATAGCCAGGTCTTGAGGGCTGTGCGGAAGGCCTGGACAGTGGTGAGAGTACGAATCTCCACGGGGAGATCGTTCCAAAGGGTCGGAGCTACTACTGAGAAGGCTCTCCTCCTTGTAATTGCCAGCCGGCACTGGCTGGCAGATGGAACTCGGAGGAGGCCCAATCTATGAGATCTAATTGGTCGCAGGGAGGTAATTGGCAGAAGGCGGTCTCTCAAGTACGCAGACCCACTACCATGGAGGGCTTTGTGGGTGACTAATAGCACCTTGAAGCGCACCCGGAGATCAACAGGTAGCCAGCGCAGCTCGCGGAGGATAGGTGTTATGTGGGTGAAATGAGGTGCACCCACGATCACTCGCGCGGCCGCGTTCTGGACTAGCTGAAGTCGCCGGATGCTCTTCAAGGGCAGCCCCATGTAGAGCACATTGCAGTATTCCAGCCTAGAGGTCACAAGGGCCCGAGTGTTGTGAGGGCCACATCAAGCCACGCCCACAGAACCGGTAGTAAAAAAAAAATTTTAATCCCACCACTGACCCAGGCAACAGAAGATGGGAAAAACATTTGAATTTCATCACTGTATCTACTGGACTAAAGGATTGGCTGACAATGATAATTAACTTCTAACTGGGATTGGCAGAATTACCTTGATGCCACAGAGGAAGTTGGTAGTGGAAGTCCGTTAAATGCGTACACTGAGAAAGCTGAACGAATGCAGAACAACCATAAAATGAACTGAACAGAGAGCTAGAATAGAGGTCAGCTGGGTCAAAACAAATGTGAAATCCTAGTTAATACGTGAGCGCAAAAGAATGAGGGCAAACACAGAAGAAGTAAAGTGCCGATTTTTATTTCTTCCAAAGAGGACAAACTCGAAACCATAATTTGCAGAGACCTGCACATATTATAGTAATAAAGGAAGCCAGCTAGTTATATCTTTGTGTGCTGTTCCTAGCATTATATGAACCTTACAAAATTCTTATTGAGATTGAGGACATGCTGTGCTAAAGCATGAAGAGATTTAGTTTAGGAAGACAGCATGAGGTTGCTTGTGACTCTAATGCCAAAATGATAAAAGTGGTTTGTTATAACAAACTGTTCAGTCACAAGTTCCTTTAGGATATTGAAACCAAATTGCAGATATATCCTTACTGCTGCTTGATCTGTCATTGCAAATGGAAATAGAAAAATGCAGATTTAATTTAGCACTTTAATGGTTTGCAGTGAAATTAGGAGAGATTAACAGGAGATTAATTCTTTAGAGAAATTGACACACCTAGACCACTTTAATGCTGAACACATTGCTGATTTCCAAAAACATGCCAAACATTTGTATTTCACATAA
This sequence comes from Thamnophis elegans, assembly GCF_009769535.1. NCBI lineage: Eukaryota > Metazoa > Chordata > Lepidosauria > Squamata > Natricidae > Thamnophis > Thamnophis elegans. Next base: position 220,786 of record NC_045551.1, read on the forward strand.
TTGTCAAACTTGCTTATTTTGCTGACATTTTTGCACAGAATGTTCTTGCAGTAATTGGTTCCCACAGAATCAATTCATAGATTGTTTTTCAAGAATTCAGCAAAAATATTATCCCGGAGTAAACATTGCCATATACTCACCTGAACTTACAGTATAGCTGATCATTCCTTGTTTCAGTTCAGGAATGTGTTAGATTTTACTTTCTTTCCTTTAATAACTACCTTCTTAAAGACAGTCCCTGTCTATGGGCACTCATAATACTTCTAATTACTGTTGTGCAGTGCAGAATTATTGGTTTCATTATATAGTTTTTTCTTTTCTTTTTTTCTTGCCTTTTGCCTGCCTGACTAAATATGTTCCAGACAAAACTCCACAAGAGTAAACATTTCAGGTTAACATGCATTACAGGTAGTCCTTGACTTACAACCATCCACTGAGTAACCATTCAAAGTTACAACAGCGCTGAAAAAAGTGACTTATGACCATTTTTCACAGTTATGACTGCTGCAGCATCCCCAGGGTCACGTGACCAAAATTAGACTTTTGGCGACTGGCAAGTCTCTATGATGTTTTTCAGTGTCCTGGGTTCATGTGATCATCATTTGATATGTGACAATCTGACAAGGAAAGTTAATGGGGAAGCCAGATCCACTTAACAACTGTGTTACTAACTTAACAGCTGCAGCGATTCACTTAATGACTGGGGCAAGAAAGGTCATAAAATGGAGCAAAATTCACTGAACAAGTGTCTTACTTAGCAACAGAAATGTTGTGTCCAGTTGTGCTTGGGACTAGCACAATATAGGACTACCTGTATGTACGTAACAGTATGCCTACTGCTTTTTACTAGCTTTCCCTTAGGGATAAATTACATGATAGACAAGACGGATAATGTGAATCCATCCTGAATCACCAATGGCCATTCAACAGACTGTGGGAGACTGTGGAAATCAGGTGATGGGGGAGAGTACCAGAGTGTACCACATGTGGGAAAAGGTACCACCACCCTTGTATAATAAATGTGGAAATAAATGTCTCAAGGTTCCTCCATTTAATTAGCTTGGTAATTAAAAGTCTGCATAGAAATTTAGTTTTATGGTTTTCAGGATTTTATCTTTAAATGTGATTAGCATTAAAACTGCCTTTCTGTATTCTTGGATGTATCAGGTTCAAAAGGTTTTGAGATACTGACAAATTGATTTTTATGACTGTACAAATCCTGAAGTATGAAACATCATTTTGCACATGTAGCTAAAGTTTTTTTTAAAAATCCCAGTGCTTTATTTTTGCTCTTGGCCTTGTTCTTTTGTTTTGATTATATTTTTTAGCCTTGGTTAAGGTTTCATGTTTGGGTTTGTTGTCTTTATTGTTTTATTCCTGTTTGCAATTGTATAAGATTCTATGCTGGTTGAGATGGTGGTTGATTCAAATGAGATAAAAGCCTAGAATGGATGGATGGATGGATGGATGGATGGATGGATGGATGGATGGATAAATGAATATGTTTTCCTGGGCACATGGGGCAGCCACAGATGATCATGGAAAAAACACCATTGTTTTGTAAAAGTTGCATGCAGTGCTTTGTATGGCCAGAAGCACTTTTGAACTCTTTTGAACTGTTGCACCTTGTAGAAGACTAGAACCTTCTAATGCCTTCCTATCTCGTTAGCATATGTTCATTTTAACTTCATTGTATTCTCCTATTACTGTAATAATCAATATTGCAAATTTAAAAATAATCCAACCAATTTTAATGTTTTCTTTTCCTCTTGAATTTACATCATAACCCAAAATACACACTTTTGAGGGCATTTTGATTTTAAAATTGCATTTTTAATAAGCATTTTGGACATTTTGAGTTGAGATCCATGTCTGAACGATATTGCATTATTCAAATATTTCTTTCTTTTAAAAAAAGACACCCAAGCATAATTGGTTCAATCTGTTTGTTAAATCTATAAAGCCTTCATTACGTCTGTTGGCTTGGATGGGAAAAAAAGAGAGCAAAATAAAGCACCCTTGAGATCCAAGACAACAAGATACCTCCGATAGATTTTGTGTCTGGTTTGTTCACATTGCATTACGTGCTTTCGTTTTTCATAATGTGGCCAAGTCCATCTGCTGTTTTCTCATGCATATTCATGTAAAAAAGAAGCTTTTGCAGGTGCTCAGTGGAAGAGAATGGAAGTTTCTGAACAACTGCAGTAGGTTATTGTCATCTGGACACAGACCACAATCACCGTTGGAACACAGGGTTGATATACCTCACCATCCACAATGCGCTTATGCCAGCCATTCCTGCGAAATTTAAAATCAAAGCAAATTTTTTTTTGATTCCTCAGTTAAGCAAGTAAGATAATCTTGTTTCCCACCCATCTCCAACACCTTCTAAAGTTCCATCCATAAATAACTATGTTTTTATTCAATCCACTAAAGATATCAAATTTCTTTGAACGGTAATCCTCCCATATATCATCCATGCACAAGAGAAATCAAACCAGACTTAGGGGAAAGTTTTATACATTTAAAAAAGCAGCCCATCAATTAGATACGTGAAGACAGAATTTGCTCAGTCAGCATAGAACCTTTTGCCTATGGATCCAGGTCTTAACCCCGTTAAATCAAGGGTCATATTTCCAAACAGACAAGAAGAATTAACCACCCGCAAATGAAAGAATTAAATAAGGAGTTTTGCCCTTTTACATTTCTCTTGTGGATACTAAGGTCATTTCCCAGGATTCTCCTTGTGGCTTGTTTGTTGCAGTGAATTGAAGTGGATTTTCACTCTATGGAAATGACAGGCAATCAATAAAGTTGCAAATTTAGAGACTGTGACTTTATGATCCTTCTGAAGTAGAAATATCGACATTCTGTGTGACAGCTGGCTGCCGTCCTAATGGTGGTTGTAAACATTTCAGAGCGAGAACAAGAATCACTGCGATTGCATCCAGCCCGTATATGCAGAGGAAGATGTAAATCGCTCCAGCAGCAAACAAGCGTTCAGGGAGCTTAAGCAAACGCTTCCAACCTCACCCAGTGGGATTGAAGGCAATCAGAGAGGAGCCGTACAGCTAGTTTTTAAACTATTGTTAGATAGTTATGAATGTTTTCTTCAGCAGGTTTAGAAAAGCTGACATGCATCGTAGATTGCGGTAGCAAGTTGCAGAGTGTTTCATGCCTTTGTCGGTGCCAGAATCTGCCCCTGTCATGTCTACCTCCAAATTCCCTTTTTTTTTAAAAAAAACAACAACTTTTTTATTAGTTTATGTTGTAGCATACAAAGAAAATGCAAAAGCAAATAATAGGAAAAAGAGGGAAGGGAAGAGTGAAGAAAAGAAGGGAGAAAGAAAGAAAAGGCATTAACATCACACATCAACTTTTTACTTTCACATAATAGTTTAAACTAGCCATCTCTAGAACAACAAATCCATCGAATCGATAAAACCCAGAGTCAAAGTTTCATTTTTTTCCATTTCAAGCACAAAGTCCAGAAGCGATTTTCAGGTAGAAATGAAAGTATTTGTATTTTTGTCTTTGATCAAGCCCGTCAATTTAGCCAAATTCCATGTTATGGTCCTCCTCCTCCCCCCCCCTCCTCCTCCTCCTCCTCCTCCTGTTACATCTCTGTTTGAGCATACCTTGTAGTTTCACATTCCAGGGGACTAGCATAAGATTTAAAAGAATTGTCCCATCTCTTGTCATCTAGGCTGTTGGTTAAAAAAGGAAAGCTTCCCAGCTAGTCATAAAGCTGTTTTAGCAAGCAGCCTGGACCCAAATGGTGGGCTAGATGGTGGCACAGAAGGCAAACAAAGGCCTGTTATATAGTCAGTGGCTTATAGTCAAATGGAAGGAAGAAAACAGTATTCCCAATTACCTCCAGAGGATGCATTTGTAATTGTACACGCTTATGCATAGCTTGATAGTAAGCCTGTTTGAAATGGCTGTTCCTGACCCACTTTCCCGCTCACGTATATTGAATAGATTAGAACTTTCTGGAATAGATTAGAACTTTCTGGAAATGTTTCAATACACCCAAGAAATACATTACTTTAAAATATTATCTTAGTTTTGCTATATATTATTTTGATATCTTTCAGCGGCACTGTTTACCTTTCTTACTGACAAGAAAACTCATTACACGTTTCAGAGCATCAGGATCCGTGCAACAATTTTGTCTAATTATGCTTTGAGAGAATTGCTTGTTTCATCACCTGGAAATGACTTCTTGGAAAGCTTTGATAAATCACCAGCCATAAATAATGATGAAAGATTTGTTGGGACTCAGTAGAACTGGAGTATAAATTAAAATCAAAATGCACAGCGCAGGGAATTTCCTGGAGTATTCTGAAGAGGTTTTTTTTGGCCAAATCAGCTATTTGCCTCACTGACAGAACGTCCTTTGACTGTAAAGATCTTTAAGCGCCAAGAGTCTAGGACACTCAGTATGTCAGTGTTGCAAGTGAAGGTATGAGGCCACCACACTCGCCAAATGAGAAGCAATTCCATCTTAACGTATAAGGAAAGCCCAAGGAAATAGTAATAGCTTATGACAGTTCGGAGAGAGAGAGACGCTGAGGGCATTCATAAAACTCAGTTGAGATTCTGAGCTATAAAAGGGGAAATGGGAATTATCTGCTATATCAACAAAAGATTGTACTGCAGGAAATGCCAAAAAAAGCTTCCTCCCAGCTATGAATGATCAGAGAAACAAAGAGAGGCATTCAAAAGACTTAGAGACAAGCACCTTCACATTCAGATGCAATTACTTGTGTGAGCCTTATCAACTGTGACTGTCCAGGTATTTAAGAAAACATTACTATATCCCGAAGCTGATTGAGACACCACCAGAGTTTTCTTTACATCAGTATCCAGAGAATAAATGCACAGAATCTAGCACAGAGACTGCAATTTGGTCTCCTTCCAATGCCCCTGAAAGACGATGGACAGAGTTTCTTACCATTAGTCAGTCTGGGTGGAGCTTCTTGGGAAGATTTGTTCAAAAACATATTTTCTGGGTGGAGGAAGTTGCATTCCTGGTCTAGCAGTCACCAAGAACTTCACTTTGGTAATCAAGGACATTATTTTGTTACCAAAGATTGTAGATGCAATATTGGAATCTCCAGATAAACCTGGGAGACATTCCTATCTGCCTATCAATGGAAAGAATAATGAGCTAAAATATTTTTGTACAGTCTGATGAATTGCACAAATGAGTTTATCAGTCTTCTACTCTCCTTCCTCCCCTGTTTGGGTTGGCCAGCAAATCCACGTTCCAAGAATGAACTGGGCAGCATCAGAGTCAACACATTCTGCACAACCAAAGAACCCTTGGCTGTGCATAGACAAGGAACATAGAGATAAGGATGGAAAGCATTAGTTAGAGGTTTTCCTCCCAGCCTTTCCATTGGCCTTACCTTTGGGTGTATTCTTCTTTTCTGGCAATTGAGAGCAGGCTACTTGGGAACCCTCATGGTGTGTTATTTTGCAGATAGTCTTTTATAAGTTTAGTTTAGGGAGAGATTTCTCTACAGATGCAACTACCATTGTTGCAGGTGTGATAAAAGAAGAGGTATACAGTGTAACCTTCAGAAAAAAATCTCCTAATTCTGGCACAGTGGTTGTCCAGCTGCATGAAGTATTCATCGGGGGTGATGGAGCAGGGCATAATATGTAGAAATGTTTTAAAAAATTAAGGCCTATACATCTATATTTTATCTACGGCAGGCTCCTAGAATCCTGATTCATCTGCAAATTGCAGACTCCCAGCTTTTTGTTTGGCTAAAACCGGACATGTGTCTTTGCAAACCGCCCCTTGAGAAAACTTTATTACAAAACAACTTGCCCTTGCCTTCTTCCTAAGGCTGAGGCAGAGTGAATGGCCCAAGGTCGTAGGAGCCGAGGGGGCGCAGTGGTTAGGGTGCAGTACTGCAGGCCACTTCAGCTGACTGTTATCTGCAGTTCGGCGGTTCTAATCTCACCGGCTCAAGGTTGACTCAGCCTTCCATCCTTCCGAGGTGGGTGAAATGAGGACCCTGACTGTGGGGGCGATATGCTGACTCTGTAAACCGCTTAGAGAGGGCTGGAAGCCCTATGAAGCAGTATATAAGTCTAACTGCTATTGCTATTGCTAAGATCAGAATGAACTTTATGAAACAGTAGTTTGCTCTGTATCAGCATGAGATTAAATGCCTTTTTAATGTCATGCCAAACTCCCTTCCTGCCTTTGCCAGTTTTTAATGACTCCCCATTCTGTGCTTCGTGATCTTGAAAATCAGCCTTTATTGACCTACCTGACAACTCTGCCTTGACATCAAGAACCATTTATTAACTTTCTTCCTCTTCCTCCTTTTTTTTTAGCTTCAGGTAAAGAAGTTATTTCTCCTTCTCATTTCATCTTCATTTCTTGTTTGGTTAAATTAGACAGGACTACCACTCAGAATTCATTCTACTTCTTTACTGGATGGTCTGTTGGCTTCTTCTAGATCAGAGATATTTGAGAAATCAGTTTTCTTGTTTCTGTCCTTGGCCATATAACTCAGCTTTCATGCCCAATAAGGTCCTTTCCTCAAAATTATAATAACTGGCAGCTTTAGAAACTTTATTATAAAGCCAGCCAGGTGACCTGGATTTGTATGTTTGCTAAAAGGAGAACCGGTCAAGATGGCTGTGTGTGTGTGTGTTCATTAGCTGTCTCCTAGGCATGTTTAATGTTCAGGTAGTTTTTCCAATAAAACAAATATTCAACCCTACTTCTTCAGTTTCAAGACTCCAGAGTTCTTTACTTCAAACTACTTCACCTCAGAATAAACTGACAGAATAACGGAAGCTAGGAGGGACTCAGCAGGAAAGGATAATATCCATGGATCAATTGATTTGTGACAATTAATTAGAGCATGGGCCGAGTTACTATAAGTGAATTCCACAATGGGGAAAGATCCCTCCAGTTGCCATGCTGATAATTAGCACAGCTATAAAGATATTATTCTGAACATTGGAGGTCTCAGAAGGTCTCAGACTGAAGCGTGTGGGACCCCAATTGGGTCTTCACTGCTTTAAATCCATGTATGATATGAACTGGGCTGCCTTCAGCTTTCCTCCCCTTTCACAATAAGAGTTCTAGCATTATATGACCATTTTCTGTGTATGTTCCTGCTATTTCCAATTCCTCCCTATTAGTTAGTATCTTGATTAGCTGATAGTCGTATCTGTTTCTGCCCACTCTAAAGGAAAAAGCAGTCAGAAAGACAGTAACTGACTATGATCTCTCCTACTGAGTCTATGCAACTGCAACATCTCCACCGTCCTCTTCTGCAGTCTTCTGCACTCTTTCCATTCCTCTGAAGATTCAGATACTGTTTCATCTCTGATGGTCTGAAAACTACTTCTGAGTTCCAGCAGTGCAGATCTTCTACATATTTTTTTTCTTTTGGTAGAGATTATTTTTGTATTGCTTTCTTTTGATCCTCTTTCTCACCAAGAGTTACTTGCTCTGTCAGCTTTTATTGTAGACCCTCTTTCTTTGAACTGAGAAATCTTCACCTTCTTTGTCAGTTGAAGTACCACTCCAATTCTTTATTTTTTTTTCAAGGACTGCTGTAAACTTGTTATTTTTGCAAATATATGCCAAGTTCTTTTCAGCAGGAATGCAAACAATTCAAAACGATTACAGTTGTGACTACAAATTCCTTTGTATTTATCTTCATTTTGACTTTTTAAAGTTCTTTTTTGTAAGTTCTCTCTAACAATGGGTGAAATAGTCATACATAAAATGCTTACAGATGCTGTTGCCAGAATCATATAAAGGTGTATTTGGATCAGGGGTATCAAACTCGATTTCATTGAGGGCTGCATCAGAGTTGTGTTCGGCCATGGGGGCCGTGGTGTGCTTGGCCATAGTGGGCATGGCAGCTTGGCCTCACTCATGTTGGGGACCCCTGTGGTGGCCCGAGAACTCTGCCAGTGAGAACGGGGTTCCGAACTCCATTTTCGGCTGGGACGGCCTCCTGCCACCCTTTGCCAGCGAAAATGTGGCCCTCCTGAGCTCAGTTTTTTCTGGCAGAGGCCCTGTGGGCCGGCCTTTCACTGTTTCCAAGGCGGCCCCACTGGCAAGAACTAAGCGCCCTGTGGGCCAGATCTGGCCCACGGGCCTTGAGTTCGACATCCCTGATCTAGATTATGATCAAATTAGAGCTCCCTGAGAAGGAAAGCGGATGTGAGTTTGTTTCCTAGACTTCATCCCACTCACTCACCCAAAAGAGAATGAACAGAGCCGAGGTGGCGCAGTGGTTAGAGTGCAGCACTGCAGGCTACTTCAGCTGACTGCAGTTCTGCAGTTCAGCGGTTCAAATCTCACCGGCTCAGGGTTGACTCAGCCTTCCATCCTTCCGAGGTGGGTAAAATGAGGACCCGGATTGTTGTTGGGGGCAATATGCTGACTCTGTAAACCGCTTAGAGAGGGATGAAAGCACTGACTTTCTCTTTAAAGATCCCCATTTGCATCTTTTAACAAATGTATTTATTGCCTTTCTATTCCCAAAGTTACCTCACCAGCAGTCATGGAGGGTAGCTTTGGTAATTGCTTTTCCTGGTCAAAGGCTCCAGAAAACCTTTTCCTTTCTCCCTCCACTGCACCTCTTGACTTGGGATACAGAGATAGGAAAAACAGCAAAACTGGAAGAATACACCACTGGTTTTACTTAGTATGCCACACATATGTAAAATCAGGACACAGCTGACCAGAGAGGAAGCCTAATTAAAATTAGAAACGGGGACAGAAGAATTCACGCTGGTTCAATTTTCTCCTCTTAGTTCAGGAATGGACAGAGAGCACTTTAACTGAGTGAAGAGGAAATTATTAACAGAAGCTGCCCCTCTCTTGGTTATTTCACAGTGCAATCAAGTAGCACTCGGTGGCCATATGCATATTCAGAAGTTCATACCTGGAGAGGTTCTTATTTATAGAATGCTCAATTGCTTTAGGGCTAAATGTCGAATGTTATCCTGTCCAAGCCTGCCCAATGAACTTCAGTGGGATTTTCTTTGAGTTATAGAATTGATATAATACCTGATTATTGACAGTAGGAAATATTGGAAGGTCTTTTGACAATGCTACCTACCATTTTCTTCAAGACTGAAGAAGGAGGAGAAATGAATTTTGTCAAGAGAGTGCATTGAAAGAGAGGACGGACTGAATTTCACAAACGATTACGCCTTTGCTTTGCCTGCCACTTGTGCAACACCATGCTCCGGATACTTCGTACATATTTAGTTTATTTTTACCATGCTTCTGAGGGCCAAAGAAAGTATGTAATCAGCACTTGGGAGAGATGAAATTAAGCAACAGAATGAATCTTGTCTGTAAAATCACTTGAAGACTCAGTGGGTGACATGATTGTGGTCCAAGGGAAAGTAGGTGAAATTACTATGAAGTTGTCTCCAAGACAATAGCAATAGCAATAGCAGTTAGACTTTCAGCCCTCTCTAAGCGGTTTACAGAGTCAGCAAATTTCCCCCACAGTCTGGGTCCTCATTTTACCCACCTCGGAAGGATGGAAGGCTGAGTCAACCTTGAGCCGGTGAGATTTGAACTGCTGAACTGCAGATAACAGTCAGCTGAAGTGACCTGCAGTACTGCACCCTAACCACTGCGCCACCTTGGCTCTGTCACCTTTTTATGAATGAAATAGTGAACATACTATGCAGAGGAGGAAATAATAATGGGTCCCCAGTCAAAACAGTGTTCGGCCACACTGTCTGAAAACAATATAAAATAAGCCAAGAAACTGGCAAGGTAGTCTAAGACTAGCCTAAGATCTCAGTTTAGAGTAGGAATACCATACATGGAAGGCTAAGCCTAAAATATAGATCCTATAGAAGCAGATCGATATTTGAGCCCTTTGTGTCTTCAGCAACTGCAGTCTGTAACTTTCTCAAATTATACTGGCTTTCAATGAAAACTATATTCTCACATCTCTCCAAGCTGCCTCCAGATGTTTTGGATGCTCCAACACTGAAGGTTTTAAAGAAGAGATTGGACAACCATTTGTTTCAGATATGATATATGATTTCCTGCTTGAGAAGAGGGTAGGACTGGAAGACCTCCAAGGTCCCTTCCAATTTTGTTATTCTGTTATATAATAAACATTGAGCAGGGCTGCATTTCTTTCCAGTCTTTCCACCTCCGTGAAAAGCAGGACTTCTAGGTCTGTAGAAATATCTCTGGGTTGATACAGAGAACAATTTATAGGATAGCGTGCCACAATAAGGAACGTATCAAATGTCAGGGATAAGTATAGGAAAAAAAATAAGTCCAGTTTTTTTCCTCTTACTTTCTTTTTAGTATTTTTAACAAATAGGAAAGTACAATTCACTCAGTGGGAGAGAATCACTCAATTCAATTCAATCATTGAATTGCAAAATTTGATTATTAATAAGGCAAATATTTTTTTTCAGGGACATACTTTACGGCAGCTTAGTAATTTGATTGGTTTTATTATCTTCAGATATGTATTAAAAGAATACAAAGAAACAAAGGGATTTTTTTTAAAAAAAAAAACTGAATCTGAAAAACTTTCAGTGTTTAACTTAAGAGACTCTGGTAATTAATTGGGTCGCATGAACTCAAAAGCCCAACAAGTGAAAGACTTCAGGATAAAATGGATACAGGATTTAGATGCAGAAATAGATATACAACAGTGGGAATTTCATTGGAAGAAGAGAATTGAGTATTATAGTTAGAGAAAATTGGTATAAAATGATTTACTAGTATATTACTCTAGTTCTAACTTGCTAAAAGGATTGGTTCGTTTTCTAAAAGTTGCTGCAAATATAATGAACTAGTGCATCATTCTTTCATATCAAAACTTTCATATCTTCTATTAATCCCATAAAGCTCAACAATTTTTGAAAATGATTTCAAATGAATGAAACAAAACTTAAATGTTGAATTCCCATCCCCACTTGCATTATTTTTACTAACCTTTAATAAACAGTACTATTTACCGTACGTTCCCCACGCTTTATTGAACCAGATTTGTATATGCTGACTATTGCAAGGATATTACTATGTACTTTTTATTAGAAAGGACAGTTGAACCCTTCTATGGAACAATAGTGAATTAATTGTGGGAAAATACTTCAATATCTGGAATAATCTCATATCCAGAGTTCTGTCAAAGAAATTAATGCAAATTGGAAATTATTCCTAGGCTACAATTTAATTCATGGAATTATACCACTTACAAAATTTAGATTTCTGTCTGCAAAAAGCTTTTATTTCAATTTTACAAGAATTTTTTAATCAAAAGAAACTTTTAGTATTATGCACAGAATTTAGTGCTGTCACAATATCATTTTGTGATTTATATTGTTTGTGAGATTTATGCTTTGTGTAGATCTCAACACTGCTAACAATATTAAAGCCATCTATTCAGTCATTCACAATGAATTAATGATGTCCTGGAACTTTACTGTCTCTATGGCAATGGAAAATCCCCTGTTTACTCATTTGTATCCTACTCTTTTATATCTTTCTTATACATCTTCTCTAAAATATCTGCCTGCCTGCCTGCCTGCCTGCCTACCTGCCTGCCTACCTGCCTGCATCTATCTATCTATCTATCTATCTATCTATCTATCTATCTATCTATCTATCTATCTATCTATCTATCTATCTATCTATCTATCATCTATCTATCTATCTATCTATCATCTATCTATCTATCATATGTCTGTCTATCTACCATCTACCTACCTACCTACCTACCTACCTACCATCTATTATCTAATTGTTGTAATCTCAATGCAACTGGAACATGCCAAATTGGGCAGAGCTAATTAACAATCACCACAATTATGTGGATTACTGATGGCATAAATGAAGCCAAAAATGTATTTATTGGTTGCCAACAACTTTAAAGAAAGTATTTGAGGAAAGAAATCAAGTATTGAATTCCAAAGATTTTAAAATGCTTAAAATGCTTACAAATTCTTGTTTCTATTCTGCATATTTAAAAAGCAGAGCCTTAAGGGTTTAAGTATGTAATAGAGGGAACTATGGAACTTGATGTTTTAAACTTAAGAAAGAACACAAGTATTAATGTCAAATGTTTTCAACCATCAATGATGTTCTTGAAGGAAAAAGTCTCTACAACAAGAATCTGGTTCTCTATTTCTGATAAAGTAGCCACTTTGCTCAGCTAGTCATGCATTTGCAAGCAATTCCTAGCATTTTAAAACAATATCAGAACTATCCATCTTTCTCAAGAAATAGCTCAAGTGAAACAGTCATACTCAGAAATATCCAAGTGCCTGTAACGTTCTATTTCTCTGAAAAGACAAATTAGCTGTATATTTCATAAAGCAATGCAGTAGGTTTGCTCTCATTCATCTTTGGCTCCCCAAGACGGCTCCCGCTGGTTGCCTGATTCAGAATAAAACAGTGGGGGGGAAAAAAAATCTTGTGTTGCTTATTCTTTGGGTGTGATAACAAGATCACTGGCTGGTTTTACTCTGAGACATGAACAGAAATGTACAAAGCAATCAAGTGATGGCCACATATTTATTTAACCCATGTGCATAAAACATGCTGCAAACATTTTTAAAACTAAAAGGAGGATTTAGTGTGGTCGAAATACCCTTTTTAATGCAAGATATGAATAATTAAAATGGATATGACAAATCCAAGATGCCAGCAGTGTTTTCCTGTCTTCTTTAGAAAGTCCTTTGAAATAAGAATGTGAAATAAGAATGTGAAATAAGAATGTGAAATAAGAATGTGAAATATGAATGTGAAATAAGAATGGCCTTCTTAAATAACATTTCCTGGAAATTAAAAACCTACCAGTTAGTGTTAGCTAAACAGAAATATCTCACTCTTATCTCGGGAGCCATTTCCCAGTCATTCTGCAAACAAAAGCAAAGGCTTTAGTGAGCCATTGTTTCAAAAAAAAAATATCAAGTTTTTGAAGATTTTAAAATGTATCTTTAACCCCGGTATAAGTAAAATCTGACATAATTTTACGTTTGTTATGCCTTCAAGTCAATTTTTACTTCTGGCCAGCGTGTGACCTGGTCCCTGCAATTTTCTCTGCAAGCTTTTTCAGAAACGGTCTGCCGTTGTCTGCTTCCTACGGCTGAGAAAGAGTGATTGGCCCAGGGTCCCTCGTTCGGTTTTGTGCCTAAAGCAGGGCTGGCACTCGCAACCTTCCAGTTTCCAACCTGGTATCTCAGCCATTTCCAAACTGGTTTATTTGACATACTCTACCTTTCAGTAACTTCTAATACAATATATAAATTGCAATAAATACATAAATCTTACACTTAGTGCATGAAAAACTCCATCTTTACATCTTTGGTCAAAATAGCATCATATTTAAAGATTTAGATTTAAAGTTTATTTATATGCCGCCCTTTTCCCTGGGGGGACTCAGGGCGGCTTACAACTTAAAAAGGGGGGGGGGGTTGAGTTTAGCTTACTTTCAGATCACTGAATATAAAAATATAAGTTTTAATCTTCATATTAATACTAAGCTACATGTTCCAAAGTATTGAAAAGCTGATTTGCTACCAGAAGCGTCAACAAGATTTCAGTACTTTGGAGCACGTGTATAACTTAGTATTGCACATTGGAGAGGGAGAGGGCCACGATGGCAAACCTATGGCATGGGTGGCAGAGGTGGTATGCAGCGCCCTCTCTGGCGGCATGCGAGCCGTCACGCCAGCTCAGCTCTGCCACACATGTCCGCCCACCTCCTGCCAGTCAGCTGGTCTTCAGGTCTCTGCCCATGTGGTTAGGGCATGTGCAGGGGGGCTGTACGTGCATGTGGGGGGCATGTGTGAGGGACTACACACACATGTGTGGGGTGGGGCACATGTGGAGCCTGTACACCCATGTGTAAGAGGTGGGGTTCATGTGGAGGGCCACATGTGCATGCACGGGGGGGTGGGTTGCATGCAGGAGGTGGGATATGTGGGATAGGGTTTTCACAAAGTGACTTCTCATCTTCATCACAAGTATAAGCCATTTATCATCATCTTTTAAAATAGAACAAATGAATGTTTCCTCCCAAATCCCATCTCTTACTTTGCAAATCCAGAAAGCATTGTCATTGCACTCCTGACATTAGCAAAAGTCCACTGTTACCAGAGATAATGACATGTATATTTTCATCTTGATCAAATAAACCAAAATTATCTTCTTTCCTTTCACTTTTATCAATTTTAATCTTAGTCCCTTCAAATAGTATTATTGAACTTGATTTCTTTTTCTTCCTTCCTTCTCACAAAATAATTCAAAACTTTAACAAGGATCTTTTGCAAATCCAATAAAAGAATATCACCTATGTTACTCTCTTGGTTTATTGTTTGTATATTCCTTTTAATTATTAAGACATCAACTACTATCTTTTGTATGTTCAGTAGAACATCATTTTCTATGACATTCTTGTAGAAATCAACTTTCAGTTCAACCTTACTCTTATCAGGTACACCTTATTCCTCTTCTATAACGTCGACACAGTCTAAAGGAGAACAAATGGCACCCCAAGTTGGCCATCTTTCTCTGTGCACATGTGTGTGTGTTTGTTTAGGGCACATATAAAATATGTATGTAAGAAGAGAAGTGTATGTCAGCAAACCTTATTGAGTGGAAGGACATTGTTATGGAAGAATCATCCAGAATTCCTACAGAGCAATATAGATGATTAATCACAATTCAAGGAAGTGTTTGGCTGCAGTTATCGCCACAAAATCTGGTGTGACCATTTCGTGAATCTAGACGATGTCTACTTTTTCACAGATTAGATTGCAGATTCAATTATTTAGTTGAGGGAAGAAAAAAAAAAAAAATAACCCAAGCACCAGCCCTTGGTCTCATTGGCTTCACTATCCAGACTCCCTTCATATATTAGGAGAACCTCAAGAAGTTTTTGGAATATTCATAGACAAAGAGATGATGGGGGAAAGAAATCTGAAAGGAAATACTTTTGTCAGAGGATGGTGGGTGTGTTTATGGGTGTACTGTATTCATGACTGCATGAGAGACCCATACGAAGAGAAGTAGAAAACAAACATTTTTAGTTCAGCGTGGGGACTTTTTTAAAAAAATATTGCCACTTACTTATATGAAAAGGATTCTGCTTTTAGGGGTTGCCTTTGAAACAGCTCCTGTGTCAGAGAAGGTAACATTTTATATTTATCATTCTTTCTTAAAAGCCAAAGATGCCAGTGACTGCTAATATATCATGCTATTGAAGCCGAGTTTCCCACCCTTTTATTTGCTCCTAGTGTTTTTCAAATAGCATGAATGTCAGGAGCTACATTTTCACCTATTGTGGCTCCTATGGGGTAATTTGAGCAATGATTATAACACAGAATACTAAGCAATGCAATTATTGATTGCATGGCGGACATTAATGCTAACTTTTCCATCATTTGGTTCCGGTGCTGTTAGTCTGGGAAACTGAGATGTGAACCGTGTCTGCATAGCTTATTTCTCCCCTCAGGGCTCAGCCCAGCATTACGTTAAACAGACATTTGTCTGTGCTAGAAAAAGCAAAGACGGAGAGGATCTTCCAAGTCCTCCTGCAATCTGTTGCTGTCTCAATTAATATTGCTCTGGAGAACGATAAGGACACCCTTTCCGCCTAATGTGAAAAACAACACAAAGGACAGAATTAATAAAATGTTTTCCTACGTCTGTCCTGTTGCTTCAGTTTCTGCTGGCTTTGGTTTTGTCAGGCAACTGAAACCTCTAAGTAGAAGTGATCTTTGGCTCCATTTTTTGAGAAAGGCATAGTTTTATTAGAAGTCAAGTGTATTGCAGTAGTCAGAACTTAGACTCACCCACCAAAATCACTAAGTTCAACTCCCCCCCTCTTAATTGTCCCCCCCTCCCGTGCCCAATCAGAATGAAGCAAGATGTTTTCAGGACAGTCGTTTCAGGTTGACAGGTTGACATGCAGCTGCCTTCTTCTCCCAGCCGGATGACCTTGAAGCTCTGTCTCAGGGGGGATCCGGGAGTTAAAAATTTACACTTCCCCCTTTCAAGCATTCCCCCTCCCACCCACCCTCCCCAGAGTCCATGGCACACTGTCCCAGCACAGTAACAGATGACAGGCAAGCACAAGGTGACAGCTGAGAAGTATTTTCCTTGAGATTAATCAGACTCCGAATAGCCTCGCCGGATCCACTTTGAGATCCCTACAGTCACAGGTGGAAGATCATAGGAAAGGACTTCTGGTTTTCTCTTTAGCTCCACATTGCTCTTCTGGGAACTAAGAGCCACCCTTCACTGGAATGTGCTGTGGTGTCAGGGGAAGGCTGGGAAGATCACGCAGAGATGTCAAAAACCTGGGGAAAAAAAGGTGTCTTTAACCGTTCTTAGCATCTTGGGTAGCTAAGCAATAAGAAAAAATAAGCTTTTAGAAACATAAAGAAGCAGTGGGCCATTGCTCTTAGATTGCCCCCTGAAAACACGTACAGGTTAAAGTGGGTCACTTCTCATTCCTTACTCCTGAAATCTAATCCCTTATTTTGACTCTTTAAAACCAATTTGCTTTTTAAAATTGAAAACTTTTCTTGCCCGGAGATCTGGGACAGAACTTTTTCCTTTGATTAATCTGTGGTGGCATTGGGCAGTTTACATATCTATAAATTTGGAAGATCTGTCAAAAACATAACATTCAAAAGTTTCAAATGGCTTGGGTAAAAATATGGATTTTGAAGTCTTTTAAAAATAAAATATTTTATTATCTTAAATATATTTCAAGATACTTTATTCATAAAAATATAATAATAAATCAAATTTTCCCTGCAGCGCATTCCTTCATAGAGTCCCTGCTGATAAAGACATTGATGAAGAATTAAGATCCAATGCTCGTGATGGGATTAGCAAAGAAAATCTGTTGAGGAATAGAGAAACTGATCAGGAGTAGCAGAACCTGTAAGTATAGACCTCCACCTAACAAAATAGATATTTTGAACTGGGTTAATAAAGCACAATACTCTCAAGCTGAAGAAACAATTGTGGGCAAAAATACATTTTTACCAATTTTTCACTGTGTATCTACGTAACAGATTCTCATTATTGGAAAATAAAAACATTCTTGAGTGACTAATTGACTACAGCTACAGCATGTAATGAATGCCTCAGAAATTAAATCTTCCAGCCTAGAAAATAAAGATGATCTAGTGCACATGTTAAGGTGTTGCACTTTAAGTGCCAGGTTCTAGCCTACTTGCAGTTGCAAAAGTTCTCTCTGGATGACTTTGAGCAAGGCATTCTCCTTCAGCCCAAATTTTACCACACAGCATTGTTGTTGTTTAAAAAATGTAGAGAGAGAGAGAGCATGTTATCTTGAGACCCTGAACAAAAGTTTGGACATTCATTTAATAAAGATATTTTCATCCATAAATTGTACCAGTAATGTAAGTTGCTTATGAATGAGAAAAATATTGAAGGTTAATTGGAGTGAAGTTATCCACTGGCTGTAAGATGTTCTAGTTCTCAAAACTGAGTTATACTCATTAAATTTTACTTTTAGTGAGAGAGAAATCAAGATTCCCAAAACTCATATTCTACAAGCTATATCCAAATAACACACTGGGAATTTCTAACAATATTATGTAGCTCCTGAGGTTGCTACCAGCAAGGCCCTACTGTTAAATAGCATGCAGATGCTCAGACTCATAAGACATTCCAGGAACATCACATTTTCACAACTCATGGCTCAATCCAGCGATCTGGATCCTGGCAGCAATGTAGTATGGGCAAGAAAACTGTACATTTAGTGACCTCAAGCAGAATCCTCAACTAATTAAAATGGATCTATTTTAAAATAAAGCCTTTTCATTTAATCAATGCATGTTTAATAGCATACTAAGAAGCTGCTTGTTTTCTTCCAGTTTGATTCATTTGTGATGTTGGAATCAATGTGTGAAATCATTTTTTCTGCTCTTGGGTTAATGAAATGGTCCTTGTGACAATCTGAGTTTGAGACTCCAGTGTTAAGATTTTGGTTCAAGATATGAAGAATTGAAAAGGTTTATATCTCCATTGAGTCATCAAAATTACCGAGTAACTTTCCCTGTCATCTAAGTTTAACTCACATCTAAGAATTACCTGGTTGAATATCTACCTTAGACACACAGATGGAAAGTCTTCTAAAATATGATTTGTGTTTAAAGGTAGATCCTGAGTCTAACATTAGACTCAGGATCTACCTTTAAACACAAATTGGAACACAATGACTATATTTACTAATGTTTCATTGTATATATTCACCTTCTACTCTAGCTACTTTCAAATCTGCAGTTTAAGAACAGGAGTTGTATTGCTAGCTACCGTATTTTTCAGAGTATAAGACACCCCCCCCCCCAAAAGAGGATGAAAATCTGGGTTCATCTTACACACTGAATACAGCGTTTTTGGCCTACCGAAACCCCATCCTTTTTGCAAAAATGAACATGCAGAGGGTTTGAAAGGCTTGCAAAGTGCTCCTGGGGGCTGGGGAGGGCAAAAGCGAGCAAAAAAGGGCCATTTTTGCTCATTTCTGCCCCCCCCCAGCTCCCAGGAGCTACAAGCCTCCCAAAGCTCTGCATGCCTTTTTTTTTTGCAAAAAATGAGGTGTGCAGAAGGTTTGGGAGGCCTGCAGAGTGCAAACAATTTTTAAAAATTTACCTCTTCAAAATCATGGTGCGTCTTATACTCAGGTGTGTTTTATAGTCTGAAAAATACAGTAATCCTAAATCAGATTGACACCAAGGTCCATTAGTTCAAGGCTAATAGAGTCTACCATAAATATTCAATATATCAGAATATATATCAGGATGTTAAAATAATAGCAATCGTCATTATTACCAAAACTAGAAATGACTATGAGAAAAAAGTAGAAATTATTGAAATGTCAATTTGCTCCATTTTCACTATAGCTTCATTGAAAATTGTCTACAAGATAGCAATTTCAAGCTTGGCTATAAAATAAAGGTTAACAAGTCCTGTAAAATTTCTATAACAGGCATAAATAATCTTGCATTGAAATGACATAATTGCCTTTTGGTATACAGACGGCAGTTTGTTGAATCATAATGTGAGTCATAAGGGGGAAATGAAAAAAGCAATACAAAGAGTAGAATTAATGAAATAAGCATTTCTGTGTGTATGTTGAATATGTTTGTTGTGTGCGTAGGTGTGCGTGTGTATATTCATCCATCCATTTCATTTGGGAAGAGAAAAACGCTTATAATACATCTTTCACCTGAATCTGTCAAAGATAAGGAAAGGGGATTTGGAACATTTTCAAATGTGAATTCATGTACTATAAAACTGTGCAAGATGTAGACAACAGGTTTTTTTCCCATTAATCAAGCTGCATCTTCAAGTTATACCACAGTAATGGTGCCAAATATTGATCTCTCCCAGTGCTTTGAAGGTGGTGATGATGTCAATGTAATGGTACACATATGCTGGGTGTAGTTTTTAGATTAAAGATTCTGATTTGCATAAAATTGTGGGCAATGGGGAAAGAAAGGTATGTGTTGGTTCTGTTTATGACTTACAGCATAACCGACCATATAATTGTATCCTTGCCAGTGGTAGAGGTTGCTACATGGGTATGATAGATAAAATCTTTGAACAACTCCATGATGGCCAGCAAAGGTAAAATTGTATGGAGCCTTATAGTGATAGCCATAGCATAATTGCACCATGGAAAGTAAGAGGGTAAATATATGAATGAATTAAGTAAATAAAATAAATAAATATAAGTGAGATGTGTGTTTGTGAATTTTTTTAGAGAAAGGGACAAATATGCTACATATGAATGAAAGTGGACTGGATATGTTGAATATAAATGCCAGCCAGATCTCCAGCATGGGTTTCCCTTTCATGCTTGCTTGCTACCTGCTGATGGAGGAGATGGAGATAGCATTGGGGTTTAGGAAGTGAGCTGGTGTGAAGAAGGCCCAAGTGAATAAAAAGGGAGGTTTGCTCTCATGAATTTCTGCGCTGCTGAGTGGAGTTGTTTACATCCAGTCAAGGCCAACTCCAGATGGATGAAAACACCTGAAGATGTGCCCCACATAACACTATGAGGGATGGGGATTGGACATTCAGCTAAGGTCCCTGGGGGGGGGGATGATGATGACCCCCTGGTAAGTCAGAATGTAGCCCTCATGACCATCCCAGGGGAGCTGTGGGTGCCTTCGTCTGGCACTCAGGGCAAGATGCTAGCCCTCTTGGACTCTGGGTGCACAAGATGCGTGATGAGCCCTGAGGTAGTAGACAAACTGGGACCGAGACTGAGAACACTGAGGGTGCCCATAGCATTTTGAGAGCTGGATGGGTCAGTATCTGGGGGAGACCCAGCTCACTTTGTAACTGAACCAGTGGATATGTGGATGGGGGATCACCCAAAGACACATTGTAGCCCCAGAAAGGAGCAACCTCTCTTGCTTGGATTAGCCTGGCTCAAAAAATGGAACCCCCATTGAACTGGAGGAAGGGGCTTTTACGTATCCATTCCACACAGCTGGGAAGAAGAGGGGAGGCAAAACCCCACCCAGCGCCAAGGCTGGAAGGGAGCTAGGAGCTGCAGCAAGCAAGCACCTAGATGCTGAGGACAAAATCCCCAAAGAATACTGGGACCTCAGATAAACGTTCAGCAACAGCCGCTTGGATGTGCTCCCACCCCATTGCCCCAGAGACTACAGCATAGAAATCCTCCCAGGAGAGTCCCTAAGCCAAAGATCTACTCAAGGACCCTGCGAGAGCTGGAGGAGCTGTGAGCCTTTATTGAGAAAAATCTAAAGCAGGGCTTCATCCAACCAGCCAGGCCATGGGTGGCCACTCCAGTGTTGTTTCATGAGAAAAAGGAAGGCTCTCTTTCTTATGCATGGACTATAAAGGTCTCAATGCAGGGCTTGTGGAGAATGTTTACCTGCTACCCCTAATGAAGGACATGTTGGCTCATCTGGCCAAAGGAATTTTTTTTACTAAGCTGGACTTGAGAGAAGCTTATTACAAAATCCGCATGAAGGAGGGAGTGGAAAACTGCTTTCAATTGCCCCTTGGGTGCTTCCAATTCAGGTGCTCCTGTTTGGATTACAAGGGACACCTGTTGATTGATCAATGAGGTGCTACATGAGCATACAAGGAGGTCCTGGTTTACCTAGATGACATTCTTATCTACACTGAAATTACAGAAAAACATATGAAGTTCGTGCACTCAGTCCTGAAAAAGCTCAGGGCTGCTGAACTGTATGCCAAATTGTCAAAGTGTGAATTTCACCAGGGTAAAATTGACTATTTGGGTTACCACATATCACATGAGGGGATAGAAATAGACCCCAAGAAGGTGCGGGCCATCATGGAGTGGGCAGCCCCACCCACCAGAAAGCAGTTGCATAGCTTTCTGGGTTTTGCAAACTTTTATTGACAATTCATCCCCCCCACTTGGTAAAATTGCATTATCCATTACCAACCTCCTAAAGACAAAGGGAGATGTTAGGCCAAAGTCTAGGCATCCCCTTGAGTGGACAAGGGAATGCTAAACAGCCTTTGAGAAACTTAAGTGGTTCTTTGCAGCTGAACCTGTTCTGGGAACTATATAAAGTCTGGAAATAAAGTTTTTATTCTTTCTGTAGTAAACAGAATGATTTTGTTACCCATATTCACTCAAGAAATGAGTAGTGTGTGGCTAACATTTTTATTTACCAGCAGGAAGCAAAATATATTGGCTCATGCTGTTATCAAAATGTTCTCGGAAGTTTGAAGTCAGCAACAGAAAAATATGATTGTAGGCCACTTTCATATTGTTGGCTTATGTTGAAATGAAGAAAATCCCTGAAGAGCAAATTAGAAGAGGAACAAATTAGATGAAGCAATAAAGAATACATGCTTTAAAAAATACAAAATAAGGGGAGATGATAGTGAA
This sequence comes from Thamnophis elegans, assembly GCF_009769535.1. NCBI lineage: Eukaryota > Metazoa > Chordata > Lepidosauria > Squamata > Natricidae > Thamnophis > Thamnophis elegans. The sequence continues at coordinate 242,718 of NC_045551.1, forward strand.
ATTTGTTGATGCATTTTACAAAGATTATAAATATACCTACCAATGCAGAAGTAATTTTTAGTATTTAATCTACTTAAAGATACAGGAAATGTCTGAAAATCCAATTTTAATGGGCCTACAGTATATAATTTAATCCAAATGTGTTTGGAGCTGTGACATCACCACAATTTTTTAAAATCACTTTACCAATAATAGAATATATGAGATTTCCCTATAATTAAATAGCTATTCTGGGTCAACTGGTAAGGATTTTATAACTTTTTGAGCAGATAGAAACAAATTCCACGTTCAAGAAAATATTGATTACTCCTCTTAACCATAGGGTAAGTCTCAATCAGATGAGTTAATTAACCAGTGGTAAGGACAAGTGTTGTTTCATTGATTCTTACATCTCCTGTTTATATATTTTCTCTCTGCAAGCTGAAATTTATCCATATTAAGAGAAGATGTTGCCTCCATATAACCAACCTCAACATTGGAGTCAAGATCAAAGTAAATTTGATTGACTTCACACAAAAAATTAATAAAACAAAGATTGCTAAGAGCAAGCTTTTCCTAAAATCTGGATGAAGGAGGTGCCCACATACACATATTATGACAAAGTATCATCACTCTGTCTGAGACAGTCATTGTCACAGAAGAGACTTTCAGATGGTCTTTGAACAGGGGATCATATGCATATTTGATCTGATCTATCTCCACAGTAAACCCAGAAGATTTTATAGTTCTACCGAAATAGTAATAATAGAATTAGGGTAGTAATAATGTCAGCAGTCTGGGCTGCCTCTGAGTTCCATGTATTAGTTGTGAAATTAACAGTATTGGCAGCAGATGAAGCACGACATTCTCTAAGCACATTTAGGAACCCATTCCAATCTGTAGGGCTATTTTAAGCAATTCTCCATCCCTGTACATATTGAAATGATCTGCCTATGAGAACAAACCATAGTTTTTCCAGTTTCATTTGACTGGTTCCAGCCAAACAGAATGCCAATACAACGTGTGCTTTTATTTACATGTGGGTTCAAATACTAGTGGAACAGGCTGCTGGATAACATGGAAAAGTCATACAATACTTCTAATTGGACAAGTTCAGTGTGGGCATCGACAAGACAGGACAAGAAATCTCGGTCGGCTACCGGCAGGCAAGTCAGCACCCAGCTAACTCAAAAAGATAGGTTGATGTGCAGTGCAACGGATGGTGCCCTTCTTTCTCCTGGCCACTACATGCAACTAAAGACATTCAGAATTGGTAGAGTGTTGAAGGGAGGAGTTTACGTCTAGAGCGTCATTATTAAAAAATGATTCCCCCACTGCTTTCTTTTCCCCACAAAGAAGACAAAAGAAATCATGAGTAAATTGGGCTACACTTTTCTCATATAAAATAAATGAGTTGTAAAAATGAATCAAATACTTGTCCACCTTTAAAAAATATGATAATAAAAATGGTATTCAGCCAAGTGTATATAAAGACAATGATACGTATCATCTTAGAGCAAAATACATCAGCAAACAATTCTTTTCTATTCAGTTCTCTAGGTTGGATTCTACTACATTGCTCTCTGTGCTTTTCCTCCAGGAAAACATGATCATACCCTTCTCTCAACTCCTAGGGTATTTTAGAGGAAGTGGAATTAAAAAAAAATCAAAGACAGAACGCCAACTCAGTTCCACATCAAAAGGTGTCACTTGGAAGGAAGGTTGTTCTCGCAACTGTAATCAGTTCCAAAAGCCAGCATGGTAAAGCCAGTTTTCTGCATACTTCAATTACCTTTTTCATCTCAAGTGACACGGGGGAAAGTTCTGAAGCTTGCACTTGTCACATAATTACACTGGCTGTAAAGCTCAAAATAGAACTTGGTGATATGGAAAATGAGATATTTTTTTTGCAATTAAATGGTGGAGTTGCCAACATTTCTAAGTCTTTGTTCCCAAGGAGTAGGTATTCTGAGTAGTAACTGTCAGTCATTTTATTTTCCAAGAATTTGGTTTATGTACATTTAAAAAAAAACAACCCTAATATTAACTTCTGTAGGGAAATTCCATTGCCAGCCTATGTACGGTTCATAATACCTGCCTTCAAGGTAAGGTGAGCATTATAGCCCTCAATTTTATTCCCATTTACCCATACTTAGTGTTGTGTACACATTTACTTACAAGGAAGCGCTTGTCTCTAATTTTTGTGAGCAGAGCTGCATGATCATAACATTCTGCTAAGTAGAGGTAGCAGTAATTGTATTCCACTTTGCCTACTGATTTGAAAAATGGGAATGGATAACTTCCTATGAAGAAAGAAAATAAACGAACACTCTCATCTCTAATTTGTAACTTCCATTTCCACCAGTACTTATCTAGAAGAAAATTCAGCCCAGAATTTGCAGCTAGCTTGAGTGAACTTTAAGAGGGGTTAGACATGGTTAGTATTTGGATGAGGTACAAGCAACAAATCCCAGAGCAGCATCACTCCAGGGAGGAGGAGTAGAATAATATGAGAAAAAGACAACAAGCCACTATTGCCAAGACATGTCTCTGTGCTTAGCAGATATCAAGCTTAACTTAAGGGAGACACTTTATTTTTGTACAAAATTAGATGTTTTATCCTCCAGGCAAAAGGAATAATGGAGAATTTCTTATCTGTTTCAAAGAGCTCAATGAGGTTGGACTACTGACATAATGACATTGCAGAGGAAGATATAGATAGATAGATTGATCAATAAATGATAGATATATGATAGGTAGATATATAGATGATAGAGATAGATAGATGGATGGATAGGTAGATATAGATGACAGATAGTTAAATAGATGACAGATAGATAGATAGATAGATAGATAGATAGATAGATAGATAGATAGATAGATAGATAGATGATAGTGATAGATAGTTAAATAGATGATAGATGATAGATAGATAGATAGATGATAGAGATAGATAGATGATAGATAGATAGATAAATAGATGATAGTGATAGATAGTTAAATAGATGATAAATAGATAGATAGATAGATAGACAGACAGACAGATGATCTGAGATTGATTGATAGATAAAGATAATGTGCTACCAAGTCCTTTTCAAATCTTAGCAACCACATAAATAGATTTCTTCATGAAGATCTATTCCTAGCCTGTCAAAGTGCATTTATCACCACCATAACTGAGACCATTTGTGGCTGGTCATTTGCTACTGAATTTTGGCAGCATGATCTAAGGATGCTCTGGATTGCAAAATTGGTATTGAGAGGCATATTCATTCCATAGGTTATAGTGTGGTTATCCTTTCCATATAGCATAACCAAGATGTATAATAAATTACTGAGAATCTTGACTATAACAATAATGCCTTATTAAATATAGAGAATATTGGCATGTTAATGATGAATGAAGTTCTGATGACAGAAATATTTAAAACTTTCTTTTCAGTAGAATAATATATAATGTCAGTTTTGTTGTTCTGTCTTGATTGTCCAGATCTTTTGAATTTCTTTCTGCTTTAACTACCCGAATCAGGACTTTATTTCTTTGCTCATAGTAACCTACCATAAACCTGCACTGTGTTCTCTGTTCTCTGTTCTGCTATGATTGCTGATCTCTGGATCTCTGGTCATTAGTTTGATTTGGAGACTGACTCTCCATTGTATGGGATTTATAGTCCCACTTCTGAAGGACTCAAGGACATTTTATCACATGAGAAAGAAAGGAAGGAAGGAAGGAAGGAAGGAAAACAAGAAAGAAAGGAGGGAGGGAGGGAGGGAGGAAGAGAGAGAGAAAGAAAAAGAAAGAAAGTATCAGTCTAATTGGAGCCCAAACACCATTAAGCTCCATGTGGCTGAATCTGCTGCCTCAGGTAGGCAAATAGGTTGCTGCACTTTGGATTAATTGAAGCTTCCATATAATCAAAGACAGTACAATTTAGTGCATATGAATCACTGTCACCAGGTATCTCAATCTGGATAGCCCTACACTTAGTGCCTCAGGTGGAGCTTGGCAAACCATCTCTCCAACCACCTCTTCTATCCGCTGCTCCAGTTACTGGAGTATTGGAGGACCCCCACATTGATAGGGATCTTGACCTTGTCAAGAGCTAAAACAAGAACAGAGATAAACCAGATCGGACAAATGACAATTTCATTTTGCAGGGATTTAATCTGAATCTCTTTTGACCCATTCACATGGCACTATGTCGGTATCTCCCCAGGCAAGTAAGAATGGCCCCGTAATGGCCACCCACTGAAAATACTTTGCATTACAGACAAGCTGGGTATCTGGTGTACTGGTGCCTAGAAAATGCATAGATCTCTCATAACCACTCAACATTCAGAAAGGAAAAGAAACCAAACCGGCAAGATTTGCACCAGTTTCCACTTTCTTTAGAATTTGTTCTTGTTTCTGATCCATTAACTGAACCCATCAAAATTTAAAAACTTCTGCAATAACTGTCTTCAAAATCTCTAATGTGTTCAGAATTACATTCTGGATTGCTTTACGTCATTGCCTGTAATTGCAGAAATCATGGATGATCAGCTTCTAACTTTGGGACCAACAACACCAAGGTCTTAATAAATTATGTTCTGCTGTATTTGCAAGGGAGCTCCAGGCTCATAGTAATACATTAGGAAAGGTCGGCTCTGCTCATATGAAATAGGGATCATCAATTTATCGAGCTAGCAATGGGGAGAGAAATTCACCTCGGTCTGTCTCCCCTCCTCTTAACTCTTGGGGTGGGGTGGGGAGAAACAGTTAATCAAGCTTCTTATCTGGAGAAAGTCTGGCTCATTCATAACTGAAGAAATATTTTTATATCCTAGTGGAAGAGGCACTGGCCTCATGAAACATTGTGGAAGTCCACCTCTGGGCCTATGTCACCTTCAGAAAATCCCTGGCTTCATTTTTTCAAGGAAGTGAAGTGAAACAAACAAACAAAAATGAAGCAAAAGTTACATGACATTTCATATCAAATTAAAATGAAACCCACTCCCCTGAGTGAAGTGAACAATGCACCACCTCCTGCGGGGAATAAGAGTCTCTGGCAAAAATAAAGTAATGCTTTCATGTTCAGCACCCAATTCATTTAGAGCATATCTAGAGAACTTCCATCCTCTACTTGGAATCAGGGGCTCAGTTGCCCAATTAAACCTTGCATACTTTCTGGCATCCTTTTTTTGCAACAAAATTTTCATGGGCTACGTTTTTGAAAGAGTGCTGCTTCTGTTAAAGTTCACACCTTCCTAATGAGAAGAGTGGGATGCTAAGAATGCATGCAAATGAGATTTGAATAGGAAAATCCTTGTATAGAGGGTTTTTTTTTTTCAATTGAGAAGCTCAATTAACCTCTAAGGACATCAATATGTACCTTCCAAAATCTTTTTAAAAAGCTCTAAACTTTAAAAGCTTGAAGTTGAAGGCTTTTGAATATCTTCCTGATAATTCATGCAAGTTGTCCCTTTTTATCATTATAAAACTTTTTTCATTCAATTAGAATATTTAGGTATGACATTTTTATCCTTTTGCTGCAGCACAAAATTAAAACTATGGGAATCAGATTTCTAGCACAATATTATAAATTATTATTATTGCACTCAGTTCACATAACTTAGAGGGTTAGAGGTTCAGGTAGCTTAGAAGGAATATAGCATATAGAAATAGATTTTATATAAAGATATTGAATTTCTGTTACAAAATCAACATAGAAACAATTGGGAGACAAATTCGAAATATCAGAATACGTTAGGCAGGCTAGAATCCCTTGAACACAAACTCATTTGAACACAAATCCTGGCAAAGAACTTAGACACAATAAATAACTCACTTCTCAAGCTTTCCTGGCTCTTACAGATTGCAACCTTCAATCAAAGCCTAAGAAATACTTCATCTTAGCTCCTGTTGATGGTCTGGAGATGTTTGAGACATGGTTTGGTCTCTTATCTCACCTCCAGCCCAGAGACCCTTAACTCTGCTGTTGGATACTAGCTCATCCAAAGCATGAGAAACACCAAGTCTTTATCTTCTTTATGCTTTCTTTGTTTCTCCCTTTTTCAGGTATTCTTTCTCCATGGTTCTTATGAGATCGTCAGCTTTCTTTTACATCTCTGGCTGTCTTTTTCAGTTTTTGTTTGTTTTAAGATGGTGGGGTTGAAGTTCCAGCAATTAGTTTTTATCTCCCACCCCTTGAAAGTTGGATTTTACAGACATCATGACCTTCCCTGCTTGCTTATTCAGATATTTAGAGTAAATCGATGGTGTTAATATAGGTTTTCACTGCACGTAACCCAGGTTTGAGTGAATATTAGCTAGAGAACAGCTTGTGGACTGAGAGTTTGCCTGTACAATACAGATGTGAAAAAGTTATATGAACAAAGAATTGTGAATACAGTTCCTGACATGGCCTTACAGTTTTTAAAAGGAGAACTTTCAAGTGTCTTAGGTTTATGAAATGTGTAATTTCTTGAAGGATAACTCACAGTGCCTAATCTGAACTACAGTATGAAAAGAATATTATACACAGCTAATTTGCTTCTTTAGTTCCAATTTGTCCAACATTTGAGCCGCTAAATTTAGACACTGTAATTAAACATAAGTTGAGCTATTTGCTGTGTTTTAGAATTGCCATCATATTTCACCTAAGATCAAATTTCAAGGTGTCCTTGGACTTTCCTATTTCAATGAAGCATTCCAAGTGTTATTCTTACTGATTTAATGTGGGTTAATTAAGGTGATTTGTGAATGGCCCAGCTAGGTGTCTTTTGGGAGTGGGTGAGTGTTAACAGAGTTGGCATGATCAAGCAAGCCAATGCATTTTTAACTTGCATTGCTTGTATTGTACAGGGGTGAAAATGTTTCACTCACTCTGTTCTGATGCTGTGGAAATCTCTGTGGATGAGCCCAACTCCATTTTCCCCTCCTCCATCTGAGAGTTTGGGCCAGGATACCTTAGAGTGAAGGTTTATCCCTCTGTTATAGAAACTCCTCCTCCTCCTCTTTAAAAAAAAAACCCTCCAAAACCACAATCTTCTGTCCAATCATTTACAATTTCAGAGAGTGCCTGTACAAATCCTGCAGTTTCCCTGCTCATGCTTTTCAGAAGCGGTTTGCCATTGCCTCCTTCCTAGGGCTACGTGAAAGTGGCTGGCTCAAGGTCACCCTACTGGCTTTGTGCCTAAGCCTGTCTAGAATTCACAGCCTCTGTGGGTTACATCTGGTGCCTTAAGCCCTACACCAAACTGGCTCTACCTTTCTTCTTAAAACCACTAAACTTATGTTTTAAAAAATGGGTCTGTTTTTGTTAAAGTGCTAAACTCCTGCACTTTAAGGTTCTGGTCAGGCATTGAGCCTATGCAAAAGCATCTAGATAACTGGCCTGTCTTGTAGGTCAACCCATGGAGGACAATTCCCAGTCTCCAGAGGTGATTTGTGTGCTCAAAAGAGGAGATGGGGGCTCAGCAAATCCCACTCCCTGACCGTATCAGCAACTACCCTCTTTCCCGGAATAATAAAAGCCCAATCAGCCTTTTGAGCGCATGCACTAAAACAAGCCCCCCCCCTGGAAAAAAGCCCCCCTTGAAAATATTGCAACACAGCAGCAGCCAATCAGGTGACCATGTTTGCCACCCCCTGCACCTCAAAAATAATAACACCTCCCTGAAAATAAGGCCAAGCGCTTATTTTGGGGGTCAAAAGAAAATATGACCCTGTCTTATTTTCAGGGAAGCACGGTTTTTGATAAAGTTCATCAAATTGTACTTATGGCCAACATTGTGTCAGTTTATGAGGAAAATACTTTCAAAGAACTGATCAGATGACTGCAAGGAATATAAATCCTTCTATTCTCCGCCATTCATTCAGAACTGAAGAAGCTTCTTGGATGAGAAGTGAAACGTCTTCTAGCAAAAACCAAGAAAGACCAATTGCCTTTTGAAAACGACCTGGATGACTAAGAGTCCCCACAGACCTCAAAGAACTCTTTGGCATAAGGGAAGGGGAGCAGTTAAGATGTTTAGAATGAAGGCAGGGAAGTCAGACATAACCAACGCAAATAAAGCAGTGGTGAAATTCAACTTTTTTCGCTTCCAGTACGGTGAGCGTGGCTTGGTGGGTGTGGTGTGACTTGGTGGGCATGGCTTGGTGGGAGTGGCAGGGAAAGGATACTGCACCATCTCCATTCCCACCTCACTCGGGGGCCAGCCACAGGTGGCATTTGCAGGTTCTCCGAATTACTCAAAATTTTCACTAGCGTTTCTCCAGAACCTGTCAGAACCTTCTGGATTTCACCCCTGATATAAAGTTATGTAAGCAGAGATAATGTAGAGAGAGAGTTTTTTTCTCCGTCTTTAATAGTGTTAGAACTCCAAATCGTTCATCTTTCATTTAAACTAAATACCAAGGAGACGCCTGAGAAGAAATACTGTTTTTAATATAGTCAACAATTCAACCATTGAGGTTAATTCTAGTAGTTGTATAATGATGGTTTTAAAGGGGGACTGCAGGGACTCACGGAGAATCAGACTGTCAATGGCTATTTGTATTGATGGTTGTCTACAGCTTATTAGGATTAGGCAATATGCCCGAATTCTTGGTCAATGGGAAGGCACAATGGTCTTTTTATGGACCTGACCGACACAGAACACTAGATTAGATGAACCTGTGGCTTGATCCCATAGCAGTGGTGGGTTGCAGGCGGTATGAGCGTACTGGAGCCTGCCCGGAGGACCGGATACCGTTCTGGTACAGTGCTCTGGAGGGCCCACCTGCCCGTCTGAGCTCCTTACCTGTCTTTTAAGGCTTCCGCGCTTCTGCGTATGCACATGGAGCATACAGCACTTGCACAATGCTCCACTGAGCAGCTGGAGTATCACGGAGGCGGTAAGATGCATATGCACGCTGCGTGCATCCATGTGGACACCGTCAGGCCCGTTCCAACCATAATGAAATGGGATCCGGAACCCACCACTGTCCCATAGGTTTTTTCATATATTCATTTGTGCTTACGACTTAACAGTCAAGTGGTGAAATTTGCCTTTTGGGTACCCTTGAAAAGGTAACTATATAAATAGTGTATTTTAGAAGGCTAGATGTATGCAATGAAAACATGATTATTGTTGCTGGACCACATTGATTCAGAATATATACAAACTGAAATGGGTTTACTGAATCTGTATCTTTGAAATGTGTCTTCCTAGATTGTTAACTTATTTTGGGTTATTTTATACTCCAAACATATATATTTCTCTACTCAGCATATCCTTAACATTATCAAACCATTTTGTAGATTTTTGTAGGGTTTTTAAAACTCTCTTTTGCAAAAGAAATAGGTTGCTTTTTAAAGGTAGTTGCAAATGAAACTTTCTTATGAATTAAACATCTGCAAGAGGGGTGTCAGCTTGGAAGTAGCTTTTAATGGTTTTGTACATGAATGGCTTCTTCATTATTATTGTTTATATGTGCTGTGCATCCATTATTGCCACTCTGCAGAAGTCACTGCTGAATGATAATCAGGTGATAAACCTTGCAGAGATATTTCCTCATCATCCGGTGTTCTTGTATTATGATTATTATTCTGCTTCCATTTCATTTTTCTAAAACCTAAATTGGTAAAAAAAAGTTTTAGGAGGAGAATAAAGTAAAATCCCCTCTGAAATGAAAGAGGAGCTTATTTTGTTTATTATCCACAGTAAACAGCTTGCTAATCTATTGGAAACCTTCTTCTGGTTAGAAGAGTTTTAATGATAGAGACATGCAGGAATTGCTTTCTGTTTTGTATAAATCATTCATCAGGATATTACTTTATCACTATTGTTGTTTTTAATTTAAAATATTTTCCTTTCAGCTGTCAAGCTCCATCCAGAGCTGGCTTCTTACTTGCTTGCTGGATATTCTCAAAGGATCTCCATTATTTTAGTGTCTTATACCATTTGAAGGAAAATTGAGTCCACATGAATAAAAATCTGAGAATAATCTATTGGTAGATCAGATTCTGGAGGGGTTTAACAGAATGGAGGAAAAATAATCTGTCACTCTAATGGTCTTCATATACTCAGATAATAAACATTATGAAGTATCCCAATTTTCTAGACATAAAACATTGATTAACAGAATCCGAAAGACACAACTCATTAACAAAAGCAAATTAACTCTTTGATAAGAAGCCAAAATAATTAATTGATATGTTATTAAAATATTTTCAGATTGCTGAGTCAAGATTCTCTTAAAGTGAGAAGGTATCAGATTTGGGAGAAAAACATCCAATGTGAGAAAGAAACTATATTTGTCCTGCTGGAAATCCATTTATTTCCCACACGCTTGAGGACATGTGACTATGATATAGTACATTAAAAATAGTACATGTGACTAAGATATAATACATTAAATTAAAATGAGTGCTGAACAGATTTATTGCTTTCAGTAGAAAGAAAGATAATACAGGTAAGCCTCAACTTATGATCACAACTGAAACGGATATTTCCATTGCTAAGTGATGCAATGTTAAAGGAAGATGTGACAGGACTGCATTGCTCAAGGACTGCAGTGCCAATTGCCATCTTCACTTTAGAGCCATGGGTTGTCAAGTGTGTAGTTACCTCTGTCCAAGACACCCCATGACCTGGTCCCCGAAGCTGAGCCCTGGGCCTCAGTAAGGGAAAGATCTGTCTCCAACTCCCCCAGAATACTCTACTTCCCCCTTTGGGTCACCTGCACCCCATTTGCACAGCGGAAAGAAACTCCAGGAAGACGCGGCTGTGGGCGGCTTGCCACCCCCTGGGAGACCACAGCTGCCCCAGCCCAACCCCAGCTGCAGCCATCCTCACCGCTTTGAGCCCTGCTGCTGCCCCTCCTGCCCTGCGCTCTCTTGCCCCAAACGTCTTCCTCCGACCTCTTGCTCCCCCTTCAGCTGTCGGGGTGGGAAAGACGCCAAAAGCGGCCTCAGAGCCACGGGACCAAAAATCTTCCACAGATCTGGGGCCAGCCTTCCCTTGCTTGTTTCTGGTTCTGGCGGCATCCAGGCTGGGGCGGATCTTTCTGGCAGATGATGGATCAGCGACTGCTTCCTGTTTTTGTTTCCTTGCTTGCTTCTGCTTTTTGCAGGGTGCCAGGAAGCTGCACCCCACTCCAGGTTGGTGCTGATGCAAGCAAGCCAAGCAAGCCAAGCAAGCCAAGCAAGCAACCCCAGGCAGACCAGGAAGGCTCACCGCCGGCTGACCCAAAGGCAAGGGGCAAACCAGTTTCCTGGCATGAAAGGCCAAGCCAGGCGCGCTTCATCAGCTGCCGTTGGAGCTAGAAGAGGGTGAAGGCCAGCTGGAGCCGCAGAGCACAGGGTGGAGAGGAGCAAAGGGGCGGAAGGAAGACAGGCGTGGGAGGTCTGGGAACTCTGTGGTCGTAGGGAGGCTTCCATGAATTGTGATGACACAACCACAGGGAGACTGTGGTGATAGCTGTAATTAGGGCTTCAGTCATACGTCCTTTCATTCAGCACTGCCGTGACTTCAGATGGTCACAGAATGAAGGGTTGTAATTCAAGGGATACCTGCATTCGATGCCTGTTTTCCTGTTGAATACTGTCTTTAGTTAATTGGGCTCTTTTGGGTTCAAAATATAACAGAAAAGGCGCATTTATTGTGCTACATCAGTATATTTCTGAAAATTACAGTTTGGCCTTTTTTTCTTATGGTAAATTGGCATTGTGGGGAAATATGGGTGATACCATTTACAAGAAACCCATTTTATGGATAATTTGAAGGGACAATGGGATCTTTTATTTTAAATCAATTCTTGAATGATAAAGGCAAGCTTTTATCGTTTCTCGTGTTAAAGAATGAACACCATTGCTTTCTGGAAATATTTGCAGCTCCATCTACTGACATCTTGACTTGGCTCAAACAGTTCAGCCTTGGAAACAACTAAGGATTAGATAGATTAATTAGACTAATTAGATAGATTATTAGATATGACTTTTAAATCATATTAAACAAGAAAGTTCACAATGAATCTTAGATATTTTTTATCAATAAGTCAATTTGATAAATATTTTAGAGGGACAAGGAATTGAAGATTCACACTTTGTCAGAATAATGGGAAAGTATCTTTTAACATTTTTATTGTTTACAATGATTACATTTTAGGAAGTCACATTTACAAAATGATCTTGTGGCAGGATTTTTTTTTCCTCTTTCTGTTCCATTTAATTTAAAAAAAGGCAAAAACAAAAAAGAAGATTCTCTTGTTCAGCTCGATTGGACTATTCATTTTCCCCTTTTGAATTTCCCTGGGACATTTTTGTTTGTCTGCAAATTGAAACTTAAAGCTTGGTTTTTAGTTTATTTTAATTTTACCAATTAATAGGTTGTTAGGGTTGAATAGATGTGTAGATTTCTAATATTTCAATATGTATTCCATCTGGGAGATGGGAAAAGATATATACATGTAAATTGTAAAGTTTCTGGAAGCAACTATAATGAATATTTAAAATTTAAATTGTGTTGTTCTTCATTAAGTACAGTCACGTGCTGGGAAAATGGTATTGAATACATTAACTCATTATTTAATTTTTACTTCACCAATTAATCACCTCATTTTTTTGTTAATTATGTTAGCAATTAATGCACTAGTTAAATCATGAACATAGTTGAATATTAAACTATTTAGTCACAAAATTATTTCATTCCACAGAGCACTGAACCCCGTCAGAATAAGACACATACATTTATAAATATTTTGAAATGTTAATAACTAGTACTTGCTAACAAACTTAACCTTGTTCATTTTATAACATGTTTGCATGCATAATAAGAATGGGATGTATGTGAAAAACATTTCTGACTTAATCAGAAAAATCTGACATTTTATAAAAATGTCAGTAGTGTAACTATTTGAGCCATTTGACATTTTTCCAGATTTACAAACAATTTTTTCGCCATGGTGTTTCCAGAAACAAATGAATAATGTCTGACACATGTCACTCTTGTTAATGTAAGGCATGGATTTTTTTAAGATATTCAAAGCCATAGATAGTCCATACCTCTAAAGCAGAAGAATTCTGTAACTTGACCTGCATGCTTGTTTGCTCATGCGCCAGCCCACCCCTCATCCAAGTTGAGCCGCATGTACACGCCCCGGGCCGCTGCTTGTGCGGACTGTTGCGAATAGCCTAGTAGTGGGCCACGGCCCGGAGGTTGTGAACCAGGGGTGAAATTCAAAAAATTTCCCTACCGGTTCTATGGGCGTGGCTTGGTGGGCGTGGCTTGGTGGGCATGGCTTTCTGGTCATGTGACTGGGAGGGCATGGCTTGGTGGCCATGTGATCAGTTGGGCGGGGTAGCACAACTGACACACACAACGTAAAAGCAGCTGGACTTCACACAAAATGTCCCCTGCAACAAGCAGGAACCTCACAGACAATCAGGCACAGCTGATTGTCACACAGCTGATCTTCGGAACTTTTTTAAAACAGTTTTTAGCATTTTTTTTACTATTGGTTCGGGTGAATAGGTAGTAAAAAAATGCTAAAAAAGTTAAAAAAAAGTCCTGATGAGCGGCACAGCTGATTGTTGCACAGCTGATCAGCAGAACTTTTTTTTACTTTCTTAAGCATGTTTTTACTACCGATGTGGGTGAACGGTAGGATTTTTTTACTACAGATTCAGGTGAATCGGCCCGAATTGCTAACATTTCACCCCTGTTGAGGACCCCTGCAGTAATGAATACGTTATGACTCTTCTTATTCTCACAAGGAGAAACTATTCGCTATTTGCACAGTTCTTACTTTACTTTTAGTCTTCATTTGAGGTCAAGTTGTTATAAAGAGGAAAGAAACCAAAAATAATTTAGAAAGGTAAAGCGTGGCAGGGAGGGAGGAAGGAAATGCCACAGATCGTTGTGAAACCCAATGCCACCATTTTCCAGCACTGTCTTCTTGGAAATCAAAACTGGACTAAATAATCCAAAAACAAAACTCTGCACTACCAAGTTTGATGCAAGGGCAACAGCTGTAGCAGCAACAACTGAATGTCCCTCTGTTGTATTTCCAAAAGGTTACTAAACCATAATTAAAAACAACACAACAACAACAAAAAAAACCCCTGATGAAACTCTTCCTCCAGATGTCCAATTACCAGGGATCTTCCTCCCTAATTAACACTGGTAATTGTACTAGATCGGAAGGCCAACATCATTTTTGTCCTTTAGGCAGACCAGAAACTTGGCCAATGGCTAATTAGCCGTCCTTGGGGATCTATTTGCCCTACTCTATAAGTCATTTAGTTTGTAGAAATGAAGCATTTGGTTTCAAAGAGTAACTATCAATGGAGTTACTAAAGTGGGTATATATTGTTCATGGAACTTGGTGATGCATTTGCACTTTTTTTTCATTGCACAAGAATATTAATAAGGTACATGTAGATCATGTAGAACCAAAATCCGGAAGCTGATGTAGCTGATGTTTTGGAAAGAATTCCACTGCCTAATTCTAAGCATTTGAAAGTGTAGCTAGGTACGTTACCAGGACAATTATATTAGTATCTCTATAAAAACCTTGGTACTTGTGGCCTTTTTAATATTCTACAATCCTTTGAATTTTGTTATTCTGTTATACTCCTTTCTGACAATTACTGTTAACTTCAGGTCTTTTATTATTTATGTATTAAGTAATATTTGTTTTGCAAAATACATTAGCTCTAATATCTTCTTAATCCAAAGAGAACTCCCAAGAGAAATTTATTCTTTGTTCTACAATATTGGGAATAAACAGGAGTGAAGTGTTGCTATGATTTGCTTATGAGCTTCACAAAGACTCTACTTGGCCAAGGTTAAAGAAAGCACACAATGCAAAATTTTAATCAGATTTAGTAGACAGCTATTCCTGTTACAGATAACAGCTTTTAAAGTCTAAGATCTTAATTACAAAAGCAACAGTTCATTCATAATCCTTAAAAATGATAGGAACCGAGTGTCCTCCAGATATTATGGACGTTTGAGGGTCCGAGGTTACTCATTACGGCATGCATGTATCTGCCCACTAGACTTGCTTGTCCCACATGAATCTTCTACAGGAGTCCTTCATTAACATCAGGCTGTGTATATAATTCTGGGCTTCTGCTATAAAGTTTCTATTTCTATCAAAAATGCTTTATTTAATCTGAATGTTCGTCTTGCTTGGCTGGATTTTTACTAAAACTGCAACATGCTTTCCCTGTTCTTTGATCACCATCACTTTGTCTGCTTTCCCCTTTCAGTTTTATGATGGTTTATGTTCTAATGAAGATATGCTTAATTATAGATACGTAGTTGGATATTCCAGGGAGAAAGGGGCTTCCTTAAAGTACGGTTGCGCTAATTGAGATCTCAGGGGCTTCTATATATGGAACAGTCTTTCAAACATCTCTCTGCCTGAATGACTTCCTTGATGAAATATAGATGAGGAAAACCACTTTGTGCAAGCTGTCTACTTCCGTAAATATGAATAAGTTAGCATAAATGCAATGGGAACTTTAAAAAATGTCTTACCGCTGGAAATCCTAAATAAGCACATGCCATGTTCAGATGAAAATTACAGTAAGAAAGACTGGATTTTATTTGATGTATTTTACAAAGAAGAGGGAGTCAAACAAGCAATGGGTGGAAACTAACCAAGGAGAGAAGCAACCTAGAACTGAGGAGAAATTTCCTGACAGTTAGAACAATTAACCAGTGGAACAGAAGTTGCCTCCAGAAGTTGTGAATGCCCCAACACTGGAAGCCTTTAAGAAGATGTTGGATAGCCATTTGTCTGAAATAGTATAGGGTTTTCTGCCTAGGCAGCGGATTAGACTACAAGACCTCCAAGGTCCCTTCCAATTCTGCTAATGTATTGTATTGTATTGTACTTCGCAGTCATAACTGATGGGAATATTCTTTTTTCTTTTCAATCAAAGCTTATAGGGTTTTTCCCCCATGCATTTGGTTAAAAAATAGGATTATAAAGAAATGCATACATAAATGAATAGATGCAGAAAGAACTAGATTTTTCAATTCAAGAGAAGGGCCTTGAGTGTTTAAGTCCTTAAAGACTGCATTTCAATTCTTATATATTCAGTCAAGTTCATGGCTTCTATCTTTTCAGGCAGTTCACGATCTATCTTCTTTATATGGGGAATACTTCAACCTTCCCCAGTCTAATGTTATTCCAACGTGTGAACTTCAGTTCTAAACATTATCAGAAATAGTCATGTTGGGTAAGGAATTCAGTGCGATAAAAATCCTGATATTTGAAAGGCATCCAGGCTGTAGAAGACGTGACTGTTCATGTCCATCAGAATGTCTCTAAGGAACCCTAGAAAAATTATTTTAAACAAGATAGTGGTGGAAAGAAGATTTTCCACTGAAATAAATATATACAAATTCTTCCAAGCCAATGTCTATTGTCATTTTTCTATTGATATTCTTATCTTCAGGGATCTTCTTGTATGTATGTATGTATGTATGTGTATATATATATACGACACCTACAGTTTTATTCTGCTTCAATATTTTCTATTCTAAGTAGCTCACAAGCAAAAAGAAAGTACCATAATACAAAAAATGTGATCAGAAAGCAAATACAAAATCATAAACCAAACCTTAATAATCATGAAGCACAACTTTCTATCTCTGACAATTAAGTGCTGTCAATTCATCATGTCAAAGCCCTCAGCAATCCCAGAGACCGTAGGATGGAAGCTGTCAGCAGGTACTCTGTGTAAGGTTGGCTAGGCAGGATTGAAGGCCGATCCTATCCGAAGCATTAATAGATTTAATAGATAGGTAGCTCCCAACCCATAACCCCTAGTGGATCATCCTTCTTCTCACAGGCTGGCATAATTTCCCCTCCCTTTTTCAACCCTTAGAAGAACCCCGTGAAGCCTCCTCCTCCTCCTCCTTCTGCTCCTTCTCTTTGTTGGGTGACTCATGGCAATGCTTGCCACTCTACTGAGGAGAGAGGGAACACAGGCGCTGTGAGGAAACTGCCCATCTGCTCCCCTTTCCAGTGTGTCCCAAACGCCTGCCTACCACCAGGGGAAAAGGGGGCTTTTGGGATCCTCTTGCCAGCCTTATGTCACCAGCAGGCATCCAAATCATTCCTTTATCCTTCTTCTCTTCTTCTCCATAGCCATTAAGAGATTTCAAATTTCACCCTCTGTTCCAAAGCAGCCAACCCCCATCCACCCGTCTGGCCTTCTCAGGATATGGAAGCAAAGGGAAAAAGGAAAAGAGGGAGGATTGTCTCTGCCCTTGCAACACCCAATCTACAGTTTTTGGGGAAGTGTAGTCGGAATTCAGGAACACATGATGGTGGAGAGCCACAGCAATTGTGCAGCTTCTACAACTTTATAAACTGGAATGAATTTCCTTGTCGTTTCAATGATACGGGAGTAATGCCTTCAGGTTTTTGGATGGATTCTTTAAGTCAGATTATTTTAGGTCCCTTGATTCAAAAGCTTTTGCCTGATGCTGCACCGATTTGTCCGATTGAAGATTACAAACAGAAAAACAGACGAGAGAAATGTTAGTAATGTATAGATAACCAGGACTTGAACTAAACCCCAAAACAGACTGGCAACCGGTGGAGCTCAGGTTGTACTAATACTATATATTGACAATCAAGCTATATCTGTAACAGTGGAGGGTTTCGATTTATTTTAATACCAGTTTGCTTGTGTGCTCGTCCTCATGCGAGGGTTCTGCACATGTGGAGGAGTGTCCGGGCGGGTGGACGGAGCCTCCCACTGCCGCCACCATCGGTTCACCCAATGCGGGATGGACTGGCAGAAACCCACCTCTGATCTGTAAGTGTGTGAGGGACAATTAAGAAGGAAAGACCCTTCCTCTTCCTGAAATATACATCTATATCGCCAACTGGGGGGGGAGGGGGTGTTATTTTTCAGCTGTTTAGAAGTAAAGTAAGTTCTCTGGAAGGGATGTCCGAATGCACTTTCTTCTTTTTGATGCTACACTTTACAGAAGGAAGATGCAATTTTAGGAACCGCTACTATCTTCCCTCCGTTTTATGTTCCTTTCAAAAAAAGAAACTTACATTTTTGTTTTCTTCCCTTTATCTATTATTTGAAAACCATCTCTCTAGCAGATTTATTTAATCAAATAAATACATTAAAACATTCTCCTTTGCCTTGTTTTGAAATATGCATCAGAATATTCAACTTACACAACGTATCTGAAGAGAAATCTCTGTAACCTTCTAATTTGCTGACTGCTTAGCTACTGGCATAATTTATGACTTTTAGGCATCATTACTCAACTTCTTGATTTCACAAAGCTTCCAATAGTCCTACAACTACAGCAGATTTAATGATACCTTTTTATAATTGTGTTGGGTTGAATGTCAATTACTGCTTAATCAATACAAAATTTTGCTTCAGTCGTCTGCTTTAGTCCAGCCATGCATGTTAGTCTTATTTTCTTCTCAGGTGCATTTTATGGTGATGCTGATTGTATTTCAATAAGTGCTTTCCTTAAATACTGTCATCAGAATTCAGATAGGACAAGCATAAATGTATCATAGGTGTTTCTCTGGCTGAATGAATAGAAAATCACGGGAATTAATATGCAAAGTATGAGTTGCTCTTTTCCTCTAGTTGTATGTTTGTGCAGGTAGTCC
This sequence comes from Thamnophis elegans, assembly GCF_009769535.1. Lineage (NCBI taxonomy): Eukaryota > Metazoa > Chordata > Lepidosauria > Squamata > Natricidae > Thamnophis > Thamnophis elegans. Next base: position 261,334 of record NC_045551.1, read on the forward strand.
CTCACTTAACAACTATTTGTTTAGCAACTGTTTAAAGCACCGCTCTTCAAACTACACCCCGCGGGCTAGATACGGCCTGCCAATGCAAAGTATCTGGCCCACGGAGAGGTGGGACTCAGCCCCTCCCCTTGCCCCACTCCTCACCGTTGGCCTCATCTTCCAACAAGAATCCGCTTCAGCTGCACTTCTGGTTAGTTACCGTATTTCACCGGTTGAGCCGCACTTCCGATCACACCGCTGCTGCCGAAGGTCAGGCCGAAGGGGGCTGGGGAGGACCGGCTGACTGAGGGGGGATCTTTCTAGTGATCCAGTAGGTAAGTAGGGGAGGGGCTACTGCTGACTTGAAAAGCAGCTCTGTTGCCAGCTTGAAAAGTAGCGCTTTAAATGTCTTTAAAAATGCTTTGAAAATAGCCTCTCGGGATGTTTTTCACAGCCATGTGTTCCAGGACCGGTCGGTGAGTAGGGGAGGGGCAGGTACAGTAAGGACAAAGGCTAAATGGATTGCTAAATTGGCCACGCCCACCCAGTCACATGACCACCCAGCCACACCCACCCAGCTGGTCCGGGTCCCCAACAGTCTGAGGGACCGTGAATCGGCCCCCTGTTTAAAAAGTTTGAGGATCACAATGGTTTAAAGTCACAATGGTTCTGGACGGGTGACTTGTGATCTAGTCCTCGGTGTACAACATCCCTGCCCTTGCTTGATACAGATTTTGGTGTTTGGCAACCATCACACTTTTATTATGTTGGTTGTAGCAATCCACAGTCCACAGAGAAGCTGATAGGATGGGTTGCAAATTGTACTAACTTGATTAATGACCATGGTGACTCAGTTAATGACCATGGTAAAAATGGTTGTAAAATGGAATGTGTGACCTTACTTAATGACCACGTCTCTTAACAATGAATTTTCTAATCCTAATTGTGGTTGTAAGTGGAGGAGCACCTGTAGCCTTTTACTGGTGGAAGCAAAGCCGTTCTAAGAGATTCTTCCTTTTGCTCATCCGTGTCTATGCTTACTCCCAGGTTAAAGTTTTGTAGAAACTCTACCATCATATGCTTAAATGAAGAGGCAAGTCTGAAGTCTCCTCCTAGACTGAAAAAAGTTTCTTTTTCTACACTGTTGCTTAATATATAAATATATTATTCAACCTAGAATTCCTATTATTATTTCTCCAAAGGAGGTGGTAAAGTATAAAAAGTGCAGGAAAGCCATAGAAAAATGATTCAGGGGCTAGCATGACATCTAAGATGTTTTATTTTGGATAGAAAAACGGACTGAATAAGAAATACAGGATAGTATCATATAAAATTATGTTTGTGTGGAGAAAGTGAATCACCCTTTCTCATAATGCCAACTAAACTGAATGGAAAAAAAATCAAGACAATTTTTTTAAAAAAAAAAGCTTTTTTCACACAATGTTCAGTAAAACTATTTTTTCCTTCCAAATGGGGTTCAGTCATGTTTTGGATTTTCAAAGGTTCTAAAAGGTGCTACACAAATTAAGGTTGGGCTTTCACACCATGATCTTTTAGTGCTTCTAGTACCAGAAAAAACATTTCTCTAACTCTGGTTCCTGGACATTCAGAAAGATGTTACCCTTCTGCCCTGCAAAGCAACCTCGGCTATGTGTCAACTCCAAATCTCAACTAATAAATGCTCTTTCCTATACACTGGCAATAAAAATCAGAACACCAAATAAAAGTTCAGCGGACATGACCTGATAGATGACCCTCATTCCGTCAAGGACCCAGGTGTGCTCCAGTGGTGGGTTTCTATTTTTTTCCCACTGCTGGTTCACTCGAACCGGGCCAAACCAGGAGCAACCACCTCTGGTGTACTCATCTCAAATGATCTAAGCCCCAGATCTCACTGTAACAACATTAACGCCAAAAAGGCATTAAGAGTTGTTAATTTTGTGAAGCTTCTTCTCTGGTAACATTGTACTGCTAACTAAGGCATACAAAACCTTTGCCAGACCAATTCTTGAACACAGCTCATCTGCCTGGAATCCACACTGTTTATTGGACATTAATACGATTGAGTGAGTCCAGAAGTATTTCATGAGAAGAGTCCTCCATTCCTCTGCTCACCATAGAATCCCTTATGCCACCAGGCTTGAAATTTTGGGCTTGGACAATCTGGAAATCTGCCACCTACAGTCTGACCTAAGCATAGTACACAATATTGTCTCCTACAACATCCTACCTGTCAACAACTGCTTCAGCTTCAACCTCAATAATACACGGTCAAACAATCGATACAAACTCAAGGTCAACCGCTCCAAACTCAATTGCAGGAAATATGACTTCGGTAGCAGAGTGGTCAATGCCTGGAATGCCCTACATGACTCCGTTGTTACAGCCTCAAACCCCCCCACAGCTTCAATCTGTCTACAGTGGACCTCACCCCATTCCGAAGAGGTCCTTAAAGGCCGTGTGCATAAGTGCACCAGCACATGCTTACTGCCCCTGTCTTACTGTCCCCATTTATCTGTATTTACTTCCTTTGTTCATGTTTATGTTCATTCCTATGCTTGTTATCTTGTACGTATTTGACAAATAAATAAATAAATAAAGTATTCCTGCACTATAAGCATTGGATCTGATCCTGGATCTTGTCAAATACTTTAGAGCAGCCCCCACAAGCCCTGGGATGTGGACTGCTACCAGTCCGTGGCCTGTTAGAAACCAGGCTAGTGCAAATGGCTGATGAGCAAACGAAGCTTCATCAATTCATGTGCAGGATCTAAAAATTGTCTTCCATGAAACTGGTCCTTGGTGCCAAAAAGATTGGGGACCACTGCTTTAGAGTAAGAACATTGACATGTTCTTACATGTTCTAAGAGAAGAGCCCCGCTGTAGTGTTAATTATCATGGTAATATATTAAAATCAGTTCAATTTGTTTTCCATAAAACAATCAATCTCATAAGAAGTAATTAATTGTCAGGATTCCATGGTCTTAGAACGTAGAATCCTGACGTTTAGACAGATGGTGCTAACTCTAAACCTGCAGTTCCCTTTAACAGCTTCTCTTCCATTAGATCAGTCTGGAAAATCTTCATCCTTGGAGTTGAATGAGGCAAAAGTTTCCAATCCAGTCCAAAAGCCACATTTCCCAGATTCCTCCCTTCTCCCAGCCACGACTCTTTTTCCCTAATCTAATTTGCCTCTCCTTTCTCACTGCAAAAGTGAGAAAGAGATTTGGTTATGGGAGAAGGACTTTATCCATTGTTAACTACCTGGATTATGTTGCAATTCAACTATTGACTATATTTTTCCTCATTCTTTCGTTAGATAATTAATTATATTTCTAGACAGATGAGGGAAGGGAAGGGAATACTGGATAGTATTAAATTTCACACTAATCAACCTCTGGCTGTTTTACTGGTAGATAAAACCTTTTCATTTAAAAGTAGTTAGCAGAAGAAAAATTGTTTGTTGTTGTTGTTTATCCGTGCTCTGGCAGAAATAATGATTCTACAGAACACTGTTAATCTCATTTTTGCAAATGTTTTTTTTTCCTCGTCTTGATTCAATTGTTTATTGGGGCCAGAGAAAGTACATTATGATGCAACTGCTTCTAAAAATTCAGTAAGACACAGATGAGAGCTTACAGAGAGGGTTAAGGGGCTGGTGGGAATTAGCCATTGCTTCAGTAATGCTTTCTCTGTAAGCAGCCAGGCAAGGGAAAACAGAAAGTGGCATCTGGAAAACATTTAAAGTCAATCAACCTAAATACAAGTGAGGAACTCTGCAGAGAGGGTGACTCAGAAGTGGAGAGCCTCTAGCTCAAGTGGAAAATAACATGGAAATGAAGGGAAAACCCAGACAAAATATGTGCACCTAGAACTACCTACATGCCTAGAAAAGAATGCACATATCTAGTGTGTAGTCAAAGTCGCGCAGTTGGTTTTCATGCCTTAAATGAGACTAGGACTCACATTCTCCTGGTTTCTAGTCTATTGTTGTTACAACAACTAGAACAAACTGGCCTGATGGTTTTAAAAGAATCAAATATGGGTCTGTGCAGTATGTTTCTTACTTTGAAGTATTCTAAGCCAGTCCATTTGGAGATTGTCATTTCCTGAACATGAAGCATTGGGCTTCTGCTCTAAAGACCTGCTCTAATGTCACTATTTGTAGCCAACAGAATAAATCTAGCTTCACTGATCATTAATGGCCTTCTAATTCAAGGTGCTACTATAGTTATCACATATAAAGCACTTCAGAGCCAAGGGCAAGGGAAAATACTTCTTTTCCAAAATAATTCTCTTCGCAAGATCCTGTGCCTAATGTAGACATTGTTCCACAAAACTTCAAATTCCAGAGTTTTGAAATATAATTTAACAGAACACAAGCATTTTAATCATTTAGATATTTCCCAATAAATCTTCTTACACCTATTAAAATGGCTCAGAAAAATAACATTGACTCATATGATTTAAGACAACAGCAGCAGCAGCAACAACAACACACACACAATCTGATTTCCATCCCTTAAAGCACATTCCTTGGGGAATCCAATATACTTAAAATAAAATCTTTTGATGAATCAATTTTAATCTTAAATCTGATGATTATGGGAGATGTGTAATCATGTCCCAGAAGTATTTCTTTGGATGCACAACATCCTGACAACTAGGAACATCCTTCCAGGCAGCTGCATAAATTGTCTAGAGGATATGCTGCTTTAACACTTTTTAAGTGGAAAAGTTAAAAGCAATTAATTTTTTCTTCCTTAAGCCTTAAAAAAAAAAAGAAGCTCTATGGGAATAAAGCTTAGGATTTCCCTAAACCTAGAGTTTAGCCAAGCATTTGCCTGTTTTTGGAAATAAAGAGCAAAGTATTTCGGGAACGATAATAGTTAAGGGACTTACCTCAAATTCATAAAAATCAAATTCCATGTAGGTCAACTTGGAAATGTAAGAAAACCAATATACCTCATACTAGAGTGTGTGTGTACATACATACATACATACATACATACATACATACATACATACATACATACATATATAGTATGTACTATCTCTTTATATGTACTTAATATATAAATTAAATGCAGAAAAAAAATTAGAGGGGACCTTGGTCATAGGTTGCAGTCAGGTCCACAAAAAACTATTTTGGTTTTAAGGTCTTGTTGGAATCCTGGTTGAGTGTAACTTGTTAGGCTCACCTAGTCTTCCCAATTTAAATTCCGTTCCATAGTAAAAATCTTCCTCTGTTGTGAGCTGACCCTGTTCAGGGGTAATCTTTCTGAGAGTTTGTAGCAGGAGTTTAAATGGGCTTTTGGATGGCAGCTTTCTACCCTGCCTTTAACACCTGCCTGGTTTTAAAATTGATATAACCTTGGCCTTATTGCTGGAAAACTCCAACTAGGAACCTCACCCTGCATGACATCCGCCAAGACTCTGTTTAAATTGGGCCGAGCGTCTTCCCCTGAATGTGACCGTGGTCCTTTTTGCCAGGCACTGGATTGCATAGGGACTGGCTGCCATTTGAGAGCTTAGTGTTATTCATGTGTTCTCTGCCATATGCTAAATGAAGAATGAACACCATGTTATTCCAGTAAGTTCTCTCTTCAGCTGAAGAGTTCCAGCGCTGTCCCAAATATTTCAAAAATGCTCCAGGCCTCAAAGCTTTGAGCTTGAAATGCCCTTTTGTAGTTCAAAGCATCTCCTGCTTCAAGGACCACTTGGAGTTCAGAACAGTTCTGGGAAGGGCGGATCTGTTTTGAACTCGAACAGTAGCGGCATCAGATTTAGAATGGAGCATTTCAAGGTTGAAGTATTTCAAATTTTAAACCTTTTACATACCTAATACATACACATACAGCATTCTTCCCTTCTCAGGGAGATGTCTGAAGTGAACAGAAGCAATCTTAAAGTCTAAATAAAACATAGCAATGATTTCCCACTCAGCCCCAATTTTCACAGCGTTGCATAATAGGGGAAAGTTGGCTTTTCTTTCATATCTGCTCGTCTTTCTCAGCAATGTTCCCTGTTTGACAATTCAGTTTAAAGGAACTTCTATTGAAACTTAGGGGAATGGGAAAAAAACGCATCTCCTCTCAGAGACAAGCGTTTTCAGGGGAAAAAACAACAACACTTTGAACCAGTCAGAAAGCTCACATAGACATCTAGTTTTCCTATCTTATTTGGATATATAAATATACCAAAACCTGAACACGAGCTTTGCAGTTTGCTGTGTTTCTTGACAGATATTATTTGGTTTGGAGATGTAGCAAGAGGTCCATTTTCAAAACTGTGGTCAATGTACCCACTGATTTTCCTCATCTAGTCCATGCTTTGCTTACAGTCTGACTTGGATATTGTATTTTATATGGAACGACGCTTGAAAAGTGACCATGAAATATGATATTTTTGCAAGATGCAAAGCTGCTGAGAGATGCCAAATATAAGAATAAAAAACGAAAGGTCAACCTTTGCTGCCAATTAACTTTTGAATACCACTGAAGATGTGGATGCTGAGCTAGGACCTGATTGTTTGAGGGAATGTCTCCCATTGTGAGACATTGTTCAATTATTTAGATTAGCATAAAAGACCCCTTTGACAATCTCCCACTATGAGAGAGAGATGAGCTTCGGTTGAGGTTCTTCTCCCGTGTGACTCTCAGACTGCTGATGCTTTCCATAGGAGATTAATTTGGCTCAGTGTGTTACAGTATTTAGAAAGAACTCAAGTATCTGCAGGTGAGGGAACAAACAGGTAGATGAATATGAAAGATTATCCACTGTCAAGTATGCAAGTACGTAATATTAACCTGCAAGATTTTCTACCTTTATAAATGGAAAACATTAATATTTTCATCTTTTCAAAATCTATTCTTGAGTCAAAAAAAATGTAAGAACATCCCTGCTTCTTCTAAAGAAGAAGCGCTTTCCTCTCCTTAACGGAGTCTTCTTGAGTTACAGATAATATTACTCAACTGGTTGCCTGGACTGGGTGCAAATCATACGCTACTGTCTGTATGCAGAGATCCACAGGCTCCTTTTGTGGGCCATTTGTACATGAAGCTGAGGGCAAATATGGTCTGGTATCTAATTTTTGTTTTGATAAAAGATAAGTCATAAGTCAATGGTTAGATGGCCTAGATATTGGTTTCTAAATACACCAGTATACCTTTTTAAGGTTCATATTTTATTGTGTTTTTAAATCTAGGCCAAGTGTTAATATAAATTGCAAGTTCATATAATATCATTATCATTTTAACGACCTTGTTGGGTGGAGTCTGGGCATCCAAATGGAGCTGAGTATGAACTGGCCAGATGCCCTTCCTGTTGCCAAGGTGGAGTTATATTCAGCTGATATAATCTTAATGTGCCCAGAGAGAGAAATATCTGCCTCTACCTAGGATCCAACTCACAGCCTCCTGATTGAGAGGTGAGCGCTCCACCTCTAGGCCACCACACCACTCACAAGTTCATATATAATATGCCATACGCTAAATAATTGACGTATGTGACTCAGCAGTGTTAAGCATAGACACCCTGCAGGTCTCCTCTAAATGGTGGCACTGTTGCATATAGTGTAGCTATACAACAATGGGGGGCAGAGCACAGACTGTCTAGGTCTCTTTAAATAACTAGATTCTGATCTCAAATATCACTCCTCTGGTGTGAAGTCGCATAGGAATCACAGAATGAAGGATTGAATAGATACTGGACATCACCTAGTCCAACCCTTTGCTCAGTGGAGTAATCCACTCAACACATAACAAGATAGGCATTTGCAATGGAGTGGAGCCCATTGCCTTCTGCTTCATTACTCAGCAGCTCTTACTAATAAAGTTTTCCTAATGATCAGCTGAACTCTACTCACTTGTAATTTGAACATATTGCTCCTTGTCCTTGTTTTCTGGAATAACTCTGAACAATTCATCATCATTTCCTGCATTTCAGCCTTTCAAATATGTGAAGAAAGTCACCCAGTGTTTTCAATTATTTTTTTAAAATACATTTTCCTTACAAATCCCTTATTTTTTCCCGCTCTCCTTGGATAAGCTCCAGGTTGTCAATCACCTTCCTATGTGATGTCAAGAATAGGATCCAATAGTTTAGGTAGGCTTTGATCAACAGAAAAAAAGAAAAACTTTTTTAAATATTGTGTCTGAGGATTGTGTCTAAGCTTCACCATTTCTCTTTCACGTTATAGTATACCCATACTGCAAAATAAGATGGACAAAATACAACCTCAAGTTGAATGCAGCATTCAATCAACTGATTCGGAAAGCCCTTTACAAGCAATCAAGCCTTTCTTCTGGTGCAAAAGCATGAATCAGAAAGACAAAAAAACAACCACCCAAGGTGAGTGAAACAGAGGAGGAGATGACAAAAGAGAGAGAGAGAGAGAGAAACTGATTTGTCAGAAGGAATGGATGCTGCCACAAAAAACATGCTTGATAAAAACCTGACTCACATATAATACCATTTCATAGCAGAGGAACGCTTAAGAAAAATAGCAATAGCAATAGCAGATAGACTTATATACCGCTTCATAGGGCTTTACAGCCCTCTCTAAGCGGTTTACAGAGTCAGCATGTTTCCCCAACAATCTGGGTCCTCATTTTACCAACCTCAGAAGGATGGAAGGCTGAGTTAACCTTGAGCCAGTCAGGATTGAACAATGCTGATCTTTGTGATTGTTTCACCTTCTCTTCAGCTTATTTGCTAACTTAAATTCTACTAGTTGTGTTTGGTTCCATTTTTGGCCATATTTTATTATTTTTGTTACAAAATTGGTACTTGCTGCAAATGGGAGCAAAGTATCATTGATCAGGTTTGGCTGAATTTAATGATAATAGAACTTATTCAGAATACCATTCATTTGTGGTATTTGTACATTTTAACACTTTATGAAGAATATTGTTATAGTCTTGCTGCTTACAGTTCTGGAAGCTACAGTATAACTGTTGTATAAAATTGTAATATTTGAAGAAAGGGCAATCAATCAAATATTTTATCAGCTGTTTGTTCTGTTTTCAGCTTTAGTTTCATCCTTATCTTGTAAATGCATGCCATTATACTAATTCTCTTGGAAATTTCAATCAATCAGATGAAGTAGTTTAAATTTCTGAGGTTATGTAACATTGCATTTGCTCAAGCATGAATAACATTTCACATCTTTCGTGCTTAAGTTGAACAGAATATTTGCATGAGTGAAATATCAGAATATACATCACAATATTATCAGACTATAACAAAATCATTTTGATTTTTTTACTCTTGCTTACCTCTTTTTCTGATACTTTGAGAAATATCTCCTGTCTTCTATCTCTGAACAGAAGACAGCAAATAACAAAATATGATTTATTTACTGATAACTAGGTCTTCCCACAATCGATATTAAATTTAAGTCCTGACTGTCATTATCTTACAGTGATTTTCTTTAGCTGCTATTAAGTCACAAAACAGAGAGGGCGTGATGTAAAGAGCTTTCAGTTAAATGAGAAAAAGTTGAGTAAGCTGTGTCATACATTCACTTATCTCTGCATTCTGTAAATTTAAAGCAGGGCTGGCGTAATTTATGATGTCATGCATGTTGATGAATCACAAAATCACCAGTCCATATTTAGATAACCAACAGTGAAGGGAGCTGGCAGGGCACTGAGGGATGAAGGAAGGGAAAAAAGCAATAGAGAGAGGTGGACTTTGATCATTGCCGTCTTGATTGTTTTGATTCCCACAATCTTCTGAAGATACTGGGACAGTGATGGGTTCCTACTGGTTCAGTCCGATTCGGCCCAACCAGTAGTGGTGTGGCGGCCTGTGTCGCTGGAACCGGCAGAGACTCAGGCCGGCCACATTCCTGAATCATTTCCCTCGTCATCGCCGTGACCACCGTCAACGCCATCATTTTGTTTTTTAGTTCTGTGCATGCACAGAACAATTTTAATTAAACTGCACATGCGTGGGCAGCACACATCCAGTGCATGTGCGTGAAGCGCGCCCGTGAGCGAACTGGCAGTGAAGCCGGCAGTAGAACCCACCCTTGTACTAGGAGTTATAGTTTAAATAAGTAGTAGATACATCAGCTCTGTTTTAAAACATCATGAACTCAACAGATACAGAAGAAGAAAAATCTATTGGCAAAATCTTCATAGTTTAGGACACAAAGAGCCGAGGTGGCGCAGTGGTTAAATGCAGCACTGCAGGCTACTTCAGCTGACTGCAGTTCTGCAGTTCGGCTGTTCAAATCTCACCGGCTCAGGGATGACTCAGCCTTCCATCCTTCCGAGGTGGGTGAAATGAGGACCCAGACTGTGGGGGCGATATGCTGACTCTGTAAACCGCTTAGAGAGGGCTGAAAGCCCTATGAAGCGGTATATAAGTCTAACTGCTATTGCTATTGCTAATAACTTTCAATCACCACATAAAGACAATTTTCTATTCCTTATTCCTATCCTATCCCAAGTTTTAAAAGTCTTTCTTATTTTCATTCCTATTAATCTTGTTATTATTATAATTTTTTACTCTTTTTCTTTCATTGTTCTTGCATATATAATTTATATTAAATTTTTTAATTATGATAGTAAAATCATAATTTTACTACATTTTAATACAAACTAAATTTTAAGAAAAAAGTAGAGAGAGGAAAAAAGATACAAGGAAAAAGATAGAGAAGAAGAAAGAGAAGAAAAAGAAAAGATATATATTAGGAAGTAACTTCCACTCTTCATCATAAATACAACAAATGTAGTGACTTCTCATCCTATCTAAAGTTCTAAACATTTAGCTTTTCATCCCATAATACATTTGTAATCTATAAACAAATCCATAAAATATATTTTCCATGGTGGCATCAGTAGGAAATTTGTACAGGGTTATCAGAAGCAACAATATATCTCATTTTAACCTTCATCTAATAAACCAACTTTATGAAACAGTTCCAATCTTTATTTCCTTAAAATATTGTTGAGGATTTTTAAAATTTCTCTTCATTTCTTATTTGCCCCATCAGACAGAATAAATCTGGGGTAAAATTATATTGGTTTGTCATTTGTATTTCCCTTTTAGATTTTAAAACCTCAGCCAGGTTGTTGTTGTTGCAAATCTACTGGCTGAAATATCCTTTTCTAAGCCATTCTGTAAATCCACTTTTGACACAATTTCTATCATCAGATAAAATTTGTTCTACATCAATCATTTCTTCAATAATATCTTTTGGACAGAGTATATCCATAGAAGCAGACCATGTTGTTGATATGGTAACTACTATTTTCTGATTCTGTTCATCAAAAGCTTCCTCCAGTCTTTTCATTGTTATGGCATTTGGCAACACTGTACATGTTTGTAAATCTTTCCTCTATCCAAAACTTTAGTGTTTAATTTTTGAAATCAGGAAATTGTTTATCTTTGTTTTATCTTGTAAAAATCAAAACAAAATTTATTTCCCATAAGAAGCCATAAAAATATTATTTAGGGTTGGTTTTTTTTTTGTTTTTTTTTGCTATTTTATTTAGATTCTGGAAGTTCTAAAACTAATTCATTAAAAAGTGAAGGTCCAAAAGTCTGCAATAGCTTTACGTGATTAATGAGCAATTTCAGAAAGTGGTTTGAAAGCAATGTAAGTGAAGTTAGTTTTCTTAAAAAGTCTCTGCCATGGTTAGGAGCAAGTTAGGAAATCTTGCTCAAATCCATGGAAAACCTGCTGTTTCCTAAAGTGAAGCAACCCTCTGGAGGATCTCCCATCCTCTCCAAAATGCTCACTAGTTTCTTTATCTTGGCTGCAATCATTGATTCCGCTTCTGCAGTTATTTTTAGTTTGCCATGCCTCCCCTGGAAGTCTCTCTACTCATATTTTTCTTGGTAAAATTTGGGCATTACTTCTTCCAGAAGGTTCCCATGGCTGAGACGTCTCGTGGTATGTTGAAAACAGATGCCCTATTCAATAGTCTTCGCTGAATTCCACCCTCCCCCCCCCCTATAATCCCCCCTCCCTAACCCCCTTACGGCTTCGCAGGTCCCATGCCCGGCATAATTCTTTAACAAGCATTTGAGTATAATAAGGCCAGCTAACTTTAAAATTAAAAAAATAAAATAAAAATAAAGCCAAAAAGAAAAAGGAAAAATAGTAGAAAATAAGAAATAAAAAACACCCACACTCACACACAAAAAGAAGAAAGAAACAAAAAGGGTCAATAAACCCACTACGTTAACACAGCTTCCCATTATCTGTAAATCTTAAACAATGTGACTCATTCCAAAATTCGATTATTTTGCTACTTGCAGGGTTTCAAACTGTATTAGAGCCAGGTAAGTTGATCAATTAGAATTCCCCAACTAAAAGTCTCCTTGCTTTGCCTATCTATTCAGACCTTTAATTTATCTCTTTTTTATCCAAATATCCAAACCTTTCTATAACACCATTAAACTCAAATACTTCTTTCATTTTTCATTTCCAACACCTCCCTTTCTATCCTTACCCACCTCCACATATAAATTTTTTACCTTCCACCCTGCCTTTATCCATATCCACATATATATTTTATCCACATTCATTGCTCCTCCCATGTTTACTCCACTTTCCTGAAGATTCTCCGACCAATCTTTCTTAATTATATTGATATAGCAACTCAAACAAACATCAGCTTGCGTTCTAGCCCCAGGTAATCTAATTAAACTTTCGCTGCCCTTCCCTCTCCCACGTACCTCCCAACTCCGTTCGTCCCAAACCACAACTCAAAAAGATCACAATTTCCGCTCTCCTCGCCTAAGAAAATAGTTCATGCACAATTTGAGTTAGAGTTCAGACAAAACTTCTGTACAATATATGTCCACAATCAGCAACGCTTCTTTCAGTCTCCATGTCTCATCATCGATATGCCACTTTTCCATTTTATCCCAGACAGAAATCATAAAACTTTAAAAACATCGCTTAGTCTTTATTCTTTAGTCTTCTGCCCTCCCGGAAGAGAAAAACAACACCCTCCGCCTTGTAGCCACGTGTCTCGCTGTTTGTCTTCTCCTTCTCCTTGCCTCTCCCCAGATCCGGATGAATCAGGAAGTCCCGCCTTCAGGGTCTCGTAGTAAAATTTTCGGGCTTCACCGACGGAGTTAATGCGGTGTTTTTGGTTGCCAAATGTAACTGTAATACCAGCTGGGACTTCCCATTTGTATGGAATCTGAGAATTTCTGAGTTCTTCGGTTAAGAAAGCGTACTGTCTTCTTGTTCTTAATATTTGAAATGGTATCTCTTTAAAAACAATCAAGTCCTCCCCATCAATTATCAACCTCTTTCCGTAAAGCCTCTGTATTATCTCATTTCTAGATTCCCTTGTAGTAAAGTATATTATTATGTCCCTCGGAAGCTGTCGCTGTTTTGCTACCCAGGAATTCTGGCGGTAAATTCTTTGAATCTGCCAATCAAAGTTAAGTCCCGGACTTCCCACCGAGCGACTGAAAGCCTCAAAGAATGTCTGTTTCAAATTCTCCTGTTGGTTTTCACGCAGTCCTCTAACTCGTATAGCAAAGGCAGCCTTGTTATAATTTATCATGACAAGTTCTTTTTGGGCAGATTCAATTTCCTGTTCTAACGTTTGGATTTTTGATATCAGATTAAGATTAGTTTCTTCCAAAAGTTCCAATTTGTCCTCCGTTTCAGCAATATAATCTGTCATGACTGTCATTACTCCGATCATATCCTGCTTTGCCTGAGCAATTTTAGCATCAAATTGATCACATAAATCCGATATCAGTTGATTAATCTCCTGTCTGAAATCATTAAGCGTTTTGAGAAGGAATTCTTGTGTTAGCAAATCTCCCGTGGAGGGTGTAGGAGACAAGGGTAGCGACTTCATAGCAGTTTTTGGAGATATGTTATTAAGGAAGCGCTTCTGTTTAGGTTTGGGAGCCATTCCAGAATAAGAATAAAAGACAAGCAATCAAGCGAGCCAAAAATCAAAGTCTGTGCTCCCCTCAGTTAATCTTTTAGCAATTAGTACGGAGAAGCCTTCAGGAGGGTAGGGCTTACTAGGTACGTCACATCAAACACAAAAGCTACGAGATCGCCATCTTGTGACGCAGCTAAAAAAGAAAGGGAGCCTTTTGCGAAATTGAAGCTGGTATTTTAAATAGTAATAGAAGAAATTCCTCGGGAATGGTCCCCGCCCGGATTGGCTTTTAAATAGCTTAGCTTTGTCCTGGGGGGGGAGGCAATCTGCCTAGGCTGCAAAAAAGGCAGCGCGGAAAACTGGCCGGAGTAAAGGCTCAGCTAATGTTGAATCTCTTCTCCATTCACAGCAAAAAAAAAGCTATGAATTACAAAGAGATCCTAACGACTGACCTCCTCTCTGCCCCTTTCTGCCAGAAAGGGGAGATATCTATAGATCTTATAAGATATACGAACCAGAGTCCTGGCAGGAGCTTTTTTGAGCTCCCGACGGCGGCAGCTCCTCCCCTCGAAGCCCCTTAGAACAATAAGAATTCACTTGTGTACTGCGGCTCGTTTTTCTTTTTTTTTTCTTATTTTCTTTTTCTACTTTTATTGTAAAAAACAAATTGAATGGTATGGATACACCAAAGTGAGGAGAAGAGGGAAAGAGAAGGGAGAAGTAAAGAGGGAGTGAGAGGGAATGTAAGGAGGGTGAAATGGAGGGAGGGGGAGATGTCTGAGGGGGTAGGGAAGTAGAAGAGGGGAATGCTGGAGGGGTGAAAGGAAAGTTGGAGGGGGAGAAGAGAGGGTGTATGGGGGAATGAAGTGTTATGTGGGGTTTTTTTTTTCCTTTTTTCTTTTTTTTTTTATGCACAGTATATAAGTGATTGTATAAAATGAAAATGAAAATGCAATAGTCTTCGCTGAGATCTCCTACAAAGAAAATCTGAGTCTTCCCAAAACTTTTCTTGTCTCTTTGGAATAAAAAGAACCTTCCTCTCTGGCTGAGACAAGTCCTTGTAGTTTATTTTTATTCTTATAATAGTCCAACCCAAGAAGGGAACGTTTTCAAACACACTTTGTTTTTTGAATATTCATTGAATTTTACCTCTAAAGTTATGAACCTTTTCACAAGTTCTGCCCAAGGAGAACCCTCCAGTTTTGCATGGAGGTTTTCTGTGGATGGGACGTCGTTCTCCAGGCAGCCTGACCTATTCTCCCTTTAAGCCCTCAGCATAAGCACAGAAGCACGTTTTGACCTCAGAGTAGCCTTCATTGTCTCTAATAAATGCAAATGTTCTCTTAGGTGCATTACCTTAGTGACTTTAGCGAGGTAAGATGATATTATAGGCTTAAGGAAACCATAAATAAATCATAGAGCATCACACATAAACTATCATTTCAATTTAAAAGAAAGGTTAACTTTTAAGTGCATCATTTATTTAACAGTCAGTTCACTGCTGGAGAGACTTTTGCTCCCCGGAGAAGCACTTTCAACCACAAGTCCTTTTTCTTTCTCACTTTCTTTAATTGATGGCTCCAGTGTGAAGACAGCAAATGATAATGGACTTCACTCTATAACTGCTTTTACTCCATCAGAGGAGAATGTGAGGACCCTCTAAACTGTATTAGGCAAGAAAAAAATTGAGACCTTTTTCCGCTCTTTAAAAAACTAAAATATCCATTACATTATAGAAATGAAAAGCACCAACTTCTACCTGACTGAGCTCCAGCATACTCATCCTTTCCACGCTCTTGGAAACACGTGTCCCGTCGTTATTCAGAATGATGCTATCCTCAAGTATGAGAAGGATGGCAATGGCAGCCATGGGGATTTTTTTTCCTATTGTTTTTAGCTTACAACTATCACTTTGAAATAGAAGATGCTGTTCCAGCACTGCTGATCTTCTTAAGGGTGTTAATTCCAGGAGAATAATTAAATTTATTCCCAGTCATATTTTTCTAAGTGTCAGTATATTCCATGAAACCTACTTCTAAACAAACATTTATTGGAGATGGGTAATGTCACTGTCCTTGTATATCACCTCAATGCTCAAAGCCAAATAAAGTGTTTTTTTTTTTTAAATTTGGCTTTGAATGTTTTTCTCTTTTCTTCTTGGTGTCCGATTTTCTTTTACACAGGTAATTAAGATCAGGATTTTCCTATCTTCATAAAATAACCAGTGAGATAAAGGCTTAGAAATCAAAGCAAAATGTTATTATGAAAGATAGTGTTAAATGTTCACGCCTGCACGCCCACATCTGTGAACTGGTAGGGAAGGTAAGCGAATGCCACCCTCATCAGCATCAGCATCAGCATCAGCATCATCATGTCCTGTCCAGAGCACATTGGGCAGCAAGTGATTTCCAGTGGTTTCGATTGTTTGCACATCTTCGCCTTTGTTGCAAGAGACATTAATAACCGTAAGAGCTTTCTCAAGTGTTTGTGTTTGACATTATAATGAATGAAGTTAATACGGTGTCAAAAATAACAGAGCTGCTTATTTTTCAAAGCCTGCCTCAAATTAATAGTTACAATGAAATACTTGCAAATTGTCTTAAGTGTAGCAATATTGCTATTACATTCTGCTGTGCAGTTCACAGACTTTCGGAGAACATAGGTTTGAAACTTAATGATGGGGTAAAAAATATGGAAGGAAAAGTAATAATCATCATCAGAAAATTAGAGCACCGCAGGGAGAGGAGTGGCTCCAGGAGAGGCAAATATCTCTCTAAGTTGTAAGAAGGTGTGCAAAAGGTAGAATAATTTCCCCAAACAGAAATCACTCCTGACAGCAAATAATTTCCAGTAATTCAGTCAGCTAGACAACGACAGTTTTAAGTGAAAGGCATTGTGGGAGGTCGCCGAGGTTCTCTTGTCCCAGCCAAAAAGACGCTTTAAAATACAGATCTCGATTATAGACATAGTAAAGCATAGAGGAAAATAAAGAAAAAAGTAAAGATAAGTGTGAGTCATGGCAACAGCCATTGCCCACACTCATACTTCTCCTTATATCCAAGCCAGGGAGGGGCTTAATATCTCCTTCTTTTCTGGATAGCTGCCCCTCAGTCCTATCTTGCTCCCTTCTCCGCATTTCTCTGAGCATTATGCACACTTGGGTCAGGCTCCAGTTCCTTCCCCTCGCGCAATTCAGGCCCAGAAAGCTTTTTCTCTTTGCCTGAGTGTGAATAGATGGGTTCTGCTTTGCATCTGGCTCTGAGACCTCCTGGTCCTCAGAGCCTCCCACAGGCCCCAACCGAGACACCCCCCCCCCTCCATCTCTTCTGACTCATCTGACCACAAAAGCCTGGTTGAAAAATTTGGGCTCAAGAAGAACTGAGATAGTTGAATTTCAATTTAGATATAAATCAACAGTGAAACTTTTCTTCTGAGGAAGTTGCAGATTACAGGTAGCCCTTGGTTTATGATCGGTTCCTTAATGGCCTGTCAAAGTTACCTGAAAAGGGGGGACTTTTGACCTGGATCTGAAGTACTGATGGTTGGTCATGTGTCCACACTGCCATATTTACAGTTCCTTTCATGTGCTGTGATCACATGACCATGTTCACAATGGTTTTGCTGAAAACCAGCACTTACTTTTGGTTTTCAACAAGACTGCACCCATCGTGAACAATGGGTTCACAGCTATGACCTCCTTGTTGTACTGAATGACCACAATGTTCACACTTACAATGACTGCTTCAAAATATGTTCTAAAATTATGACTGTTGTTACTTACAACTGTAATGTGCAGGTTCCATCGCATTTGTAACTTGTGGGTTATCTGTTCACATGGATTGGAAGGTGAGAAACACAGCATTATCAATATCCTTACTTGCTTATTTACGGAACCATTATTTCATTTGTATAAAGTTTTTCAGCTAATGAAAACAAGAACGGAAGTAAATGGAAAAGTATAGATGACCGGGAGGTAATAATTTTTTAGATGGATAGGAGGAACTTTATGGAAGTGTTCTTCTAAGTTATTACTGTTTTGGACTTTCATAGTGAAAGTAAAGTTAATACTCCTTCATGAAGTTATTCCCAGTCTCAGTATTAATATGCAAGAAATAAAGCTTGAGTGAAAATAAAGTTTCCTTGAATCACTTGTGGCCCAATAGTTGCCTCCTGCTCATTACAAGGAGATTGCCATCCCCCCTTCCTAATGTTAAATTAAATTAAATGCATTGCTTGCATTATTTATAAAGTATCATTCTTTCAAGTCTCCATTGAGTAAAGTTTTGAAAGGGAGTCCAGATGCTCTGTCATATTTAGTCTCAGCATTCCAATGAAACCATTAATGAAAGGCAAAGTTTTTGATCTGACCAGCGTTCCCATTTACACCGACTCTTATCACCATTCCACCAATATCGACAAAGTTAAGAACAAAGGAATGAAAGAAAATGCTAATGTGAGTTTCAACTTGCATTTTGCAAATTCTGGTTTCCTCAGGGAAGCGTGGAACTTGACACTGCATTTTCCCCTGGGAAAATATATAATGAATTATGTTGTCATTTTATAACCTGTATTTTATTGGTGTTAAATGCTTAGCAATAAAAGCTGTCAACTCTGCTGTTCCTGAAAAAGAGCAGGAATGATTCTTGGAGCTAGCTCGCCTGCTGTGGTTGGGGCAAAGAAGTCTCTTGGGAGAATGCTTTAAAAAAGCAACTCTGAAAATGCACTTCAAATAGAGAATTATTCAAAACCATTCGGTGTAATTCCCTTCCATAAATGTTCATGCAAACATATGTCTGTCTGTATGTGTCACTGTTCCAAGAGAGACAAGGAGTGAAGTAAATATTCTACACATACATTTTTTTATCTATTAAATTTTATTTCTTCATTAAATTTATATTCCACATTTCCTTCAGAACTAGTTCTTGCTGACACTGGTCTCTTAACAGTTTACCGTTAATGATTTGTACAGACATATGTGATTTCCCATTATTCCTCTGAATGAAAATATTGGCTATCATCCCACAAATTAAGTATGTTAAAACCTTATTAATTTCAGTAATGGAATCTTCTATTTATTTATTACACTTTTACCTCTCCTTCACTCCAGTATCACATGGTTGTCTCCCCATCCTGTCAAAAAAAGCACAATGAAATGGGTTAATCTAAAAGATGCTGACTGGGCCAAAGTCCCATTTGAACTTGGCCTTCCCCAGGCCTAACCTGCTACTCTATTAACTGCGATCTCACTGTGGTCTCTTTTTACTTTACTTAGACAGTGTCTGCTTATTATTATTTTTTCTGGTCAAAAAGCATCTGGCTGTCAATTAATTCTTGTCCACTTACATTTAGAAAACATTGGTGAACAGAAGCAGAAGTTTCATTCTGCTCTTTGTAGAATGCCGTTTTATTTAAAGAACATATTTGAATGTGAAACAATTGGAAGAATGTAATTTGTAGGCACTGACAGAAGTTTCCGTACGGAATGGAGGATCAGTTTACCTTCAAGGTCCTTTATTCTTTAAATAATAATTTTAAGAATAGAAGACTACTCTTTTGCATGATGTTATTTTCCTTGTTTTCCAAGGGATGGAAGAATTGTCTTAGGAAATGATATTCCCCCCCCCCACACACACACACACACAACAGGGGGGGAAAAGGTAGAGATTCTTCATTAAAGCTCTCTGGTTATGTATCTAAAACTGACGTGCAATTCTTCCTCATAATGATCACTGCTTATGAGATGGTAATTTGACCTTTGAAGCACAGGTGAGACTCTTGACAGGCCAAGTGAGCATGGATGCACTTGCTGTAATGCTGCCAGAGAAGCACCTTTCCTCGTTGCTTAATCCAACCTTCTTGAAATGAGTGGCTGACATTAAAGCCTTCAAACAGTTTAGACTCTCAAGTGGGATTTGTGTTCCACCGTCTGCTTGTCGTTGTAATAGAAAATACATTGTGCTAATGCCAGACTTCTGAAGGGCCCCAAGGTCCCTTTACAACAAATGCAATAGTAAATCCAGGATTTGTGTAGTATACGCAATAAGCTTTCTCTTAAAGGTGGATTTATACTAATCACGTAAGAGGATTCAGCATCAACACTGGCAAACCCAGTTATCTCCTCCCCCCTTTTTGGAAGAAATGTATTGTACTGGAAGTAACTTCCAAATGGAGTTCTGATGCAGAAATGCCAGAGCAGAACAACTGTTGTAAAGCTCAGAGAACATGACCGATTCCAGGAAAAGGGTTCCGCCAAATCTGGATTCCATCAAATTGATGGCAGCAAAAACAGATGTAAACACTCTAACTGTTCAGATTTTTATCTCACATAAGTTTTATTTGGGGTTTAAAATATTAGAAATGATAATTTTAAACTGGGTATATTTTCAGAGCTCTCTGATAAATTTCATCTAGGTTCATTCTGGAATAAATCCAAAAGAGCTAACTCTTATCTTCTAAATGTCCTCTGAGAACTGGGCCTGTCGTAGGCATAAAACCATCTGGACCAGCCCTCTCTCAGCCCAACAACCAGTTCTCTGCCCTAATGGCCAGCTGGGTAGGTGTGGCTCAGTGGTCATGTGACTGGGTGGGTGTGGCCAACTCAAGGTCACTCACGTCGATGGGCGCTTCGCCTTAGCTGTTACAATGTCATAAGGGTTAACCGGAGAGGCAGTTTCTGTAAGCAGGGCAATAAAGATTAGGCTAAAAACAACACCAGAATGTTTCCTTCCTGCCTTCCTTACAGGATCAGCCCTGTAAAGTGGGAAAAAAGCAAAAGAAGATTTCTTCCAACAGCTGGTTCTTCAAACTGCTTAGAAAGTTAACAACCGATTCTCCCAAATAGGTGCGAACTGGCTGAATCCCACCACTGGAAGTGATAGCAAACTTTGTCAATAAAACTGCACATGCTACAACTTGACCCAAAGTCCAACTTGGCCTTTAAGCTCTGCTTCAAGAAGGGATTGTGTAGGAAATTCATTGGGACATTTTTTAATGCACCAGGTGCCATTGTCTGTACTATTGATAGAAAGACTCCAGATCCATTCAATGAAGAATTCAGGAAGTTCCAGTCACTATAGTTTCTAACAGGGTCATTATTTTATTATGAACATCCTTGCAACATTACAGAACTGGATGTAAGCAATGGTTCCTACTTTAGTACTATATACTACCTGATTATGTAAAATGACATTTTCTTCAAATTCTTGCAATTGATGGCACATGTGGAAACCACCCAGCCCATCAGGCCATGCCTTCTGCCTTGTTTAAAACTGGTGAATCTATTCCTTTGTTTAGAACAGGAATAAAGTTAAACACAATGAGGAAAAGATGTTACAGTCTTACTTAAGCCAAACCTTGAAATTTAAAACATTTGGTTGAAAAGAAAAACTAGCAAAAGGGAAATGGTGGATGGTTGCTGATTTAGGATGGGATGGAGGGAGAAATAATGTTTTGAAACATATTGCCTAGATCAGCTGCCCCCTTGTTCTTTGGGGCAACAAGGACCAGTTCCATGTAGAGAGGTTTTCCCACGCATCCCGTGGATGGGGCTTTGCTCATTTGGCAGCCCAATTTCTGGCATATCATGGCCCAGTGCTGGTCCACAGACCAGGGGTTGGGGACCCTCTGCCTAGATGGTAAGAAATGGTAAGAACACTAACCTTTTATAAAGGATTTCTCCATTGCCCAGTGGGTGCAAACGGTATTCAAATATTGAGACCTTCACAATCAAAATCAGTCCAGAGCAAGTAAGCATCTGTTTCCTATACTCTGCCAAAGAAAACAATTTACTATTATTATTTTATCTGTTACAAATTATTGCACTCTGTTTCGTTATCTGGACTTTTATGAAATCTGTGATGAAATTTCTCAAGCTTTCATTACGTGTTTGTGTTTATATTTATGGAAAAGATTCCCAACACCAAGACTTGTTTCCCGCACCAATAAGAGAAAAGGCTGAGTCAGTCAACATGTTCTTTTGACACAGGTGGCACCAGAGATGGGTTGCTGCCCGTTTGGCCCAGATTGGCTGAACTGGTAGTAGCGGTGTGGGAGGCTCCACCCACCTGCCTGGACGTTTCTGCGCGTGCACAGAGAGAACCATTAGTAAAGAAATTGGCAACCTACCTCTGGGTGGCCCCTAATGTCATTCCAGGTTATTTGAAGATGCTTGGATTGGATTATATCAGAACGTCTGCTTCTCCTACTAAGTAACCAGGCTAAGGAAATAGAAAGGTTGTGAAATTCTGGACCAATCCCAAATGTTGGCCCTGATGAATAAAACCTCAATTAACGTATTGGATTATTGAACTCTACAAACTGTTTCTAACTTTTTACTATAACTAATACCTTTACTATTATTCTTTTACTCTCTTCCTCTTTTTTTATATTTGCTTCTTTGGATATTTGTTTAATCTAATATCATATTGCTCTTTTGATCTATTATACATTCAATGGATAATATAAATAAATATATCAATATCAATATTGTCAAAGATAATTCTTTTGATCCAAAGCTAAAAAAAGAAATTGAACAAACGTAGTTACATCTGGCACTAATCTTACGGAACACAGTTATTAAGTAAACTTACTAACTGGTAAGTTAGTAAGTTATCATATTATAAGAAGCAATGGCAATAATTCAATGCATCCAAGCCACGCAGCTGTAACTTAGTATTTTTATAGCAATGACAGAAATAGAAATTGGAGGGGAATTGGGTTTAGATTAAGATCCCCATACAATATTTTTTA
The DNA here is from genome assembly GCF_009769535.1 of Thamnophis elegans. Classification (NCBI taxonomy): domain Eukaryota; kingdom Metazoa; phylum Chordata; class Lepidosauria; order Squamata; family Natricidae; genus Thamnophis; species Thamnophis elegans. The sequence goes on from NC_045551.1 coordinate 283,938, forward strand.
ATAATTTAGTTCCCCGTTCTTCTCATTTCAGCTATTAAATCAGTGTAATTTCATTGGAGCTCTGCAGGATTCATGACTGTGAAGACCAGATGCAAAGTAGCATTAAATGAGAAATTAAAAATAGTCTCCCTTAATAAAAATTAACAAAGTTGAGAGTATGGAACTATTCGATCTGCCATTCCCATCCTCCAAGTTCTTGCTAGTAGCTTTGGAAATTCTATTTCTTTTGACACAAATAGCTCTGAAGCCAGTTTGATGTAGCAGTTAAGACATCAGGCTAGAAACTCATAGGCTGGGAGTTCTAGTCCTACCTTAGGCACAAAGCCAACTGGTTGATCCTGGGCCTGGGACTTTCTCTCTGAGCCCTAGAAAGTGTGCAGTGGCAAATCACTTCTGAAATCTTCTCAAGAAAACTGCAGGGACTGTTTCAGACAGTCACAAGGGAATAAAGAAAGACTCCAAAGAATGCAACCCCTTTTAGAAATATGGATAATGTAATTGTTTTCCCTGTTATTTCTCTCTCGCTGCTTTTGCCTGCTTATCCTCTTCTCCCAATTAAAAATTTCAAAGTTTGCTGATTCATTTATTTATGAAATAAATAAACATTTATTAACCGATGGTGATTGATTGGGAATATGCTGGAGCAAACTAAACTGGGAATTACAGGCATTTTCCAATAGGTTGCAGCTGCTTCAATGCACCATTTTATACTGGAAAACCATCTTGTGCCAACATGGACCCAGAATGAAATCCATTATGTAATATAATAAGCATGAATCTACACCAGGTAATGTATAACTAGGTACAGCTATGTCTAGCTATACAGTTTATTTTATAAATTTCAACAGTCTCCAAGGATACAGATTTTTTTTTAAATGATCAAACCACCTTTTCTTAGCAGAGGCTGACAGGTTTTGCCTGATTGTTTGAGAATAAAGAAGAATCTTGTTATATTTTTACAGATCAAAGCATAGTTTGAGGGAGCATAAACTTTATGGACAGCTAGCTCACAACAAGAATGGTTATTTACTCTATAGTATAAATAAAAGGCAAACATTCCCCTTGGCACATGTCCTTAAACAGAATGTCTTGACGTATGTCAGAGACTGCAGCAGCCTTATTCATCCTAATTTCTTTCTAGGTTGCTTATAACTTCCATATCTATCAGCTTGTTTTTTGTTCCGCAGCCATCCCTCAAATTAATTTCACTCGTTTGCAGTGGAGAGAGACTAATAATCAACCTGTTCTCCCCTTTTCTGGATATTTAATAGGGCTACAAATAATAACTTGAAATTACCCTGTCATTCAAATGCCTATTCATATGATCTCCAGGGCAGCAGTGAAATGATTTAACTGAGAACTAACATGATCCGCGTTGCTCAGAGGGCAAAGAAAGGCAAGAAACAGGAGAGACGATCAAATTTAGGAGCAATATGGCACTTGAAAGAAAGTGTCATGATTCAGCCTTCAGTATTCCAGAACTCAAAAACAACCATTTTACCTCCCTCCTGAAGGATACTTAAATAGAAGAAATGCCACTAAATCCAATGGGAGAAAGAAAACATCCAGCACTTGGCATTGCTGGTGTTAGTGGCAAACTGTTTATAGCAAACTGATGGCAGTCTCTGGAAAAACCATAAGATTATAGTGGGTAACTTTTAAATGATATCTATTTCAGTAATGTAAGGCCTAATAATAGAGGTCAGGCTGAGCAAGAAATTTTGATTTGGAAAACAGAGAAGAAAAGAGGATTCAGAACCTGGTTTGTTTGAAAGTTGATGACTTTCTATTAGAAGGCCAGATCCTGAAGATGAAACTCAAATACTTTGGCCACCTAATGGGAAGGAAGAAGGACTCGCTGGAGAAGAGCCTCATGCCGGGAAAGATGGAGGGCAAGAGAAGAACTTGTACTCAAAGCACTTAGGTGAAATTTGGATGGTCATTAGATGGAAGAGACAAAAAAAGTATTTGTTTTTAGATTTAGTAATCCTGTTCATGAATAGAATTCAAAGGTCCAAAACCAAAGAAATGAGGGCCAAAAGGAAATCTACTACTTCTAAATTAAACATATAACTTTCTCTATATTTGCCGTATTAAATTGTACTAGGTAACTCATGACCAGCTGGATCATCATTTTAGATATTTTTTTTTACCTAAACCCAGAGACAGAATGACTACAGGTTGACTGGTATCTGTTTGGTTTGAAAATTAAAGAATAAAACATCACTTTATTAAAGAAGAAAGATGTGTAGCAAACGAAATATACATGGTTTTTGTTTAACAAAGGATACTTTTGATGACAACATTTCTGGGTTGATCTGCCATCCTTTAAGAATACTCTAAAATTTTCATTATTTTCCCTTAAATCAGCACACAGCTGACCATGCTAGAATGCTGATTTTTCAAGTTAAATCAGCACATTCTCCGTAATTTGTCCTAGTGCTTTATGCTGAATGAGAGCGAAGCAGAACTGTATTGGGAACTGGTTTCACTGAGGAGGAAGTAAAGTGAGCATAACCTTTTCAATCAAGGCAATGTTGAATGCACCACTTTCTATCTTTCTTCAATGAGATTTTTGTGGAGATCTTCCACCTATGTTCCACCACAAAGCATTGGAAGATCCAGGTTTCTCATTAAAATGATGGTAAGGCCTAGCTTCAGTTTCAGTTTAGGTAGCAATCCATAGAATTCAAATAAATCAAGAAATTCAGTTGGAAAATGAATGTGCTAACTCCTTTACTGATGGCATTGAAAGAACAATATTCTTTCATGATTCCAGGGAAGTATCAAAATTGTGTACTCAAACGCACATAGTGATTAAAGAAGTTGTGACTTATGGCTTTGAGGTTTAGACAGAATAGACTATAGGAAGAAGAATTTGTGATAGAACCAATCTAGAGAGATTAAAATATTATTGTACTTATACTGTAACTGCTGTGATGAAGATCAGAAGCCACTTCTTTATAACTTCTTTTCTCTATTTTTCTTCCTTCTTCTCTTTACCTTCTTTTTCTTCTTTGCACTTTTAACTTTTTCTTTCATTGCTCCCTTTTTCTTTCCTGGATATATGATGGAATGGGAAATTTACCACTAAGGAATGAATTATGGGTTGAATCTATAATATTAATAAGTTAATCATCAATCTGCCACTGAATTTCATTCAATAAATATATGTACAGGGGCTCAGAAAAATACCTAAGCAATCAGAATGCTAAGTCAAGGAACGAATAATGAATTATGCTTATATTATTATTTTCCTTCCTTATGCCGTAGCTCTTCCATATGCAGGAAATAGTAAATTAATCTTAATGGTATTTTATTCAGCGAATGCCATCTTGATGCAAATTTATTTTAATAACTCTGTCTAGGCAATATTAAGAGTGTCTGATAAATTAAGAGTTGTTATGGTTGACAGATGGTGAAAGTCAATTGAGATCTAATCAGAGCAGAGATACAATGACCTCTCCAGCTGTTGCTGAACTACAGCTCTCAGTTTCATAGTCAACAGTTCAGCAACATCTGGCAATCCTCAGTTTCTCCACCTTGATCAATGTGCTCAAAATCTATGGAAACTGTATTGATAGACAATACATTGTTTAAATCATCCAAATACTTACCAACATATGAATGCTTCAACTGACTAATCTTATTAACCTAATCTTTAAGCACCTAACAGTGGGTTTTGAATTTACATAAATTTACTGAGTTTATTCTTTTTTAAAAATATGTTTTGGCTCCCGAGGCTAAGGAATCATATACATTTCTACTTTTATTCAAGAACAGGTGGTATCTGAATGTGCATCATTCATTTTTTTTAATTAAAAGATATTACAGGAAAGCAGAAGGCAAGCATTTATTTTTTGTATGATTCCTCAAGTAGCATCTGTTTCCTTTGAGACAAAAATGATATGAGTTGTCATTTAGTTGCTGTTCCTCCACAAAAGGAAACTCGCTTTTTAAAATCATCAATAAGAGAATTGAAAACAGAATTGAAACTTAAAAATGCCCTTATCTAAATTGATAATGAAACTTCAAGCATGCTGTTCTGGACACCACTGTTCTGACCTATACTTCCTGAGAAAGCATAAATCAAAAACTTAGTCCCCCCAAACCCTCTTTTATTTAGACGGCTATGAATTATGGTCATTCATAGCCCGTAATGAGTCACAACCATTCTGTGAAGATTCTGGCAGATGTCTGCTTGAGTTGACACAGTCTTTCAGGGAAATGTTGATAAACACTCACCTTTATCTCCCTTGAAACGCTGTCAGAGATCTAATTGCCAATTTGATTTGCAAGGCCAAACGGAGCACAGAATCAAACAGGACAGTGGGGGATAGTGAGCAATACCTGGACACAACAGAATGAGAGGAAAAGAAGTGGAGAAAATAAGAAATACAAAGGCTTACAAATAGAAGTGGAACAAAAATAGGAAAAGATGCTTGGTGCGCAATCTCAAAGCCTCTGAAGTACCATCTGAACACCATCGGCATTGACAAAATCACTATCTGTCAATTACTAAAGGCAGATTTACTTGGAACATCTTACATCTTACAACAATACCTTGAATAGCATCAAAAAATCCATCTCTCTCACATTCTTGGCAATGACTTGATAGGTGGCTAAAATGCCAAGTCTAAATGTCTGTCTGACTGTGCAATGAACCATAATAATACTAACACCTTGGCCATACCAGTGATATAAAACATGGGTGGAATTATTAATTGTACACAAGATGAACTTGACTGTTTGGACTGAAAAACAAGGCAGCTATTGACTATTCATTATGAATATTGATACCAATAGATTATAATTGCCCTGTAAAAATAGAGGCAGTGATTTACTTCAAGTCACACAAACTGTTAAAGAAGACAAACGTGCATTGGCTGGCTAATTCCATAAGGGGTAGCCAAGAACAAGTATTGATGTAAGTTAAAAATAGGAACTTACTGAATGTACAAGAAACAAAATGTGAATATCAATTTGTGATTCTTTAATCTCTACCAAACCAAAATACTTGAAAGTGTTTGAGTGTTTGAGTGTTTATTATAATTTATAGGCCGCCCTTTTCCCTGAGGGGACTCAGGGCGGCTTACAAAACACAGGAAAGGGGGGTACAAAGACAAAAAAACATAAGACAATACATAATATTAAAAATAAAGCACAACATTCATTCATCATTCGGGAGGGGACAAACTAAGATTTTTATCCCCAGGCCTGACGGGATAGCCAGATCTTAAGGGCCGTGCGGAAGGCCTGGGCGGTGGTGAGGGTGCGGATCTCCACGGGGAGATTGTTCCATAGCGTCGGAGCTGCGACTGAGAAGGCTCTCCTCCGCGTAGTCGCCAGTCGGCACTGACTGGCGGATGGAATTCGGAGGAGGCCTACCCTGTGCGATCTGATGGGACGCAGGGAGGTAATTGGCAGAAGGCGGTCTCTCAAATAGCCAGATCCACTACCATGGAGCGCTTTGTGAGTGGTAAGTAGGACCTTGAAGTGCACCCGGAGATCAACAGGTAGCCAGCGCAGCTCACGGAGGATTGGTGTTATGTGGGCGAACCGTGGTGCGCCCACTATCACTCGCGCGGCCGCATTCTGAACTAACTGCAGCCGCCGGATGCACTTCAAGGGCAGCCCCATGTAGAGCACATTGCAGTATTCCAGCCTAGAGATCACAAGGGCTCGAGTGACTGTTGTGAGGGCCTCCCGGTTCAGGTAGGGCCGCAACTGGCGCATCAGGCGAACCTGAGCAAATGCCCCCCTGGTCACAGCTGACAAATGATGGTCAAAACTCAGCTGTGGGTCCAGGAGGACTCCCAAGTTGCGGACCCTGTCTGAGGGGTATAAATTTTGTCCCCCCAGCCTGATTGATGGAACATTAGCCAAATTATTGGGAGGAAAACACAACAGCCACTCCGTCTTTTCCGGGTTGAGCACCAGTTTGTTAGCTCTCATCCAGTCTTTAACAGCCTCAAGGCCTCGGTTCATCACTTCCACCGCTTCATTGAGTTGGCACGGGGCGGACAGATACAACTGTGTATCGTCCGCATATTGATGGGAAAGGGTTTTTATTAGGTTGATAAAATTAGAGGGGCGTCACAAAGAAGCCATTTTAAACTTTCCTAGAAAAAGGAGTGTAGAAGTGCAATTAGTAAATCATATTTACTTTTGTTATTTACATATTCAACATATGAACACTTTTTGAAGTGCCATTTTTTTCAAAGTTCCTAAAATAATGGCTTCATGGCTGCTATTTGTAGCTCAGTTCATATGTGTAACATTAGCTTGAGGCAAAGCATCCACAAATAGATACCAATAATATGCAAATATTACTTCACCAGACAAATGTCTTCAATATTAGAAGATATAATTACATTGAAAATATAAGCAGCAATCAAATTGAGTTGTCCAATATTTTACTGCTACAATTTGGGAGCAACAACCTAAAAAAGCCAAGGATAATTAGATATAGGACCTTTGAATATAACATTATATCCATAATGAAGAGATTCACATATACCACATATTTTGTTCTTTCAGCATAATAAACACACATTTAAAATCACTCACACAAACAGCTTATAGACTAATCAACACAGATTTTATCTTTATCCTGTAAAATAGGTAAGAGAAGATCTTGTAATGACCAGCAATGAAGTTTTCCTAAAAACAGTCCTGGTGATTGAAACAAGACACCCATTCAATCAGAATTTCTAATATCTGACACTATGTTCTGCTATTAGCTCTGGGATTAGGTGTCTAAAGAAATGAAGCAATTCAAGACAATTGTTTATCTGGGTCAGAGAGATGTCTTTTATCAGTTCTGAACAGTTCTAATAGCAATGCTACTCTTTAAGAGTATTTGCTGGCTAAAACAAACTTTATCATACTATTAACTTTTTGCTGTAAAACTTTTAAGTTTGTATGAAAAAGAAAGACCATTCTACTATTCAATTCACAATCCAGAAAGATTTGTTTATTTATTGTCTATAGGAGGGGTATCAAATTCATGGCCTGGATGCTGGCCGTGCCCACCCCCATTTTAGCGAAAGGGGAAAAACTTGTGATATGTCATGTGATGACAATGGGACACCACATTGTCATCACGTGTGTAATAGCAAATAGTGACGTTTAAATGAAAGATTGAAATACATGAAATGTGTCTTCAGTACGCAGAAGGCTCAGCTTCAGTTCTGGCATAGAGTTGAGAAAAACCTAAGAACAAGTAAGTCATAAATAAATAAACAAACAAACAAATAAAAACTTTTTCTTTCTTTCTTTCTTTCTTTCTTTCTTTCTTTCTTTCTTTCCTTCCTTCCTTCCTTCCTTCCTTCCTTCCTTCCTTCCTTCCTTTTCTTTCTTATTTATTTATTATGAAATTTATTTGCTGCCCATCTTGAATCCAATAACTTTCAGTGTATGATCAATCCCCAATATATATACATATGTTCCACCTTTTAGTCCACTTTTAGCACAAATATGTAGCTGATACTCCACTATTTATATCACAAGGCTCTATTATAATATATTCAGTAGTTCACCTAATCTATGCCAGATAGATTAGTGCTGCTATGAGTCTTAGTATATACAACTTTCTAACTATCTCACCATTTTCCTTCCTTCAATCATATTATTCCCAGTTGCATATATTAGGAAAAAAAATGTTTGAAACTATATGAGATGGACAGGTATCCCAATCACATTACAGTTATAAAGTAGTCTTTTCTGTTGAATGATTAAAAACAAAAAGGAAAAACAAAGCCGGCATGAACTTAAGTTACATAGTAAGATGTTATTTATAGCTGACCACTAAATTCTTCACGAGGGAAGCCATCACGTCAGAGGAAAGGGGAATTTACATGGTTTGGCTCTACTACAGCTGGGGGTTGACAGCTGGTTATTATGTACACCTAATTTACTCAAGCAGTAAATACTGCAAGCAGAAAACAATCTATTCAACCAAGGTTTATAGTTCAATTGGTTCATGCTTTGCTTGAAAATAAAATGAAGAATGAATTAATGAATTCATAACAATGCAAAATACTATTTATGAAAGCATACCTACTGTACACAAGGGTTCTTTGGTCTAATTATGATAATGAGGCTGATTCCACCATGCAGAACAATTGCAATCATATTAATTTTTTTAAAAAAATCTGCGAACAGTTCCATAACAGAAAGCAATTTCTCAAACATTGTGGCAAAATAAGGCAAATTAGTAGAATGCTCAGCTCCTGTAGAATGTGGGAAGTCAGTTTAATTAATTATCTATCGAAAAGGAATGGGAAGAAACAGATAAAAGATCTACAGCAGCTTTGGAAACACCTGCCCATCTTGGATGTATAAACTGCAGTTTGAAATAGAACAATATTAGAACAAAATAAGATCAAGTAATAGTGACTATTGTTTGTTATTGCATGATATCTCAATATATTTGAATTAACAATTGATATTTCTTAAAATGAAATACATTGAGAAGAAAATGACAATTCCTTCTCTACTGATACCCTCCAGATCAAACTCAAGATTTCAGATTCCCTAATCAACATAGTGAAGAAGATTTGGGGAACGTAGTTGAGTGAATGTGGGCTTCCCAGCGAAACACACACACACACACACACAGATTGGTTTGGTTTGGTTTATTGGATTTATATGCCTCCCTTCTCCCAAGGACTCAGGGCGGAGTACAACATTAAAGAAAACACATATTACAAAAGTAAAAAAAAATTAAATAGAATATCCCAAAGATACCCAATTAGGATTAAAAATAACATTTTTTTAAAAAAATCGATTAAAATTACCAATGATCAATAATTTATTTTGTTTTGATTCAGGCCAGCCTGGCTTGCTGGAAAAGCCAACTTTTTAGGGCGCGTCGGAAGGACCGGAGGTCGGGGATTATGCGAAGCTCCGGGGGCAGCTCATTCCAGAGGGAAGGGGCTCCCACAGAGAAGGCTCTCCCCCCTGGGGGTCACTAGCCAACACTGTCTGGCTGACGGTACCCTGAGGAGGCCAACTCTGTGGGATCGCACTGGACGATGGGAGGCTACCGGTGGCAGTAGGTGGTCTCGCAGGTATCCTGGGCCTAAGCCATGGAGCGCTTTAAAGCTCATAATTAGCACCTTGAATCGCACCCGGAAGATAACCGGCAACCAGTGCAGGCCGCCTAAAAGGGGTGCAACATGGGAGCACCTAGGTGCCCCCATGATAACCCGCGCAGCCGCATTCTGGACCAGCTGAAGCCTCCGTGTGCTCTTCAAGGGCAGCCCCATGTAGAGAGTGTTGCAGTAGTCCAGGCGAGAAAGACGAGGGCATGAGTGACTGTGCACAGAGCATTCCGATCCAGGAAGGGGCGGAACTGACGTACCAGGCGAACCTGGTAAAAGGCCCCCCCTGGTCACGGCAGTCAGGTATTCTTCTAAACTCAGCCGCGTATCCAGGAGGATGCCCAGATTGCGGGCCCTCTCTGAGGGGGCTAAAGTTTCTCCCCCTATCATCAAAGATGGAACAAGATGCACAAATCGGGATGACGGAAACCACTCCGTCTTGGAGGAATTCAGCTTGAGCCTGTTCCTCCCCATCCAGATCCGCACAGCCTCCAGGCATCGGGACATCATGTTGAGGGCATCGTTTGGGTGGTTTGGGGTAGAGGTGAAAAGTTGGGTATCATCAGAATATTGATGATACCGTAACCCAAAATCACGGATGATCTCACCCAGTGGTTTCATATATATGTTGAACAGGAGGAGTGAGAGAACCGACCCCTGGTGATGCACCTTGGGGTCGATCCCTGCCCTCCAGTCAACACAAACTGTGACCGATCCAATAGGTAGGAGGAGAACCACCTTAAAACGGTGCCGCCCCACTCTCAACTGATAAATAAATAAAGGGAGACTAGTATAGATCTATTTCAAGCTATTTAGCTAGCCATACCCTTACTGGGAATCGAACCTGTGCTGTATTGCATCCTAGGCAGATGTGTTAACCACCAAGCCACAGAGCTCGACTCCTTATCAGCTGTGCCGGGGTGAAAGCGAAGGACAGAGAATGGAAGTAGTAATCTTCCTCCCATATTTGGACACACCGGGGGTTGTAACTCTAAAATAGATACCTTTCACCCTGGCACAGCTGATAAGGAGTCGAGCTCTGTGGCTTGGTGGTTAACACATCTGCCTAGGATGCAATACAGCACAGGTTCGATTCCCAGTAAGGGTATGGCTAGCTGATGACAGCTAAATAGCTTGAAATAGATCTATACTAGTCTCCCTTTATTTATTTATCAGCACAAATGCACACACACACACACACACACACATATATTTCTATCTATCTATCATCTATCTATCTATCTATCTATCTATCTATATCTATCTATCTATCTATCTATCTATATCTATCTTTGCTGGGTCTCACTGGTGATTGAAGAATGATATCTGAAATTGCCTAGCAATTATAGGCCAGCTGTCTCCTCTTTAGCTTCCAATACCTACAGCAGTCATTTGCAACAGCTGTCAGAAAACCTTGGAACTGCTATTTGCAAGATTGATGCGCAGAATTAAAAATCCAATTAACATAATAAATACAGTACCTCTCAATATTACTCCACCTCCTCAATCCATATACAGAAATTCATGTCTGTGTAATATAAATGTAAATGTCAAATCAAGGATCATTTCCAGTGGATGGATGGATGGATGGATGGATGGATGAATGGATGGATGGATGGATGGGTTTATATCAATATCTATCAATCCAAGGAACTCTTGGGAGTGAAGAAACAAAAACACAGATTTCCAACTAAAACTGTAATAAGGTTCAATAAGAACACAAACCATCAGACACATTTAACCATAACTGGACTTCTAATTCAACATTAGAAAACTACTAGGAATACTAATTAATGGAAATAACAATTTTTATTTCTAAACAACATTTTTGTAATATGGATGGAGATAAATGTCACTAGGGAGTGAAATTATATATTGCACAGATGAGAGCTATGCCACATTTTGAATGACAGTGCCAATCAGTCTTGGGCAACATGACTAACTACAAGATTTTGCTAGAAATGTAATCTAAAACATTTGGGGGAAAGCACTAAATTTAAGATTTAAGATTTTAATTTAATATTATGATCATTTTTACTATGTCCCAGCCAGAATTCTTACAGAGCTGGATAAACTTAGACATTTCTAAAAAAACATAAAAAAAAAATTCAACCTAAATAAATAAAAAAAATAGTAGATGGCTATAAGGAAATGTTAGAGATAGTTATGCAGGAAAATAAAAATCAAGTGGTAGTAAAAATGTTAGTTGGCATGGATAAAACATGCATACTTTAAAAGAAACATAAGAGTGGGAGCAGAAACGTGTTTAGTTGCCTTTTAAGAGAAAGGGAATAATACCAAAAGGTGTCACTTCTAGACAAATTAATTTCTTCTTTCCCTAAAAGATATTGCAATTTTAGAAGCACATCGTTTGACTGTTCATTCTAGGCAAAATCAGGTTTCCAGCAACCGTGAAACAACAGAAGAAAAGTTATGAAATCATAATATAACAGATGATTGATAATAATATCTACATTTAAGACAAAACCAGTTATATGCCCCAACAAGAAATGGCATAGATGATACAGGCAAGAGAACAATTATTTTTATGAAATAAAAATGGTTATTAGATCTGTAAACAGAAGAATATAAGGTCCATTGGGACGTCCGTGATTTCCTCTGTGGTTCTAGGTTGGATTTTGACTTGACTGGATGGCAGAGCTCAGAAGTAATTTATGTATGTAACATGTTAATGCTTGTTTGTATAATACTGAATAGTCTATGGCTGAACTGGAAATTTAATTTTAAAACAGTCTTTTAGTTCCCGATGGAAAACATATACTATTCATTATATTTCTATTATTTATATTTATATAATACATTCAGAGCAGATATTAGTGATTTTGCAAAAAAAAAAAAACCTGGACATTTTTGACCAGCACTAATTCAGAACTCAAATATATAACATCAAAATAACATATTTTATCTTTATTACAGCTGGAATCCCATATATGTAAATGAACTACATTTAACTGGAAGGATCCAATATGCACTGTAGTGACATAGAACATTTATTTTTTTTATGTCTTTCTCTAAAAATTACAGAAGGAATTGCTTGATGATTTAATTAGTCAATTATGGACGCCTTATTTCCCAGTTACATGCCTAAAACACAGTCAATAGCTAATTAAACAAAAATCCTGCCTGTTTATGTTAGTATACAATCTCATGGAAATTGCATTGATTATTTTTAAGTTTATTACATTGGTTATTAATTGACTTGTAATGAGTCAGGGAGTAATCTGTTGGAAAATTAATAGAAAGGAATAATAAACCAATCAGTTATTAAATCACAAATACATGGAGACAGAGTATTACTTTGAGTTATGTTGAACAATGCAGTTTCCTGTTGTTTTCTTCCTTAATGACTTTGATGGATACTGTAGGAGTTATAATTGCAAGCTTTCTCTTGCCAAAGGATAAAGCAAATCAACAGTGTTAAAATGAAACAACAGCTCTTGTAGCTTGAATAGCATGTCACAATCAGCCTGTGGGCATTTAAACAGTATAGAGGACCCCAGTCAGATACATCTTGTAGGCATTATAAATCCATTTATGAAAGAAAAGAAAAACACTCCAAAACAGGCCTTTCTGTCTGCAGTTCATTTATTTTATTTTATTTTTCATTTACTGAATTTTAAAACACAGTAAAACACAACAGGCAATAGGCAGAAGAAAATCATTCATTTTAAAACCTGAAGAGAAAATATGCATGTATTTAAACAATCATTTTGACTGGGGCAAATTAGATGCTGACTGGAAGCATAATAATAAATTGCTGAAAGAGCCACCAATAAGCTACTAAAATGAGACGTTATCATCAAGTAAGTTTTTTGCTAGGCAGAAAAGCATTTTCCTAATAGTCCAAAAATCAAAAAATTAAAAGAAAAAGTTTCTCCTCAGACTGTTTTTTAATGCATAGACTGTCCCAAATCTGTAGGATTATGTAAAAGCTGCTAGAGAACACGAAAGCAGCATCAGTTTCTGATTCCTATATCCAAGATGACGTGGCCTGGAGGCTCTGATTGTTCTGCCGAGACCTTGAATCCTAGGTGACTGCTCCATCTAGGAGCAACTAATGTTTTGAGTTTCTGATGTTGTTCCCAATACTTTTCTGAGCTATGGTTTTGTACTGGTCCATATGGTTCTGTAGCTTGGGGACTATGATGCCTGAGAGGACATCATATCTTGGGTGTTAAAGGTTGTTGGCCGGATGTTGGCGCTGTTCCCTTGTGAAGGCCTTTCATGATCAGCAGTGTCTTTCCTTGTCAGTCTGGGTGGAAGTTTGAGATTAGCAACTGATTCATCTATGCTGCTTGGCATTCATGCGCTGCTAGTATTTTCTTTAGCCAGAACATGTGGATCATATCCAAAACAGTTGTTGTTCCAGATCTTCATGTTCTTGACCCACGTTTGGATTCCTCCTATTGTAACAGCAACTGGTTTCTGCAGAAATGTGAGTGTGCTGCCAATGCATTAGCAAAGGACACTCCATTCTTAAATAGCAGGGGGGGGAGGGGATGAGAAAAAATCTTATCTTGGTGATGTGGAAAAACAAATGCAAACTACTTCTCCCTTTACTTTTTTGTCAAGAGAGAAAGGAGGAATTCTTTCCCCGTGTAATAGTACCTGAGGCCTCTGTCTTTTTGGTCCTCTACAAAGATTCTTCCGCAGTAGACATTGTGAGTGACTGAACTTCACCTTTTGTCATAGCAATAGCAACAGCACTTATATACCGCTCCATAGTTCTTTACAGCACTCTTTGAGCAGTTTACAGTGACAGCATATTGTCCCCAAATAGCTGGGTTCTCATTTTACAGACCTTGGAAAGGCAGGCTGAGTCAACCTTGAGCCAGTCAGGATCAAACTCCTGGCTATGGGCAGAGTTAGTCTGCAATACTATATTCTAACCACTGCAGCACCACAGCTGTCTGTTTGTCTTAGAACCTCAGGCCCTACTACAAACCAGTGACAATAATTTATTTCTCAACACGAATCTCTGCAGTGTATTTCCATCTTCCATGATTGCATTGTAACCTGTCTGGTTGTTTGTTTTAAGTGTTTGATAATTCCCCTCCAAAAATGTGTGAGGTATTCTTATAAATCTCTCCAAGTTCCCTCTGGCAGACTCCTGTCTGTAGACAAAGCATTTGAGCATATTTCAAGGAAACTGTTAGATCGGCAGTAGGAGGCTGCAACAGAAACCTATTTTTTAACATTTTTTAAAAAAAAGCAAATGTAGTGTTCAAAACAAATACAACAACACCAGGTGTTTTTAAAGAAGTGTTGTGATCATCACCATCTTTCAGCAGCAATGAAAGATGCATTAAAATCTAAAAACAAAATAGGAGGAATCTGCTGGATCTGTTGAAAGGTACATTTATCTAGCAGCAATCTTGTCTTTACTTCAGTGGGTTAGCTATACATTGTGCAGAAAAAAAAATCATCTGACTGAACCTCAAATCATTCAGCATTACTGCATAATCCTGTGGGTTATTCTCCTGAATAAAGCAAGTTTTCTTGTTAGCTATTTTCAACGCAGTCTGCTTAATTACAGACACCTCTGTCTTGAGCCTAACTTATCAAAACAAGCAAATATCAGAATTAGTGAAAAACACCTGCATATAGGAGCAAACGGGGTAAGAATTTGAGTTATTATTTATTACATGTCAATATTCCTATAGAAAACAGAATAAGCAATTCAGTAGGTTTTTAAAAAAAATCGAGGAGAGTCAGAATAGCTATAGAAGTCATTATTCGGGTTTCTTATGTATGATCCAATCATAATAGAGGTGTTTCCTGTGAAACCAAAGATTACCCATGTCAGGTATAGCTTAATCTAGTCTATAAAAACGTTTGATTTTTTTTGTTTCTATTTTGTATTTCTGAAAGAAGAACATTTCCTCCCACAGTAGCCTTTTTCCTCAAGTTGCATTTATTCCAAATGTCACTTTTACATTTGTGTCCATTATGGAATGTTAATCCATTACTCACAGTTCTTTCTCTTCCCAAAACCTGATCTCATTCCCTTATGTTCTCTTTAAAATGGAAAAATGTTCTGTTTCCCCATCCCTCCTATAATGCTTCTCCATAAATCATTGTGTGACAGAATGTAGAAAGAAGCATATTTTTATTCTGTTGGGATGAAGATATGCATAGAAAGATTTTCTTTCTGTTTATTTCTATCTTTTGTAATAGCATCATTATGGTATCTTTACAAGGTCACCATGGATTTGCATTGAAATAGCTTCCTATCATTTCCTATCATTTCCTATCATGTAATGGTTTTGTAACAGATGCCCTATTTTACCTATTTACTCCATTTTGAAACAATAATTTCATATAAGGGCATGCTAATTTTATATCAACATACGAGATATAGAAACACCACTCTGAATATTTTATTTTCCAGTCTGAACACCATAGGGATGATCAGTTTACAGATTACTCTCTTGTTCTTTCTCTCTCTTTTTTCATATGCATTTCTTATTTCTCTGTCTGCATATTTTAAGGTAAAAAAAAGAAAAGAAAAACACAGATATTCGTATCTACTACTTTATAAGAAGGCAGGAACCCTTATTTTCTCCTTCAGTATTAGAATTATTTTGCTGGATAAAAAGAGCAGGATAGAATGCATCAAGCACATCAAATATTTTTGAACAAATACACACATACCTCTATCATGACAAATACATCTGAGGGATGAAGTCCATACTACAAAAACCTAAGGTTGCCTTCTGGAATGAATGGCCATTCCAAATCTAAATTAAATTAAGCTGACAATGGAATATATAAAATATCAATTCTGAAGCTTTAAGTAGTGAATATGCATATAGACAAAAAATCCCACATATTATAAATGAGAGATATCTAGTTCACATAAAGCACAGACACACACCTCTACTTCATGGTACTTTATGAGCAAAGACTCAGCTTCATGGGAAACACAGGCCTTCTATTACAGATTACGAACTGGTATGAGTTAGTGTGAGGACTTTACCAACAAAACAATTAGGAGGGACGTGTTCTGTTGAAACTTAAAACACTTTCAAAAATATGAAAGTGTTGGAAAAAATATCCACCTGGTTCAGTTCCAAGCCGGGAGAAAGAGACTTGAAAAATAGAGGCTAATTCGAAAGATGGTTGAAGCAGAACCACCAAGCCCGTGGGTGATTCTGGGCAGGTGATCACATGGAGGTGAGAGAGAGATATCCTCTCTTAGGCTTTGCACTTGAACTCCCTGTTCCTGTGCAAGAACACGTATTCTAATGGCTGTTATAGGAGTCATAGCTAACTTTGTAGGTTGTCTGAGTTCCAGGTTTGGTTGAAGTTTTCTGGGTGATGAAATGTCCCCAGTGATTGTATCATGTGGTGAGCTCTGTTGCTGGAGGGGTTAATCCCATTATGTCATGGAGGGTCATGTCTTAATCCCATCACCCTGGAGTTGAAGGTCTTTTGTCTTGTAGATAGGATGGCCCAATCTTTCTTAATGGGCACCAAATATCTGCTGGAGGCAGGGAGCTGGGGCTGAGTTTCTGTCTCTCTTAAGACCTCTATTTCTTTTTTAGGGAAAATATAATAATTTGCCTTTATAAATATATTTCATTCTTCTAGGAAGGGTGACTTCCCTCAAATGCTTACAATTACCAGATGCAGGTCATACAACATGGAGAAGGTCTCTGGACATTCTACAGGAAACAAATAAATCTACTCCTACCATGGATCCTTAATGAAGAGGGGGATCACTGAGACCAAGAAACAATTTTAAAAAACGATAAACACATTATATTGAAAAACAGAAGGATTTTTAGCAGTTTAAACAATAAAAAATATAAGTGCAATTTACCAGTATTAGTTGCCAAAACCAGGATAGAAGATGACAATTAATTACTAGAAAAAGATCAATAATAAGATCATTACTTTGCTGCCTCTGAGTATGATTAGAGGAAAGTAAGAACTAACATTCTTTAGGAGGGGAAGCAAACACTTCCTAAAGGTGATTTTTATTCTTCCCCTGGCACAAAGGACAGCAGGCTTTGCAAAGACTAAACACAGGGGGAGGTTTTTCTGGTAGAACCATATATTTTATTAGTATATTAGCTGAGTAAATAGACCATCTGTACAGCGATAACATGGAAAGGGATACAGAACTCATGGCACAGAGCTTTCATTTTTTCCAATAAAGGAAAAACAATACACAATTATAAGAAGGGGAAAACAACACCCAAATTCATGAGGGGGGAAAAAAGTTACAGATCATTGTTCAGGTTCTAGTCTCATTCTGCTGCCAATGAATTCTGGACAAATCACAAAGGAACCAGCTTAGTTGTGTTTTAATAGTGTCAAAGGTCTTCTCTCATCAATTGTCCTCCAAAACATGAAAGGTAGGAAGGATCAGGTATGGTTCATGGCCTCCTGAGGGGAAAAAAGAGAGCATTCTTCCGACACAGTCTCTTTGGAAAGCCATAATTGCTCAGGGTTTTCCAATATTATTTCTTGTATGATTTATTTTCTATAACGAGCAGAGAATGTATGAGAGTTGACATGTAAGAGGAAAAAAAGTTACATCAACATTAATAGCTGTATTCCCACTCTGGCTAAATTGCCAATTGAATAATAATTGTTCATATCATTTATATTCATAGTCATGTTCTCTCTTTTGAAATAAAGGCCACAATCCAATGCATAGTTAATCACAGTTAAGGCAGCTCAAATCAATGGAATAAAGTGTGCTTTTCTGTGTTGAGATAGTATTTCATTTTCTGTTGCCTATTTTACTTCTGAAGTGCAGATAGAAGACTGCAAACATTGATGATTTTTTCCCACTCTCTCTGCAAGAATATTATTGAAAATTGAATGAAATCTGCACTGTGAAAGAATATAATATTTAATTTTTGCATGCCATAATATGTAAATTAGATTTACATTAAATTAAAAGCACTGGTAGATTCATATTTTATATGAAAACTTGTCATATAATTTAGCAGGCTTTTGAACATTTTAAAATAGAAAATCCCAAGAAAACTATATTTTTCAAAACTGTGAAATTAATATTTTATATGTAATGAAGTGACACCTGCTGTATTACTCAATTTGTGTTTCTCAATTAGTCATATATATAAATGCATTATTGCTGTATGTCAGAAGATTTCCAAGGAGACAGACTTTGCTTATCACATACTATGCACTTCTCTAATTCTGAAAACTTAGAAAATGAGAGTTAATAAAGTTATTGTTTGATGAATATAATTCTTTTTTTAATCACACTAGTTTGTTAGTTTAAAATGCTAAAAAATTTCTAAAAATCATTTTTAATAGTGAAAAAAATCAAAACTTCAATCATTATATTTATTTAGCACCATATTATACCATCACATCTTCATGATTTTAACCAGGTTGGAATACTTCTATTCCACAGCAGCTCCCTCCAGGGGATTATTAGCAATTCAGATTGATTGACTTGGAAGTCACTCTTCAGACACCTAGGAATCCCTGCCAGGCGCAAGAAATTAGGAGCAAGGTTTGAGTTCAAAAACACTTTACTTCACATATAAGAATCTGATATGCCAATAGTCAAGGCAAATTGGCCCCAGATAAAAGCCCACAGACTTTACAGGGGAACTGGACTTAGGTAGTGATTCTAAACTGATGATGTATTTGATCCAACCATTAGGCTCAGCCAGGTCATGTCCGACAGTCCCTGTTCCAATGATGACTCAGTTACTTCCACTCTTTTCCATGCACACAATGGTTGTTCTCCATTAAACATGGATTTTAATGCTTCCTTTTTAAACCCATTAATGCAATTATACAATTTAGATAGATGGGATCTTTAGGAAAAGAATCATAAAAATGACTCAAGGAAATACTCTCTCTCTCTCTCTGTGTGTGTGTGTGTGTGTGTGTGTGTGTGCGCGCGCTTAATGAGGTCCACACTATATTTGTCAATGCTGTGTGTTGAAAATAAATCTCAATGGCATTCTTTAGTGTAACAATCTTAGGTTATTTTTAAAACTTAAAATCATTTTCAATTTTTTTAAATGCATCATATTGTACTCACAGGAAGATAGTAAACTAGAAACAGAAATAAGCATCAATTGCACCATTTGTTTTGAGCTGTGATTCAGCCATTTTGAAAATACCTGAATTTGAGTTGGAGATTGTCCAATATCATAAATCGCAGTGTATGTGAATTGCAAGTGAAGGTTTTGTCTATTAGCCTGCTAAATATTTGGTCTATTGGCCTGCAAATAAATCATTAGGAGCAAAAGAAATGACTTATTGTCATTTACAGTGAGTTACTTAAAAAGAAAATCTTTGAATTAATTGAAAGACTATTCCCAGATAACTTGCCATTTTTCAGATAAACTCAATTGATTCAATTGATTTTCCTATTATCTCTTGATTATTCATGTCAGTGTTTTTCAAACTTGCCAATTTTAAGATGTGTCTACTTCAATTCCCAGCTTTCTCCAGGCAGCAGCACCGGTTTTGTCTGCTCTCCTATGTTTGCAAACGGAGGAGACACAGAAAAGCAGCAATGACTTCCGACAATATCATGACAAAGTAGCAACCATGGGGCATTCAAATATCTGAAGGCAATGTCATCTTCCAGAAAGCAAGAACTGAGGGGATGACAAAATAGACAAAGTAATGGAAAATGAAAAGGCTCAATTGCTCTGGGACTTTAGAACACAAAAAGAACCTTCCACATAACACCTCAGACTTAACCGCTGAGAGGAAAAACCAAAAGGTCTGTATAGTGGAGGTGGCAGTCTCTGGAAACAGCAGAAGAGAAGGAACTGGAGAGAAATCACAAAATATAAAGACCTGCAAAGAGAAACAGAATGTCTGTGAGAAAAGTAAGCAAAGATAATACCAATAGTAATAGGTGCTTGGGATACAATCCCAAAACATCTGGAGCACCACTTGAACACATTGGCATTGACAAAATCACCACAGTCATTTGCAAAAGACGGGTTTACTTGGAATAGCTCACAACCTGTGATGATATTTCTAACACCATCAAACAACATCTGCCTATCCCAGGTTCTGGGGGGGGGGGGAAATCAGTAGGTAGATAAAAATTCCAAATTCAGTGTAAACATCTATCTGACCAATCAAAACAATAATTAAACAGAATGGGATGCCCGTTCCATTTGCAAATTTCTTCTGCTTTAATAGCTTTTGAAGTTACTTGGCTGATGACATAAACTTATGCCCATAAACATTTATGCTATGCTATATTACCCGGGTATGAAACTCAATTGTGCTGCAATGTATCATGACGTTTTTTTCCGTTTGTGGAGCCAGGGTGTGTGTGGCGTGATGGCATCTGGCCAGCGGGTTGCCAGTTTGACACACCTGCTGTATTATATAGGAATGATCCAACTAAAGTTGCACACATTTTAGGTTTCACCAATTTCTTTTGATGAAAATATCTGAATTTACTTCTTTGAAGCCAAGAAAATCTACACTATGTTTCACTTCAATCATTTTACATTCTTGTTCCATGAATATTCTCTCTGTTTATGTACAAGAAATCCATGGAGGTTATTTTCAAAAATATTTGCAAAACAGTGGGGTTGTTTTAGGAAGAATTTTCTTGATTTCTTATTCAGCAACTATTTGTATTTGGCCCTTTTTAGCATGCAGACTTTTTATTCAGCAGTAGTCATGGCTGTTTTCTGTCACGGTTATTTGTTAGCTAACCATGATTATTCTTTATTTATAATCAGTATTTATAGCTGTCAGAATCGTGTAGCTTAGCCACTAGATTTATTTTTTGATAATATATTCTATGTCAGAAGCCCCTTACTTTAATATTTATTAAAACTTCATTTTTTTAGCTCCTCTCCATAACCACTGAATAAATAATAAATAAAGCATAGTTAAAACAAATTTTGCTTTACTTATTTTTCAAAAATATGTAGTTGCTTGATGGGTATACAATTTATTTATTGTTTAAAATATCCAAAACCTATCTTGAACAGCCTACTCTACCTTCACTGCACTATGATTTTATTATATATCTCTATCTCTATCTCTATCTCTATCTCTATCTCTATCTCTATCTATCTATCTATCTATCTATCTATCTATCTATCTATCTATCTATCTATCTATATATATATATATATATATATATATATATCTGCATAGTCATGGATGTTCCATATCAATCATCTTAATGAAATTCCATTGGAAATTTTGCAATTTGGAACTATATTCATATTCAGTGTGAATACTTTTGGAAATATATATCATTAAAGACAAGAGCCAATACATGGAAACTAGTCAAGGAGAAAAGTAACCTAGAACTAAGGAGGAATTTCCTAACAGAGACAACAATCAACCAGTGGAATGCCTTGCTTCCAGAAGTTCTGGGTGCTCCATCACTGGAAGCCACTTGTCTGAAATGGCATAAGGTCTCCTGCTTGAGCAGGGAGTTGGACTACATGTATATTCTATGTTCTAAGCTAGGAGACCAAGATCAAGTCCTTCTTCAGGCATAATGGAAACCATTGAAGCGTTTTTGGATAATGGGAATGAGATGGACAACCTATAAATGAAATGAAAACAAACAAATACATCTCCTATCAGGTGGCCTGAAACATTTTCCCCCAATTGCATTTTGCATATATGGAGACTTTATAACTATTTACCCCCAACATCATTTTGTCAAGATCAGGAAAGAGAATTTATTTTTCCCCAAGCCAAAGCTACATTCATCTTCGCCCTAGGCAATTTCTAAACTCTTTATTTCTCTTTGTTTTTACTCCTCCACATTTGAAATGAATCACTTTTCCTCTTTCTGAAGATCAGATAATTATTATTCTTAGGCTCATATATTGGGAGGCACCTGGGTTTAAATCGTGCTTTGGAACCATCCTAATGAGCTGAGCTTTGGCCCCCGGGGATAGTTTTTTCTTGCCTTTCCTTCCATCTTCACGAAAGTAGCAAAATATTCAGTAGCTTTGTCAGCAGATCCATAACCTTCTCCCACAGAGGAGATTTGCAATTGAAAACTGTTTGGTATGTAACTTAGTGATGAGAATTGACATTAACTGGATAATAATAGTAGAATCACTTCAAATAACCCCTCCTGCCTTTTACTGATCTCCAGGTTAGCCAGGAAGGAAAAACAGCATATTTTATTGGAAGACCTTGGATGTGAGGCTCTTGCTGCAAATTTGTATTATGCTTCACTCCTGACAGATATTTCAAACAAGAGAAATAATAGAAGCTGTTAGGCTGGAAAGACATAGAAAAGACTTGTGGTCCATGAAACTGAAAACAGACCACTGGCTTGAGTGGTCCAGAGTCACCCAGCGGTCTTTGTGTCTAAGACAGGAATAGGGAGACTCTCGGTTTCTAGTCTGGTGTCTTAACCACCACGTCAGACGGGTTCTCACAATAGATTCAAAGCACTGTAACAATTTTAAGATTGATTTACATTTCCTTGATTTCCCCCATTATCCACTTTACTTTTTCCTTCCCTAATTGCCCCAATATTTATTTTTGTATTTTCTTTGTATGTCATATTATAAATTAATAAAAAAAAAACCTGTAAAAAATAATATTGTTGATTGTTGTGGTATGGTTCCCCAGAAACTTGCAGTGACATCCATGATTTTTTTCCCCATTATATTTCTGCAGAGCAACCTTGCAACGTTCCTCCTGGGAAAGGAAAAGAGAAAGGGAAAAGCAGACCCACAGATTGACACGGGGGAAAAAAAACCCACCAGAGGATCAGTGTGAAGACTTTCCCCTCCTAAATCCCTCTATTTGGAAGCAATCAGGTTTCCTCTGTGCTGGATCCATTTCTGCTGTTATTGTTCTTTGTTGCGAAGTCATGTCTGACTCATCGTGACTCCATGGACGACGTTCCTCCAGGCCTTCCTGTCCTCTACCATCCCCCAGAGTCCATTAAAGCTCACACTGACTGCTTCAGTGACCCCATCCAGCCACCTCATTCTCTTTCATTCCCTTCCTCTTTTACCCTCAATCTTCCCCAAACATTAGGCTCTTCTCCAGGGAGTTCTTCCTTCTCATTAGGTGGCCAAAGTATTTGAGTTTAATCCTCAGGATCTGGCTTTCTAAAGAGCAGCCAGGGTGGATCTCCTCTTGGACTGACCGGTTGGATGGCCTTGCAGTCCAAGGGACTCACGGGAGTCTTCTTTGGCACCAGAGTTCAAAGGCCTCAATTCTTTGTCGCTCAGCCTTTCTTATAGCCCAGCTTTCACAGCCATCCATTGCAACTGGGAAAACCATAGCCTTGAATATATACATTTTGTTCTCAGGGTGATGTCTCTGCTTTTTACTATGCTGTCTAGAGTTGCCATAGCTTTCCTTCCAGGAGCAAGCGTCTTTTAATTTCTTGGCTGCAGGCCCTATTTGCGGTGATCTTGGAGCCCAGGAGAATAAAATTTGTCCCTACCTCCATTTCTACATACTCCCAATTTTCTAAATTCCAATGGAGAGATAATATCTTCCTTGGGGAGAGATTTTAATAGCAGTCCACTAGTTGCAACTGGAGCTGGAACAAAATCCTGTTCCTGCTTTTATCCATCCAGTAACTTCTGTGAGTCTTGGTTTGGTTTGGTTTTTTTTTTTTAAATTGAGGGCTGTAGCTGAAATAACAGGGACAGCTGACACTGGTGAGAATATATTGAACTAATTTTATTTTTTTTCAAAGTAACTACTAATGATAATGATTATGCTAATAGTCACTTTGCTAATGATTATTGATAGTCAAAAGAGGACTATAACATTGGAATTTATTATAGATTTTATTTCATAATGTTTATTTTAATAATTCAGTAATGATTTGTGGGATGGATGGACAGGGACTTTTCTGTAAGAAAATGATTTATAATCATTCATGTTGCAATAATCACCATACTTCAGTCGTAATAGTGGAAGGTGGATTCTGCCCAATCTCTGCCTACGTGATCCCCAAACCCTGCCTACTTTTCAGACATAAGAATGAACATCATTCTCAGCCTGGGGGAAAAAAAAGGCAGTCCGTCACAAGAGGCAAATTTGTAACTCTTAAAGACTTGCATGGTATGACATATTTACTTGATGAAAGTTGTGTAGGATTTATTTTTAATGTATGTTTCCTCATAAATATAAAAAATATTGACAGCCCAAAGCTGTTAAAGTAAAAATAAGGAAGCTTGTGCATATTATGGAGATACCTTGCTCCCAATGACGGCTAAAGAGCTGGCACAAGATTTTGGTAGCAGTTGGCTATCAAGTCTAATACTTGTTCAAAATAATAAATAGAATAAAAAAAAACATAAAAACTTCAAAGTGCTGCACATAAACTGCTCCAAGCATATCTAGTTTCTGAAGTTAGCATGCCCCCGTGACTTATTAAAGGTTAAAGCACAGGCCAGCTGCAGAGGAAATTACAACCTTGGTATAAACTCTGTTCAAACAGCTTGAAATTTGAACAAAATCCTTGGATTTTCCCCTTCATTACATCTGAGTGTCAGTTATTCTTAGAACTAGGTAAGATTCCTTTTTTGAATGCTAGGCTAAGGTATGGACAGAGAGAAAATGACCCTGTGTGCAATTAAAACTAAGTAAGCTTTAGCCTCGAAGAGTAAAGAATGAAAGGCATTTTGCACAGCTGAAAGGACAAATACTGTAGGTCATAAGCAGGACCCCCTTCTGTGACCAGAGCAGCCAAATTAGTAATTCAGTAATCCAAAAAGGGTTTGCTGTAAAAAGAGGTAATTACCAAATATAGTAGGTTTTTCATAATGCAAAATCTCCTCTGGCTTTACTAATCCTGAGTGATACTAAGCGCTTATCTCTAGCCAATTGGTCATTCTGGTTTATGAGATTGCTGTGGGAATTACCCAAACAGCCATCAACTCCAAAGCCTGCAGCAGCTAATAAATATATACAAAAGTGGTTTTCATGCAGAAAAAATCTGTGCCATTGCCATGCGCTGTATTTTGACTCATCCCAATGCAGTGGCTATTCAGTGGCACATGCCTATAACCAGTCATTTAAGAACAATCAGCGTTATTGCTGGAGTGGTTGCGGAGTCCTGTAGGGTGATAGTGCTTCCCTTGGTGAGGAATTTGGGGTTTATGATGGCAAACAGATTTGACTCCGTTCATTGGAAGCAGAAGGAAAACGAACTGATTCACACTGTTCTTGTCTTGTTTTTATTGCAGCGATACGCAACATGCAGAGGGCCCTGAGCCCCTCACCCACTGATATGACTGGAACATTTTCTGATTGTTATGGAATTTTGTGGCACAATTCTCCTCTGAACTGGGAAGAGACTATTTAATTGTTCTCTCCTAGATGCCTAGTGGATTCCTTAGGTTTTAATAAGATGCAGGATATTTTTTTCTTGAGGATCTGGTGAGCATTTCATTCAAGATCCTACACATCCATTGGAATAAACGTAACTATGGTTTTTGACTGATCGCACCAAACTCTTGGTAGTTACGTTCTATGGCACAGCATGTGAACTGCATTGGGTTTTGTTTCTACATATTATTCAGAGACTGGGATCATGAGTTCAACCATCCAGGTTCTCCTTTTACTGTCAGTAGCTTTTAATAACATTAACATGGTCTTCTGACAGTCCTGAAGTGGCATTTGGTGGCCAGGAGGGAAAGTTCTATCTGAAATGTCTTGAGCCTCTCGCGTTTCCCCACTTTTTAACATTTACACAAAACCCCTGGGCTGCTGAGGTAACCAGTGCATAGGGTTTGGTGTCAATAGATTGTTGATATCCAACTATATATCTTGACCATGGGCCAAAAAATGATGCAGTGATTGACATAGACATTGGAGGCTGTCATGTTCGGGATGAGGAGAAAGAGACTTAGCAGACATCACTCTAGCTTGGGTTTTCAGGGTTAACAACTTCAAGTAAATGTCACCTTTATACAGTTCCACTTGGAGATAATTCATTAATCAGGACTTTTCTTAGATTCCTGCTTATCAGCAAGTGGGAACTGTGGATAAGAGGCCTTTCACAGTTACATCTCATTTACCAATGGCAGTCATATTTGGATTGGGAGGCCCTTCTCACAGTTACTAGTGCCCTGATCATCATTTGTTTAGATTATTGCAATGCACTGCATGTGGGTTTGTCCTTGAAGAACATCCAGATGTAATAGCTGATACAGAAGGCAGCTATCTGGGCAGTAGGTGTGGTCCGGTATATCCTGCCTGCATAGGAAATTGCATTCTTACTGGATGGTTACAAGTTGTTTTCTGTTCCTGTACATGCTCTACACTGGATTACATGTGGGACCTTCTTTTCAATAGTTGTCTGCCCTGATCAGAGAAGGTCAACTCCTTTGAAGTTCTCTCCCTATGTGATTGCCATTTAAAGGGGTATGGAAGTGGGTTTTCCAAGACTTTGGAGCAATTTTGCCATCAGAATTTGATCAACTCCCTGTCTTTGGGACTTAAGGAAGGATGCTAATAATATCTGTCATGTCTAGCACAGAAAGAGGAAATTATGAGAAATCGGATATGTAAGCATATAACTTCCATTTTCTCTAGTTTTTTTTAAAAATGGACTTGATTGTCTTTTTACATATTTGGGTTTTATTTTTCATTCCCCCCCTCATGGATATTTTTAATCTTAAATTGAAATTGCTAGTCACTTTGAGCCTTTGGGATTAGGAGTTATGCAAATGAAATAAATTAAAAAATAAATAAATAAAAATCATGACACTCTTTTATGTCTTACTCAAAATATATTGGATCTTTTAGATACTCTTTAAGTAATCAAATTTTAAAACCTGTATAATTATATGAAGTGAAATACTAAATAACATTCATAAACTGAGTCAGCTATAGTTCTCACAACATAGTCAAAATGCACCAGAAAACTGTGTTTGGGTTTATGACATATATATATTGTTACCACAATAAAAATTGATAATAGGCACTTTCTGTCTATAGTGAAGGCCAGCTTAATAATATCTGACACTTTTATTAACAGAACTGTCTTATGTGTTTTATGTTATTATTCTCCTAGGGACATTTCAGACATCACCGTTCAATGATTTCCCCCAATTGTCTGAGTAATTAAAAACAATGTTGAAGATTATACCTCACATCAGACCTGAAAAATTGATCCCAGTTAAATATCACTTCTTTCAAAATGAAAAAAAAAAACCAGACGATTGATTGCATCAATTTAGCAAAAGCTAAGATGTACACAAAATCCATGAATACCCTCTCATTGTAAGACCTATGTGCAAACTGATATTACAAAGTCACACTTACATTAAAGCCAAACTTTACTGACTGCTTGGGAGAGGGATGAGGAAGTCAGGTCTTTTGGAAACTGAAATCAGAAAAAAAAAATTGCCATTGGAATTCTTCATTTGTGCTGTTTGTGATATCATTGGCCTTGAGGATAAAATGGAATGGGGATCTCTAACTTCTGCCTTGTTTCCATTGAAGATGGGATTGGGCACACATATTTCACACTAACTTTTCTTTCAGATGCTGATACAAGACAAATAAAATAGAACCGATACAAGACAAATAAAATAGAACCATTCGTAAGAGGAATTCTGAACTGCTGGAAAGTATCATCTAGCATTAACTGATGATGCCTGCAGAATTGATCTTGCTTCCTGTGAATAATTGGCTAGGCTCATGCATTGATTTAAATTATAAAGCATTATAGTTTACAAAATAAATTATACATTTTTAATAAGTTTGTTTACAACAGAAGAAATGTGAGATTCATATATCATACTGAGAAATATTTAGGGGTTTACTCTTCATGAAAAGAAGGCTAAAACCCCATCACATCAAATCAAATTTTATTTTGCTCAATGGCTAGATAATGCATATACATATGCAAGGTAGTATAAATTAGCATAAAATAACCTCAAAGGTAAAGTTATGAAGACATTTTTCTCATATACACAGTTAAAAAGAATTATGGAAACTACTTGGGGCCAATCAAAGGATAGTAATACATTTTTCTTCACTAATCCTCCATTACATTCAGCTGCCTTTTGATATCTTCCTGCGTCTGAGTTGGCATGCCAAAAAGTAAATTGTGACACATTAAGATAGTGCTGTAAAGAACATAAATCACAGTAATTACACAATGAAAGCCTAGAACTACATGATCTTCTAACTTTATCTCATTAAAAACACAAGCGGAAATTCTCTTATAGTATGAATGTTTCCTATGTTTCCCAAATAGAGTTCCCATTGATCAGTGGCACTAAGAAGTTTCTTATATATCTGGGAATTCAATGAATGAATTATCTGTTGGCTTTGGGAAATCATGGATGTTAACATTCAAGTAACATCCAATCAGTGATCCATATTCTTTATTTATTTATTTTAATATTGGTAATGATTACTGAAGCTGTCTAACCATAATGCTAAAACTACCCAAGAAAAGAAACAATATTTTACACCCATATCTTATACCAGCAAAAGGAGTGATTAAGTTCAATTTTAGTCAATAGCTAATGACTGTAATTCAGAAGCTGAAATATGTTTTTGACTCTAAATGATGAATACTGTGAGCAAAGATGAGCTCCACATTAGGTTTTGCTTAAAACAACTTTAAAGCCATTGGGATGACATAAAGTTTAGAATTACAACAATTCTTGACATGTTCTTTGCAGCAGTATAAATAGATAATAACCATATAAGCTAAAAAATAACACTTTCAATCTATATTATGGTTTATTGCTATAATATATACACCTAATTTCTGAGTGTAGCATTATAGCACCTTTGCTTTATAAAAACTGTTCTGATTATCTGCGTGGCATTCTTTTCGTAAGCAGGATTTCCTTTGCTATTATAGTGGTGGCTCCTTTTTTAGGATTGAAAAATCTGCCAGGAGTGGGCAATACCACAGATGGACAATTAGAATTAAATAAAAATTCTCAGTCAGAAATCGAGTGCACAAGGAATGGATTACATCAAAACATTTATGTTACTTTCCTACCCTGACATTTTTAGCTCCCATGTTTATAATTTAGGATGACAGGGATATATGTTTTCTTTCATTATTATTTACTTTAAAGCCTTTAGAAGCTACTGCTAGATTAACTGACACAGCCTCCATATTTACAAGCTAAAGTTAGAGGGAAAACAACATACCCAGGTGCCAATTTTGAATTTTTCAGCAGTTTTATAGAGATCAGATGGACAGAGACAACTTAAAATTCAAAGGAGGCACCCTCCTCAGAATGGAAGTAGAGATATTGGAAACCTTTTGGGGGCCTCTCCCAGAGGGAAGGGGGGGGGGAAATGTCACTGTGTGTCACAAATAATGCATGTATGTAATAGTTATGATGACATGCATGCAATTCCATTTGAATACCGTATGCTTATGGTCTGAGGTCTGAGGTTTCTGGAGTTTATTTACACTATTCCTTTTCCTTGTTACTTTTAATACTAAAATGTTGTTCCAGAGGATGGGAGCCACCATAAGAAGTCCCTAATGATAACATTTCCTACACAGAAGATCTTCAAGGGCTACATCATATAAGTTGAGTAGCAATAATCCTAAAACGTAATTCATGATTTTTAAAAAAACAAACGAACAGTGCCATATTTAGCTAAAGTTTATAAATCTGGATATCCCATGTCAGCCTCCGAGCAGATCTAGAAGGGGCTGTAATTTCCTAGAAGGGGGAGGAAATTCCACTGCACCACCCAGATGGAACTCCTGCACTACAACTGTAATATATTAGGGGGGAAAATAGCCTCAATATAAAAAAGTCAAACTGGCTTGATCCGTACAAGTTGGCTTAGTACATCAATTAAACTTTACCTCATCAGTCTACTAATAATTACAGTTAAAGCTTGAAACCCATATTAACATATAAAGCTCTTTATCCGTTCCAGAACACGTCTTGGATGGAATTCATTGCTCTGTTTATTAATGATGCAGAATCCATTCTTTCTGTTCCTGAGAAGTACACATGGGTGGGGAATGGAAATTAAAAACCACATTGCATTTTCAGAAGTGCATTTGCTTTATACTTGTGATCAATGATGATGATGAGGTAAATAACAAACGTAAGAAGGGCTGGTTGATTTTCTAGAGAGAAGCAAAAAATGTTATGCATTTCTTTCTATCCAACTAAAAGTCATTTCAATTTTTGAAGCTCTGATACGGTAATTCTATTTTCACAATATTTTCTTTTAACCCTCCTTCTGAAATGTGTATTTTGCCAATATAATAAGTAAGTTTTGATCAGTTGTAACTATTAAATTAATGCCACAGCTGTTTTTTGAAAGTTCAGAGTCAATATCACTCTTTCCTTGCTTTACATTTTCAGGTGAAATATCGGGCATAGAAATGCTTTCACAACAAAGGCAAGCCATGCTGTTGATCTCTGAATAGAGTATATTCCCTCCCTACTTCTCCATTTGATGTCTATTCATGGCTTTTTAAATGCAAACATTTCAGGTACATTTAAATCTTGTCATGTTTCAAATTGAAGCTTGAAATGCGACTGTACAAAGTGGATGAAATATCCAGAGTTAAGTAGAGCAAGGCTTTCTAAATTTCCAACATGCTCCAGTTAAGCGTAGGATTGGCAAGCAATTTAAAGAACTGTCTAAAATTTATCAACCGACCCCCCCGTTTTAAATCATTTGCTATAAATCCAGCACAGCAACTGGTGAGAGCCACGTTAGAATGAAGTGAGTAGAACTCTTTTAATGAAACTCAAATATGAATCATGTGATACTAAATGTACTGCATCCACCGTGTTGCACGCAGGCACATCTTCTATAAAGGGTTAGAGGAAATGAGAAGTGACACTGAATGCCATCAATTCTGTGGCCCAAAATGGATGGATTTTTCTTTCCCTTATTGATAGCTTATTCCTTTACTTATTGGGGCACCTGAGAGCACATTGAAGTAGGAAGTACAGCTTACGAGATGGCAAATGATTGCACCTGTCATCCCAATTCTCAAAAGCTTTCACGGACAGAAAAGTGTTTTTTTTTATTTTAAGGCAGAAAATGACTAATTGCTTTCAGTGATATTTTTTTTAAAGATCCATATGAATACAAGTGTGGAGGTGCAATGGTTAGAATGCTGCTCATCACAGGAGTTTGATTCTGAGCGACTCAAGGTTGACTCAGGCTTCCGTCATTCCGGGGTTGGTAAAATGAGGACCCAGGCTATTGGGATGCTGTAAACCAGTTAGAGAGGACTGTAAAGCACTATGAAGTGGGATATAAGCCTAAGTGCTATTTCTGTTGCTGAATGAATCTATTTTAAACCTAAAAAAGAAAGGAAGAGGGTCCAGAGAACCCGGATGAAAAATATATATGCAAATCCCATCGTCAGGCCTTTAACAATTATTAGGATAACAGATGGCAATTTGGATAATGAAACAGCTTTCAGTCACAGCAAATTATTTACCAGTCATAAATCAATCCTGATTAGGTGAAATGTTAAACAAGAAAAGGTTCCACAGACATAGTACTAGGTGTCAGAAGTCGGGCACACTCTCCTTATTGCTTGCTTAAAATGCAGAGGAAGCCTCTTTAATCAAGATGAGTTAAAACGATGTGCTTGTTTACATTCCAAATGCATATGAGATGGTAATTTTATTGGTACTTATGATATTGTTTTTACTCCCCTTTGGAGCTTTTCAAATCCCTGTTAAAAGATTCAAGTATTAGAAAACAAATTTATTTGCATATGGTAATTTGAAGCACAACAGCTTTTGGGGAACAGATCATATTTTGGAGCAGTGAGAGTGGAAATTTGTATCTCAAAAGAAATGCCCTGCTGGATCATAGCAAAAGTCAATTCTATCCTGTATCCCATTGTCAGAATTGGCTAGTCAAATGCTTCTAGGCTGCCAAAGAGAACCAGTCCTCATTGTTAATCGACCAACAACTGGCATTCAGAAGAACTGATTCTTCATCCATTGATTCTATTACCCCTCTAGCCTTTGGCAGATTTATATGCTTTATGGATTTTCAAATTTCTTTCTTTTTAATCTTAACAACTGCACACATGTTTATGTGAAATTTGGAATTAAAGACATTGAATTGTGCTCTAAGAAGGTAATACTGTGTGTGTGTGTGTGTGTGTGTGTGTAAGGAGACCCAATTGATATCTTCCCTGTTTTCTTGGCCTTTTTATTGGTCTCCAAACCAATCTGCTCAATCATTCTTTTTCCTGATAATGCACAATTCTAATACAGATAGTTTGCAACTTACAGCTACTCCTTCACTGACCAACTGAGGTTGCAGTGGCACTGAAAAAAAAGTGGCTTAGGGCTGTTTTTCACTTTTATGACCGTTGCAGCGTCCCTGTGGTCATGTGATCAAACGTTGAACGCTTGGCAACTCCCATGTATTTATGATGGCTGCAGTGTCCATACAACCTACTGACAAGCAAAGTCAACGGGGAAGCCAGATTCTCTTAACAATTAGACGTTACTAACTTAATAATTGCAAAGATCCGCAACAGCCGTGGCAGGAAAGAATTCTGTAACAATGGTTATTAAAAGGAGCCACCAAATGGATGACATGAGCTGTGGTGGCGCAGTGGTTAGAGTGCAGTACTGCGGGCTACTTCTGGCAGTTCGAGTCTTACCAGGTTCAAGGTTGACTCAGCTCTCCATTCTTCCAAATGGAGGAATTGACCATTCTTTTTTAACAATGGAAGTTTTAAATTAAACTTTTACATTTAAACTTTTTTAAATTGTGGTTGTCAGAATGGAATGAAATAAAAGTTGCTGAAAATATTATGTAAATGGTACTGAGCATTGCAGTTAACTTCATAGCTTGTATATTATCCATAATGTGCAATTCATGTATCAAGCATTAGCCAATAACATTCCTGGGTGGCACAAATCCGTCTTGATTCATCTAGGGCACTTTGGCTCTTGAAAAACCATTGCAGGTTACAAGGTTCTGCAAAGGGTTTCTAACCACATGCCTCTGAACGTGATTAAAAGCTCCTACACATTTGGGAAACTCTTTATTTTGCCCCTGCTTAAATGAAAAAGCTGCCCCAGAACAATCTGGTATATTGGGAGACTCTTCACTTTTAATGCTTACCAGTAAATGGACCTACTATGAATATTTCCAGGTCTCTAAAAATCAAAGCTCAGTCAGGATGGGCAGAGAGAAGTTTTAATTCAAATATGTTTGTTATTGCAGTATTTTAAAATAATTTTGCTCCCCGGCACACCACGTTCTCTGTTATTCTCTGATAGGTTGTCTGCATTTCTGATAAACTCTTTAACTCATTCTTTAATTATCCTCTGTCTATGAATGTTTCAGATTTCTTCTTTCCTCTGAAAATATCTTTATGGTGCAATTAATACATCACTTCCTGACATGAACCTGGCCACCCTGACTAATTTTATCATCATATTCCTATTCTTAATGAGATACATTGATCGCTTTCATTGATTCTTCTTGCCCTTGCAGGTGTCAACTTCTCTCTCTCTCTCTCTCTCTCTCTCTTTTTTTTTTGCTGATTACGTTTCTTCTCATTATATTCTCTAATTCGAGATAATTTGTCTTTTCCATTTCAGCAAAGTATACTATTTCAGTAAGGCACTTCCTGACCACACAAAGAAAACTTTTTTATTCATCTTGGAGCATTTGAAAACTGATGGCACTCCTCAGCTTGATGGCTGTTGATGGGATCATGTCATTTATATATTTCATATTTTTATGAAAAGAGCCACAAATGCTACTTGGGGTCTAGCATGAGAAGAGCTAGGCTTGTCTTACTTGTGCCGTGGCATCCATTTTATGGAACATTCTCCTCCCATGAAGTACGATTATTCCATCTCTGCTTCTCCTCCAGAAGTCCCTCAAGACTTTACCATGTCATCAGGCCTGGGAGTCCCAGGGAACTCCCTGTGAAACCTTGAGAGGATTCCATAGTTAACATTCACTCCCTCTTGTATTTCGTGAGTTTTGTATTTTAATAGTTGCTGTTTTCTTAACAGATTTATTGTTTTGATTACCATCCTAGGAACCCCTCTCTCCTTCTCCAGCCCAGCAGCAGCCATTTACCTGCCTGCTGGGAGGGGAGGGGGAGTGAAGAGGAAGGAAGGAAGGAACCCTTTTACACTATTTGCAGCCCGTACCACTCCTATGCACCTCCCTGGCCCACTCTTGCTCGGTCCTTTGCAACCTTTGCTGCACCCCACATGCCTCTCCCAACCAGTGGTGGGTTGCAGGCGGTGCACCCCGGTACGCGTGTACCAGTGCCCGCCGGAAGCAGCAGACACCATGCTGGAACGGTGCTTTGGAGGGCCCCCCCCTCCCTCGTTCCTTACATGGATTTGAAGGAAATGGGTCATCTACGCATGCACGAGCAGCGTATGGCACCTGCACGATGCTCCGCCGAGTGGCTGGAGCATCGCAGGTGGTGGGTGTGCATCCTTGCGCAGTGCGTGTGTCCGTGGTGCACACCCGACTCCCATTGCAGTGCACCGGTTGCAACGGGAGCCGAAACCCAGTATTGCACCTTTTGCGCATTTCCTGTCTTCTGCCTGACTCAGGCTGGCCTTTTCCAAAAGTATGCAGCATCTTTTGCTCACACCCACGTGCCCTTCTTGAGTCCTGCATGGCATCTTCCATGCACCCCCGTGCAACCTTCCCGACTTCCCCGTAACTTCCTCCCCTGCACAGCAATCTCCCTGTGTGTGCTGGTCTTCTACTTGCAATTTCCTGATGGCCTCCATGCCAACTTTCTCCCTAAAGCTTCCCACGAATTAAATAGGGAAAGCAGGAATCTGAGGGAGGGAGGGAAGGAAGGAAGGAAGGAAGGAAGGAAGGAAGGAAGATTTCTGATATTTGCTTCAACAAGGAAAATCAGTGGGGAAGAAGTTGGAAGCTCCTCCTGCTTAAATGCTTAAATACATATTTAAAAAAAACAGTATTGAAGCTTTGGTTAAGGGAATACTTTATATTTCCACATATTGCAATGTTACTCACAATTTATACAATATATATTTAAAATATTAACTATTAGGCAAAGGAAATAGAAAAGGCATAGAAAATGTTTGTCCCTGGAGGAAGAACATGCAAAAATATTAAAATAAACTGCTTGCAAATATGTAAACATGTTCAAAGAATATAGGTACAGAAATGTCCCCATAAATATTTTACAAAGCAAATTAACAAGATTAGCATTAAAAATTGGAAATGGAAAACCCCAAAATGTATTGATTTAACTATCATTATTAAAGAAAAAAAATCAGGTGCACAATAGGCTCTTCTATATGTGACTTTATTATCAAGGTGATATTTATTATAAAACACTTTTCATACATTGAAAAAGAATTTTCTTTTTTAAATGTTCCAGATGACTGCCTGGCTGAGCAAAGGAACGGAGATTACAGCCTCTGGTTCATTTCCCTGGTTGTTCTTCATTTGATAATTACAAGAAACGACTCAGTGCATTAGCGATGTTAGAACACCAACCGTTTTCCTGTTATGTTTAGGCAAGAAGTACAGATTTTGTTTCACAGATGTACAGCTCCTGATTGCCGTCTTTTCCAGAAAGTCAGCCCAGATTATTATTAGTCTATATTAATTTATTTAAATGAAATGATTATACACACGAATTAGTTGAATCCTCAAGCCACGCTAAATTGTCAGTATTTATTACATTGTAATGTAATACAGAAATGTCAAACCAGGCCTTCCTTCTGCCTAACAGGTATATGAGGAATATAACACTTTGCCCAGAGAAACTAAAGAGAGCTAGCAACGGAGCAAAATTGTAGAAATATATCCTTTAATATGTTATTTTCATAACCTTGAGTATTCTGTACTTGTTCCACAGCATCTAGAAATAAGGCATATAAAATATCCAGAATAAATCAAAATAAAAGTGTCAGTGGGGTCCATATATAGGAAGAATAAATAGGAGCACATTCAGTTAATCCTATCACATATTCTTGGATACAAATTTGGCCTTCATGTAAAAAGTACATAAACATATTTCCTTCAATGCAGACAGTCCTTGACTTACAATAGTTCGTTTAATGACTGTTTGAAGTTACAAAAGAAAGTGACTTAGGATTTTTTTGTAATTTTGAAGTGTGTAAATTTTACACACTTACAGTCATTGCAGCACCTCCAGGATCACATGATCAAAATTCAGACACTTGACAACTGACTCATATTTATGACAGTCGCAGCGTCCCAGGTCGCATGGTGACCTTTTGTGACCTTCTAACAAGGAAAATCAACGGGGAAGCCTGACTGATTTAACCCCTGTCTTATTAATTTAGCAACTGCAGGATTATGTTAAACAATTTGCCAACTGTGGCCAGAGAAGTCATAAAAGTCCTCACAACTGTCTCACTTAGCATAATTAGTACATAATTTGCATTATTCCATGAGAATATACATTTCCAACACAACCTTTAATAGTTTTTTAAAAGACTCATTTCTTGTGTCAACATCTGTTGGTAAATAGTTACCAAAATGTATGTTGGTAAAATTTGTGACCCTATAATTTTGATTGCTAGATATTTGCAGCAAACTTCATGAAAATAAGCGATTTGCTTGGAAAGGAACCAGACGCCTTATTAAGGGAGACCACTGGGACTCATTAACAAAGTAAGTTTTATAATAAACGTTCAACCCCTAGATCAGACATCTAGCAATTATTGTAAAGCTACTTTCAGAATGCACTTTTTAAAAATGGAAATGTCATTTATATCAACTGGCAGCACAAACATTTATTTGGTTTCCTATGTTAGTCATGTGAATTTAATTTCTGGATTCACATGGAAGATGATAAGCTCAGGAAATCAGAGACACTGGTGAAGCTTAACCTCTACAGCAGCGTTTCTCAACCTTGGCAACTGTGGACTTCAACTCCCAGAGCAGGCTGGGGAATTCTGGGAATTGAAATGCACAGGACTTACAGCTGCCAAGGTTGAGAAACACTGAAATACAGTATCTGAATATCCAAATCAAAGGTCAGAGTTATGAATAGCAATAGCCATAGCACTTAGACTTATATTCCACTTCACAGTGCTTTACAGCCCTCTCTAAGTGGTTCACAGAGTCAGCATATTTTCCCCAACAATTGGGATCCTTATTTTACCTACCTTGGAAGGCTGAGTCAAACTTGAGCCTGGTGAGATTTGAACTGCCAAATTGCAGGTAGCCGACCGTCAGCAGAAGTAGCCTGCAATACTGCACTCTAACCATTGCGCCACTGAGGCTCATAGCTCCAATTTTAAGGCAAAAATAATATATTTATCAAAATAAACATAAATATTTTTGCATATTTGTTCCTTCAGAAACAGAAAATAGCAATAGCGTTTTAATTAAGAAGATTTTATCTTGCTATATATAATCTTTTTAATTACTGTTAAGTAACAGATGATGCTTACTGTTGCTGAGATCATCTTTTGGCCCACAATAGACAAAGCTGAGTTGTAAAAATGGGCAGGCCTTTTAATTTCCACAGATTGGCTGTTTCAAAGAAGCAAATCACAAAAATTAACAAGTCTAATTTTTGTAGGAATTCTTCCAAAGTTATGCATAGATTCTAAAACCATCAATTGTCCTTATGTTTAATTAATACATTAATTTAAGGGAAGAATTAAATACAGCAAAATAAGAGTTTTAGGTGAGGGTAATCTATGGTATTGTTCTTATAAAATAGTGAATAGCAATAGAACTTAGATTTATATACCACTTCACAGTGTTTTACAGCCCTCTTTAAGTGATTTACAGAATCAGCATATTGCCCTAACAATCTGGCCCTCATTTTACCGACCTCGGAAGGATGAAAAGCTGAGCCAATCTTGAGCCTAGTGAGACTCAAACTCCCAAATTTCAGGCAGCTGGCAGTTAGTAGAAGTAGCCTGCAGTACTGAATTCTAACCACTGTGCCACCACAGCTCCAGAAAAGGGGGAGTGTGACAAGAAGTAGCAAAAGTTTAAAATACTTTCTCTTCTTTTTAATGGCTCCTCTCTCCATTCAATATAGGATATTGTTTCTATCATCCAAAAAACTGCAGTAGAACACAAAATAATTGTATTATACAAAATAACTGTAAATCTATTTTCTGAATTCAATTTCTGCTGTAACAGGGATTGGAAATTATATTCCTTACACATTTCTACTGCATGGATATACCCTGCCTTGCTTCAACATCCTCCTAATTTAAGA
Source organism: Thamnophis elegans (assembly GCF_009769535.1). Lineage (NCBI taxonomy): Eukaryota > Metazoa > Chordata > Lepidosauria > Squamata > Natricidae > Thamnophis > Thamnophis elegans. The sequence continues at coordinate 322,224 of NC_045551.1, forward strand.
GACATTCTAGATCTACAGAAATGTATTCACCCTTGCATCCCTCTCACTGCAGATGACCTGCTGGACTGTTTTCCTACAGTAGCCTACAGCTACCGCCTTGTTCATCGGCCGGGTAAGACCCTGGGCCAGGCTGACACCCTCAGCAGGTGCCCATTGCCTGAACTGTTGGGCGATCCTGCCCCCGAAACACCAGTTTTGCTCATTGACTGCCTCGAGGCCAGCCTGGTGTCATTAAACAAGGTTGCCCGCCACTCTGTGAGAGATAAAACCATCTCTCAAGTTTGGAAGTGGGTGTGGGGGGGGGGGTGGCCCAAGGGACAGATTGGGGTGGAATTTAAACTGTTTAGTGCTAAACAGAATGAATTGTCTGAATTGTGGGGATGTTTACTGTGGTGGTGGGGGGGAACCGGGTGATTGTTCCACTCAAACTGCGAGTTGCAGTATTTGAGGCCTTGCACATAGGGCATTACGGAATTATCCGGATGAAATCTTTGGCAAGGAGTTACGTGTGGTGGCCTAACATGGATGGGGAGATCGCAGAGTGGGTGGCAACCTGCACACCATGCCAGGAACCCCAACCAGCCCCCCCCCCAGATGCGCCCACACACGAATGGGAAAGACCCAAGACATCCTGGCCTCGGGTACACATTGATTTCGCTGGCCCAGTGCATGGGCAAACTTTCCTTGTAGTTTTGGACTTGAAATTGCTAGAGGAAGTTCTAATGGCCACCACCATGGCAGAAGCCGTCATCAAGGGGCTACAGAGACTTTTCTCCATGCACGGCCTGCCCGAAGTTCTAGTCTCAGACCACGGGCCCCAATTCACAGCCATCCAATTCGAGGCACTCTTAGCAGAGCAGGGAGTCAGACATGCCCCGGTTGTCCTATTCCATCCGACTAGCAATGGCCAGGCGGAGAGAATGGTGTCATCTGCAAAAGAAGCCCTATCCAGGGTGGGGCCTGGTGATTGGCAAACCTGAATCAATCAATTTCTCCTTGAACAGCGTATCACGCCAGGTGCCGCCACGACCGGCAGAAGCCCCTCTGAGTTGCTAAGGGGCCACTGGCTGAGGTCTTCCTTAGACCGGCTGCACCCAAACCATTCTGCCAAACCACCCATTGAGTCAATTACGCTCATTTAGAATAGGGGAGCGAGTTTATGCCCTCAATTACACTGGGGGTGCTCTCTGGGTTCTTGCCACAATTGTAGAAATCACTGGTCCTCGCTCTTACCGCTTAGAGCTGGAGGACGGTAGAGGTTGGATGCAGCACATTGAGCAACTCTGAGGCCAACTCAGCCATTCAACCCTTAGACAACTAGAGTTAATTCCTGCATGAGTTAACCAACGTCCTACCCAAAAGGAGCAATCATAGACTCCTTCCACAGACTTCTCTATCCCAAAGGTGCCAGAGTACTTAGCTGAGGCAGTTGGAGACCCGCAGTCAGTTCCAGGCAAACCAGCTCTGAGAACTCCAGCTAAACCCCAGGGAAGTTTCCAGGAGCTCCCACCAGTCACAACCAGAGAGTCAACAGGTCCGTCTGACCTGACTGAAGTTCCAGCGCCAACTGAACTGCAGAGTCTGGGTGGGTTTCTAAATGCCCCGCCTATTTTCGTGACTACGTCACTAGTTGGGTTAGCCCAACTAAGAAGGGAGGGGTGTTACACAATGACAGCCAAATGGTAGGCTCCACCAAGGTCCTCCATTCCGGCAGGAAAATACTCCAAGCCAATTAGCCAAGCCGTCTGACAGCTTCTTATAAAAGGGCGGACTGTCAGAGAGGCCAGTGCTGGATTCATAAATAGTTGTTTGTCACTGAAGCCGAAGTCTGTCTCATCCCATCTAACAAATACTGTGAAGCAGCATATACTGTAAGTTTAAGTGCTATTGCTAAGCACTAAGAGCCATTATTCATCACCAGGGCAATATACCAGTCAAAGTGAAGATACTTTCTTCACTTTGAGTGGGAGGAAAGAAGGAAGGGTAGGTAGGTAGGTAGGTAGGTAGGTAGGTAGGAAGGAAGGAAGGAAGGAAGGAAGGAAGGAAGGAAGGAAGGAAGGAAGGAAGGAATACACACTTGCTTACCACTTGTCACATCACAGAAGTCAACGTCCTGCTCTTTTGAAACGCCTGAAGGAATATGCAGAACTAACTTTTTATCTGGTGCATAAACAATTGTTGTTGTTTTTTTGAAGTCTCTGTTGGTTTCTAGCAAGACATGATTATATTTCTCTTCACACAGCCATCCCTCATCATGCAGAGAAAATACAGTTGCAATCTATTTTAATAGCTTATCCAGTATTCAGAGTAACCGAGTAAAGCCATTGTGAATTCCACTGAATCTCAGAGATGCCTGCACAGTAGTTCTGCTGTAGCCAAGGATATTGAAGGTGCAGTTGACTTCATAGCCTAATAATAGTTACTGATAACAACTCAGGGGAGCTAACACCATCCTCAAATGTCACCTGGAGTTGAAACTAAAGGGGCAAAAATTCACAAGACGTTAAATATAGGCCACTTCTATAGTGATCAAGATTAGGAATGGTGACAGTATCTTGATTAAATGAAAATTCAAAGAGGAAGTAAAGTCTCACACTGAAGAATCGCAGTTTCAGATTTCTTGGGGAGGCAAAGAAAGGTTGAGTAAATTAATATGCATGTCTGTATCTTTTCTATAAAATTTAGTATGGAATCTCATCTAGGTCATCTCTTTTTTTCACCTACAAAAATTTGAAGCTGAGTATATATTTATCCAGTATAATTGCCAAGAAAATGCATTTTCTCTCTCTTCTTCTCCCCCTCCCTCCCTCCCTCCTTCCCACCCTCCCTCTACCTCTCTCCACATTGAACTAACGTGTCTGAATTGTATTGTATTTGCTACGTTCAGCTTCTTGATATGGTTACAGAACATAGTTATTGACTGGTTATTGTTATATTTCATGTATAATACAGGTTGTGCTCCCTGCCCTACTGCTTGCTTTGCATAGCTATCACTTTGGATGACAAACATTGAATAGCACTTACTCATAACACTCAGTTGTGTTACTACATTCACTATAGGAAAAAAGCAGCAACTTCTATTAAAAAACATAAACTATGAAAGTGCTTTGAAAAACTAAACATTCTTGTTACGTCAGATTCCTATCCAAAGACTTCAAATTAAAGGGAAAACAATGAGGTAAGGCAGGGGTGATAACAGAATCCTAGGACTTAAATGTCTGTTCCTTAAGGAGGATTTCTGGGTTGGGACTTGGTAGAAGGAAAAGTAGCAGGATTTCGAAGAGCTTTTAATTCTTTCGGAAAAACTCAGAGCAATCATTTTAGACTATGGATTTGTTTGTTTTCAGTTTGCAAAATTATGCATGAGCACAGAAAGGTAATGAAGAATTAATGAGACATGGGACATTTTGCAAATGGCAGATTGCTACTGAATTAGATTTCCTTGATTTAACTGGGATTTGAATTTTGCTTATGGAACAGAGATTGTATTTGCCTCCTTAATCAGTTATTTCCACAAAGAATTGACAAGAAGGAGTGAATCCATTTTTGTTCTACTGCACTTCTGGGTGACTTTTGAAGGTACTGTAAGCATTTTTATTCATGTGTGTATTAGGACACTTTTTCCATCCCAAATTACATTATTTTTTCTTAATACCATCTTTTCTTCAGTTTTACATGTTAGTAACATTTAAACCAATTAAGGAATCAATACACATAAACAAATTCAACAAAATAATAACAAAATAACAAAATAATGTAACATTGAAATTTATTTCAGAAAAAAAGTTATAGAAATTTATCTCATGAACAACAATTCCAAAAACTGACTAGTATCCACAATGGTTTTCTCTATAACTTTGTTGAAAATTTATTTATTTTTAAGGCAAACAGTATTTTATATCTGATCGATTCCAAAGATAGGTCCATTGTGGACTATAACATCCGTTTTATAACATCTCTATTAATGAGAAACCTATCAATTCAAAGTTATGTTTTAAATCCTTTCAGCCTAAATATGGTAATATTAGAACAAATCTTTTCCATGTGAATTAATACTCACATTTTTTAAATAGTCTAATACTTTATAAAATGAAGACAGACCTCGCATCTCTAGTTTTAAAATTGTATGTTTTCAATTTTGATGCCGCCCAATTCTTAGTCTATGTGGCCATGCCTAGTTGTATGCTGGTCTATGACTGTAATAAAGATTTTGATTTGATTTAGTTTAATTTGATTACATGGAAGGGGGAGGAGGAAGGGAAGATGTTAGTAAAGCTTTGTTGGGTATCATCCAAACCATCAACAAACAGATCTCCAATAAAATAAGGGAAGATAAAGTGTTTGTATTTCCTCCTGCAGCACTATTATCAAGATAAGAACCCTGCAGAGAGTATGCTGATATCTATCTTAATTGGAAGCCACTTTCTCTGTATCATGGTGTGATACACTTATTATGTGCTTTTAAGCCCATTTTTAGTCAACTGAATTTACAAAGGATGGAAGAACATTTGAATGCCTAGTTAATGAGCTGTTATACTTAAAACATATACAAGAATAGACTCAGACAACTCAGTACTTTGTTCCAATTATGTTCCTCAGATGCATTTCAAGAAACCTTCTGAAAATAGATGAAAAGGTGATTTTTCTTCTTCTCTGATAGCTGCCTGGTATGGAGAAATACTCACTATTGGATGTAAAAATACATGTAATGTAAGCGGGGGAGGGGGATTCTTAACAGTTCCAGGGGAAGAAATGAATTGTGCCACTATTTTCACTCTAGTGCAGATGATCATTGGCTTTTATCATAACCATGATTAACAAGAGATTATTCTCTTAGGAATTTGACTCCTGGCAGGGGAAAAAAGAGACCCAACTGCCAGAATAGGACAATTGGAACAATGGGACAATTCGCCATGGCCATCTCATCATGGTCAACACACCATGGGACAACTCACAAAGGCCAACTTGCTGTGGGGCAACTCAACATGGAAAATCCCATCTGGGGATGGAATTTAATGGATTTTAATGGCCTCTTCCCTCTCCCCATCAAAGTATACCAGCCTTCAATAATTTGTCGGTGCTGATTCCAAATATGAATATTTGAAAAAAATGCCATCTAAAGATGTAGTTGTGATGTCCATAGGCACAGTTGTAAAAGAAACAGCTGATACATGTCAAAGAAAGGCAATATCTCCAACCAGTGGAGAAAGGCAAAAAGTAAAATGATGGCTAGAAAAGGAGGAATGTCTTGGTCGGATGGCTGCTACTAGGGTGCTCTAATGGATGCCTTGCCTTGAAGTGCTCTTTTCTTCTGGCATTCAATCACAGTCTCCTTCTCCTAAAGTAATAACTCATTCAAAAGGTTCTCAAAGTCCCATAAAACAGGAATGACTCAGATCCCCGACCTTCATCTTTAGAGTGAAAGATAAGAAATTATTAAACCTCAGCTTGAACTGTACACATTGGATGACATAGGACCATTTTAGAGAAGGTTGTTTTGGAAATAGATCAAACAGAATCATTTTGATGTAAATGTGTTGTGGCTTTTTGACTCTTATTTGGAAATCAGCATTTCTAATTAGATGCAATTGGGTCTAATTTCCTGCAGACAGCCATTCAAAATCTCGACAAATGCTTTAGTACACTGTGACCTTTTCATGATTGCTTGGTCAAGACATCTGTCAGGAGGCATTTTTCCAGTTCTAAAACCAGTTAATTTTTTCAATGAACTAAAAATGATGTGACTTGTTCCTAGGATGAAGGCAAAAGATTTTGACTAATGGTATACGAATATTAATATGGGCAAAAGGACATTACACTCTGAAATACACAAAGGGTATATCTGTTTTAGGATATTAAACTTATGTTCAACTGATCCTTAAGGAGATGCACTGGAATGACAATATGCAGAAAAGCAAATCCAATTGTGCTTAGTTTGACAAATAATAGTGTATGCTTGCGATGGACAGAGCATTGGATTAGATCACTGTTTTTCAACCTTGACAACTTTAAATGGGAGGACTTCAACTCCCAGAACTCCCCAGAAAGCATGTTGATTGAGGAATTCTGAGAGCTAAAGTCCACCCATCTTGGCAAAGGTTGAGAAAGCATGAGTTAGATGATTCCAACTATAATATGCAATCATTTTGAGCTTTTTGGGAGGGAATCATGTAACCCTGCACCTGGACATAAACTGAATGAATCATACACTAATTTCTGAGTAGATGTGTACAACCATTTCATTATAAATTAGATTTCCAAAAAGCAGAACGAATATGACTTTTAAAATAATAATAATCTAGTCTAAGCATCTGATTGACTATAGAACAAACCATAATAATGATTCCCCTTAAACCTGTTTTTTTAAGTTTTACATATATTTTATTTATCCAACTCATTATACTACTTCTACAATGTTAAGTGTGCTCTTATGCACCCATATTGCTTATATCTTCTCAGTGGGATTCTCTTTTTTCCATTACAGTTTGAGTTTAAACAATGTTATTATTTATTTGATATGTTTTGTTTGTGCAAGACCACATTTTTCCTTCAGCAGTTTATGAGATTAAAAACAACAGTAATTTTCAGTAATAGTAGTTCTCTATATCATATGAGAAGATTTCCAGAAATTATAATAATCAGATTTGAGGCAAAAAGATTTAAGTAACTAACGTAAGAATAATGTCTTTATTCCATAGACTCAGCTTATTCCTGGACAGAGGCTTCTAAACTGACATAAATCTTTTTATTGGCTCCAGTTTTAGAAAGATCTTCAGGAGAAAAAGAAGTTGTTTTGTTAAATGTTATTTACATCATGAAAGAAAATATAAGTTCTTCAAATGCTCCTTTCCTACCACATATGTAAACAACTGTAGCAACATGCCCAGATGGATACAGTCCAGCAGTTCCATTCCTCCTCCTTTTCTGAAAAGATGCCACCTTCTCACATGTACAGTTATGATGGAGCACAGAACATTAAAAAAAAAAAAAGAACTTCAGGTCATGACTTGTGACCTGACTCAAATCCAGAGGACAAGCAATTTGCAGAGAGTAGACTAGGTAGGTAAAACTGTGGGTGACGCGTGAGGCCGTTGGAGGAGCTTCGGTGCATATTAACGTCTTGTGGTCCACTGAGAATTAAATAACCTTTTTACCTCTTAGATCGAATGAGCACTTCCAGATCAAAACCTAAACCAAAATTAAACCTCTTCAGAAGAATTTCTCAGTAAATAACTGGATTATGATTGCATTTTACTGCTTTGAGTCTAACAACAAGAATTTTTATCCTAAGGAATTTCATCCTGATTATATTTAGGATCACCCATTTATCCCATGCGCTGAGTTCTCATGGTTTTTGCCATAGGTTTGGATGAAGCAATTCCACCTTAACCTTTCCTGAACTTTGGGAGATGCAAAGCACTCTGGCACCAGTGACAGTTAAACTAACAGGCAACAGAAATGTGGAGAGAGAACTGTTCACACCGCTTAGAGATGGGATCCTGGGCTCTGCATTTTAAGGTCCTGCCCTGGTGCATGAAAGGAGAAGGGAATTTATGACGATGAGGCAGAGGCCAGAGGGCGGCCAAAGAAGAGACAAGAGAGCCAAGAGTTAACTGCCATGCAGAAAGCCACATTTGACCCAGCAACCTAACAGATCAACAAAAGCCTGAGGTGATGTAGAAAAGACACTGCAGGCCAAGTATAAAAGAACCAGCCGTGGTCCCAGTTGAAAGGTCTCATTATCCACAGCTTACCTGGGCCATGCACTGGGGCCCAGGCTCTGTGGCGTGTTTGTGGTGGGAGGGAAGGCTTGTTTGATCCCCCCCCCCCAACTGAACAGGTTAAACTTTATATTTGTGTTGCACATTGCATAAGTTTCGGTTACCTGTCAGGAGACTGGCAGCCCCCCCCCCAACTCCACCTCACTCATAATGGTAAGGTACAAGTTGTTCATTAAGTTGTAAAGGGAAGCAAAGGCTGTTTCCTTAGAGCTAAATTCCCCTGTAGCAAGGTTTCCTCTGATAATTAAAAACACGGGAAGACATTAAAGTAAAAAAGGGAACATCATTTTGCATTTTACATATTATGAGAATTTTCAATTTAGCACTGAGAAGAGATGGAAAATGCAGCCCTCATCTTTTTTTAAAAAAAACCATCTCTATACAAACACTGAACAGCTCTAATTATTTATCATCAACTTCAGGGAGAACTCATTTAATACCGCTTTCAGCCTCTTACATATCCTCAATCTACTTCTCTAACTATTCTTTAGCGTTACAGCTTCTTCCTTTCAAATTACAGGAGAAAATAATATCTTTTGAGCCCTCTTCAGTCAGCAACACCGACAACACCTAGAATTGCAAACTCTGCTCCATCAAGTTCATGCTTTTCTGTGTTGATTGACACCATCTAGAACTCCATTCTTGTTTACTATGTATGCACAAGAGTAACTCAATGTTCTTTAGCATAGCCATGTAGGATAGTGGGAATGAGATGAGTTACATCTTGGATGCATTAGATACAGCCAGCCTCACTTGCATATCTTATCTTTCAGTGCAGGATTGGGGTATTCATTTAGAATGCTTTGCATTATTTGGATGCAAAGCAGATGAAGGTGATTTGGATATAATTCACTCTTTCACTCACCCCACCCATCCGCACCATGCTACCGAAAAGTTCTCAGAAAAAGAACCAGAAGAAGAAAGAACTGGTGAGTGGCTGGGGGTGGGGAGGATGTTGGGGAAGAGGGAAGAGGCAGAGGGGCTGCTGGAAGTGTGTGTGTGTGTGTGTGCACAGGCTGTAGGTTTTAAAAACCTGTGAGTGAATCCAGGAAGAGGGAAGAGGCAGAGGGGCTGGAAGATACTATAGGAACACACACTTCCAGCCCCTCTGCCTCTTCCCTCTTCCTGGGTTCACTCAGAGGTTTTGAAAACTCACAGCTGTGCACACACAAGACATTTTTAAAACTCACAGCCTGTGTGCGCGCGCGTGCACACACACACACACACACACACACATGTCCACTCTTTTAAAAACGTCTGAGTGAATCCAGGAAGAGGGAAGAGGCAGAGGGGCTGGAAGAGTGTGTGCTGTGCACAGGCTGTGAGTTTTAAACTTTGAGTGAATCCAGGAAGAGGGAAGAAGCAGAGGGGCTGGAAGTGTGTGTGTGTGTAAGGTGGTCGGTAATGTTGAAGACTGGCAAGGCCAGCCATATTTCCCTGTAAGTAGCTATTTAATTATTTTGTGTACTTATTTTATTCTTATTTAAGTAGTAAGTGCACAAAATAATAAATTTCCTTTTTTATATCTTCTTTTTGTAGGTCATTCTTTGGGGCAAAGAATTCAGTGACATCAACTTGGCCACTCCCACTCAGTCACATGACTGACAAGCTACTCCCACCTGGTCACATGACTACCAAGCCACTCCCACAAAACAGGCCACACCTACAGAATAGGTTCTAAAAATTATTTGAAACCCATCACTGATATAATCATTCCACTCCATTCTCTTCTCTCCTCTCCTCTCCTCTCCTCTCCTCTCCTCTTCTCTTCTCTTCTATTCTTACCAGGAAGTGCATTATTCCCTATTTCTTTGTTTGTAATGCTTTCTAGAACACGGGTACCTCTTGTACTAGATAATTGATAAAATATCCCACTTTTAGATAAATACTCCACTTGTAACCACTCCTGAGAACTGATTATTTCTGCTATGTGCATTTTCCGTTGTGCTTTCCTTGTCTGATGATCCATCATTAGGATGAGACTACAGACAGTTTAAATTATATTTTATAATGAAAACTATTTTTCTTTCAGTTTTATTAGCACACCATTTTCTTGTCACAGAACTGGAGATATTTTCTCACAGTTTTATTTCATTTAAAACATGACAAGGTTTAAGCAAGTGTATGATGTAAATTAAATGTTGATCAAATACAAAAATGTAGACTCTACTAATGTACGTGGAGTCAAATATGCAACATATATTTTTGCTATGAATTTATATGCAACAAATCAACAGACCAGCATATTGTAAGGAAGGAAGGTGGGGAAAAGTCAATTAAAAAAACATAGTTTAGTTTCAACAGTTTAAAAAAAACCATCAAAAAGGAAAAACAGAAAGTATACGTAAGAAATCTAAGACTCTAAAAGAAGGGAATACTATATGGGGCCATTAAAATTTAGTATGCGAAAGACTATGTCAAACTATAAGCACTCTAATATGATGACTTAGATGCGCATGAAGTCCAGTTTGTTGGTCCAGCTCACTGTCTGATCAATTCTGAATGCTGCAGCATAGAACCTGTCAAACATTGTAGCAGGTTTGGTGTCTGAAAGCAGCAGGGAAGTGTAGAATCATCCTGTGAGTCCTGGGTTTTTATGCAGTAATGGAAAGATACATACGAACAAATTGCAGGGAGATTTTCTCTTTGGGTAAGGAATTTTCCTATACAGACAATCCTTGACCCACAGCCATTTGTTCAGCAACTCTTGAGAATTACAATGGTGCCGAACAAATTATGGTTACCTTGACTTCTCAGAGCCATCTTATCAATCCTGCAGTTACATGATATTGATATGGACACTTGGAAACCAATTTGCACTTACAACCAGTTGTAGACTCCATAATGATGAGATTGCCGTTTGCAACCTTTCTGCTGGCTTTCCCAGAAAGTCAAAGGGATTGTCCCAAGTCACTGGGATAAATCTTCACCCCCCTCCAGCCTCTGTGCACTTGTATTGTGCCAGCTGCTTGCATACCTATGCACCTGTCCCAACCCCCATTGCACCTTCCATGCACTCTCAAAAACCTCTGACTTGTGCTAAACCTTTCCTGCACCCCTTTGCACTCTGCATTCACCTGCATTATACTCTCATATACCCATTCCCACCCTTGCACATTCATTCTAACCCACATTGTATCTTTAATGCACCCTTAAGTACTTTCCTGACCCTTCCTCCAAACTTCACACACCCGCCATGCCATTTACACCCTCGTGCATCCTCAATTGTAACATCCACACAGCCTCCCTCACGTCCTCTTACACCTTCCCTGACTTTCCTTGATGTTCTCGCTTGTTTGCTGGTCTCCCAGCCGTGGCCACTTGCAACTTCCTGCCACCTTCCCCATTTTTTTGTCTCCGCAGAAAGTTGCCTCGCCTAACAACTGTGAAATTGAATGAGCAATGGGAACTGGGGGCTGCAGGAATTGCCGTCCCTAAATGATGAAGTTGTGCTTTAGGACTATATGACTTAACGGTGGGTATTCAGTAAATTCAAGAACTATTGTATCATCCTTCAAGGACCAATGAGAAAGGAGAATGGCATCATGCCAGAATAAAGGTCTTCTGGTGTTGAGGAGTCCAAAGTTAGTTAGGCATGCCATAGTCCTGGCTGGATCCAATTGAAACTCTGGGTCTGCTGCACACTATTTAGTGAGGGTTTTGGCCAGACTTATCCCTTGCTGCAGTGATGGCAAACCTTTTAGACACCGAGTGCCCAAACTGCGTGTGCACGCATGTCCAAACTGAAAGGTGTGCCTGCGCATATGGATGTGCGCATGTGCACATGTGCAGCAGAGACCCAAAACCCAGCTGGCCAGTGTGAGGCAGGGCATCTCAACACTGGCAGTGCGGCAAGAAGGAAGACCATTTTCTTTTGTGAGCTTCTGTTGCCTTCTTTGCAGGGAAACAGAAGCTCCTGAAAGAAACGCCAGGGAGATCTGACCTGGGCAACGGTGCGCATGCCAGCGGAGAGGGCTCTGAATGCCGCCCCTGGCACACATGCCAGGGGTTTCCCATCACAGCCTTATTGAGTAGGATACAAAGTGAATAAATAAACAAATAAGTAATAAAAGAATGAACGCAGGTGGAACATTGTTATTAATTATCCTACTGAAAATACAATGTTAAATTGTAATATGCACATTTAATTGGTGTTTATTCCAATAATAATCAAATTAACTCTTACTACTCCTCTTCATTCTGTGTTTAGACTGGATATAGTGTCAATTCAAAAGTTTGCTGTCTGAGAATATGATGGCATCCGCTGGGGTGAAGCCTATTTTGACACTACAAATTAAAATAGGGCAGAGTGGCAAGTTAATCTGCATAAACTTTTCACGTTGTCCTCAACACTTTCACCTCAAATGGTTGCCCTTCTTTACTTAACATCAGAGCCAAACCTGACTGGGAAGGCAAAAGAAGAACCATACTAGGAAGTGTCTGCCTGCTTATCTGTCCATGCATACATTATTCCATGGACAACTTCCCTCTTGCCTTATTTATCTCTTTTGCTCTTAATGGAGACCTCAATAGGTTCTATTCTTAAATGAGAGGTAAAGAGAAAGCCACTTGCCTGCCCGATGCTTATTCAAAGCTTATCTGAACTATCTCCGTCTCTTAGGTCTGAGGCGTTTCTTACTTACTGTTTAGGGAGTTATTGAAGAACAGATTTTATAACTAACGGTCTTTTTCTTTCTTTCGTCAGCAGTGATCCAAAAAATAAAAAGTAGAAAAGGATAAAATGTGGGACATCTTAATTAAAAATGTCTGCCCTGTAAGAAAGGGAGGGCTAGGTCTTTGAACAAAGCTAAATGTATTTATATTTCAATATTTGCAACCTCTACGATAGGGACCTTCCTGTCTGCCTTGACTGAATATTCAATGTGGAGAACATTTGTCTGCCCCGTGTTTAGGTATTAAGGCTATTCTATGTCACTTCAGTTGCTTCTTTCAGCCCAATGAGTTCTCACAATATTTATTTTTATTTATTTTGGTTTGCCAAGCATGTAAGAGAAAACACGTATAAGTATGAATATAATATGTAAACATATAAGTATAAGCAGGTATAGGTGTATACATAGGAAATGAGTACAAATAAATGGTAACAGTAGGACAGGATGGTGCACTTATGCACTCCCCCTTACAGACCTCTTAGGAATGGGGTGAAGTCCACGGTGCACAGTTTAAGGTTAAAGTTTTGGGGGGTCTGAGGATGTTACAACGGAGTCAGGTAGAGCATTCCAGGCACTGACCACTCTGTTGCTGAAGTCGTATTTTCTGCAGTCGGGTTTGGAGCGGTTGACCTTGAGTTTGTATAGCAATAGCAATAGCAATAGCAGTAGACTTATATACCTCTTCATGGGGCTTTCAGCCCTCTCTAAGCGGTTTACAGAGAGTCAGCATATCGCCCCCAACAACAATCTGGGTCCTCATTTTACCCACCTCGGAAGGATGGAAGGCTGAGTCAACCCTGAGCCGGTGAGATTTGAACCGCTGACCTGCTGATCTAGCAGTAGCCTGCAGTGCTGCATTTAACCACTGCGCCACCTTGGCTCTTGTATCTATTGTTTGCCCGTGTATTATTGTAATTGAAGCTGAAGTAGTCATTGGCAGGTAGGATGTTGTAGCAGACAATTTTGTGTACTAAGCTTAGGTCAGACCGTAGGTGGTGTAGTTCTAGGTTGCCCAGGTCCAAAATTTCAAGCCTGGTGGCATAAGGGGTTCTATTGCAAGAAGCAGAGGAGTGGAGGACTCTTCTTGTGAAATACCTCTGGAGTCGCTCAATTGTATTAACGTCCATTATTCAGTGAGGATTCCAGGCAGATGAGCTGCATTTGAGAATTGGTCTGGCAAAGGATATGTATGCCCTGCAATGTTATCGGAGAAGAAACTTCGCAAAATTAGGTTAACAACTCTTAATGTCTTTTTGGCAATATCTGTGACAGCGAGCTCTGGGGCTCAGATCTTTTAAAATTAGTACCCTTAGGTCCTTGGCAGAGTGAGGGTCGCCTACAAGGCTGTCTCTGCCCAGCTTGTATTTGGTGTTCTAATTTTTTTTTGCCAATGTGTAAGACAGAGCATTTGTTGGATAATTCTGAATAACACAATTAAGTGGAATTGTTTTTAGAAAGAATCAGAATCCATTTCAGAAGGACAAATCCTAGTCCTGTCAATTACATTTACTGGATTCATCATGATGGAATGATTTCAGTGTTGTTGGCTATGCAGCCATGTTCTCAGAGGATATCAGAAATGTTACTTCAGAAACTTTAATAAACATTCATTTATTATCATCAAATACCATCAACTGACAATGAGTTCGTACAAACAGAATATCAGATTATATGCAACCAACTATATCAATGCAATGCACTTAAATACATGCCTCTTTCAATACGGAGACTCTGAGGGAATTTCACTGTTGTAGACGAATGTATGAAGAACACAAAGCAAGCTGAAGATCACAGTTCACATTGTTGAAAAGATGGCTACATGAAAGTTTGATGACGTCACCAACAATAAACCAGGTGGTTTGCATCTCTTTCAAGCACAATGGAAGAACTGAACAAGGAAGAAAGCTAAATTTACTGTTAGTCTAAATCCACATAATTATTCAGCAACGTTCCTAAATCAGCTCCCAGAAATGCCACTGCTCATTTATAGATGATAATCCACACAGGCCATGAAAAAGTTCCAAATTGCACAAAACAAAGATATTAATTATATAGATTGATCATTTTTTATTGCAGTAGCAGTGGAAAAAATAAATGAAAATTCAATATTAGGGAATTAACTCATACCACACTGCTCATATAAAAACATTAAGCACAATTCCCATCACAATTCAAATTACATTTCCTGAAGTATAAACACGTTACATATCTAGAAATTCATAAAACTTTAAAAATATTTGCGCATTGTTATGACAACTTGAAGAACAGCCCCCCTCCTTGTCCCCTTTCAACCTCTCTTTCAACCTCTTTTGTAAGGATGTTTGTAGCCAATCTGTCCTTGAGCAACTGTTGATACAAACAATGCTATTACGTATTCCCCTGATATCTTCCTCCTGAGTGAAAGAAATGATTTCACGATCCTAACTTACAAGGCTATTTTATACCAATAAAGCGGAACTGAAGCCGAATCTCACGAGGGGCTTCCAGTGCATAACGCAATGAAATCCCCACAGCCAGATTAGGTTTATTCACTGATTAGCATTTAGATGACACTGTTCTTCTTCCTGTCCGATTCCTTTACTGCATCTGGTTCGATGTCCTGCAATTCACAAATACCTGCAGTAGTTTTTATGGTACACCATTCAAATGAAAAGAAAGGGAAAAAGAAAGAAAAATAAGGGTCTTTTGGATATTTTGATACAGTTTGCCAAACATGATTATCCAGCATTTGTGCAACCCAAATATGTACTTGATAAATGCACTTAATAAGGGAATAATCAAATAGACCGCGAGAAGAATGCATTTTCATTGGAGTTTCTATTTTTGTGATTGAAGCCATGAAAGTAAATGCTAGAAACAGCTGCTTTCCCATAATTCTGACAGGACAGAATGGTTCTGTTTCCTCTTTCTGCTCATGGGGGGAAAAAGCCCTGAAAGGAATTAAATTGTGTTTTCAAAAGATCTTTGTTCAGAGATTTCCAGCCTCTTTAGAAGCCCTGTGCAGGAGATAATAGGAGATAAAAGATTGTGGGGAAAGGCCTTTTACTGTGATAGATGTAAGTACGTACAGAAAAAACATATCAAATATATTTAATACATGTAATTTAAAATTGTAATATAAATTAACTTTATTCTTCATCCTGGCCCTCTCTGTGTTTAGACTGAACCTCCCCATGCTATTCAAAGCTTGTTTCGAGGGGCCTTTACGACTGGTCCTTGAAGCTACGACCATCGCGGGACTTCCAAGGTCAGGTGGCTGCGGTTCCTGAAGTTCCCTGCCAGCTTCCCACACGCAAAAGGAAAATCAGCTTCAAGTCAGAAGCCAGTTATGACTCATGGTGATTCACTTAACAACCGCAACTGGGGACGGCTGGGATTGCCATTGCTAAGCGATGTAGTCATCTGACGTGTACTTCACAACCACATCTCTAAGCAATGAAAATTCTTCTCCCATTTATCATCATTCACCGAGACCTGCCTATATATGACACTAACACACAAGGATTATTCTCAAAGTACAAGTTATGTTTCGAAACAAGTATAAAACCAATTTTCATTTGTTTTCTCTCTGCATTGAGAGAATGTCCACCAATATGGTCGTTTTGACAAACAATTATAAATACACAAACGTTAAAAAATATTCATACTGTTTGGAAAAAAACTGCCATTTTTCTCTACGTAATGATTTCATTTGTGCCATGATTTTTTTTCATTACACAAGATTTTATAGGCTTGAAATATGGAATATTTAACATGAGTATGGAATTTTACTTTTGTTCATTCTTTGAAAATATTTCAGTATCTTGGATTTCCTCTTAAAATTAGTCAATAAAAGACTGTTATACATTTGGCAAGTTACAGAGCATCTTTTGAAAACTATTTCTTTAGATTAAAACAGGGCTTTTTCTCGGAGATTTTATCAATGTATCATTTTCATAGCCATCATATTCTAAACGTGAGTATTCCTGAGCCTAGAAGAGCTGCCCTTACCTACGATAGCATTACTCAATGGTCAGGCTCTGTAATAAAGGGGACCCCATCAATAAGATGTTCAATATGTCTCAATCACTGAGCATATAATTGGGCACCATTCAGGCATTTTGAACAACCCCCAAAGGGACACAACATATTTCAAAGTACAGGGTTTTTGGTTTACACAGTTTTGAGGGTAATACTCAGGGGAAGCAGAAGAATGATGAAGGACGAAGTGAGAAATGCACAGGCTTTCTTAACACTTCAAAAAAGAAAGAAAGAAAGAAATGATAGCGTCATTGACCTCTTCATGTACAGCTGTTCTTATACAAGGGAGCAGAACCTAAACCAATTGCTTATTTCAAACGATCAACAAGGAAAACAATATGTGCAGCCAAGGCTAAACAACTTTACAACGGTACTAATAAATCAGTGCTATTGCTTTCTTCAAGGAATCCTAAGAGCCAGCTGCATTAATCTTTTGGGGGGAAAAGGGTCCTGGAGCACCTTTTATCTATGCATCAGTTTTCCCACATTGCATTAGATTTCCTCAGATGCAGGGAATTTAATCCTGAGAAAAGTGATAAAAAATTTAAGTAAGCGAGATTCACCCAAAATCTATGCAATAATAGATTTGTCTTCAATGTTTTGATATATGCACTGGCAGGCTTGAGACAATTAGAGTTTGAATACTTGCTTACCACACATAGAAACTAGGATAAAAATGCACTAGCCATGTTCTTCCTGCTCTGTTCCATGGAAAGAGTGAAGGGTAGTGCCAACTTCATTGTGCAAATAGCCAATCACTGAAGAATTAAAAAAAAGTAAGCTGTCCTATAAGTTTTAGCCACTGGTACATCAGAGTAAGTCAAGCAGAGTGAATAGCCAGTTAATGATCCAGTGTTAAAAAGTGACTCTCTGGTTTAGATTGCAACGTCTGTGATTCTAAGCACAATGGCAGGTTGCAAACATAATTTTCAAAAGTTGTTCACCATATAGTTAATAGACAATTGATGGCTGTTAGTCCTGGCCCCGAAATCTCTGTACCATTCAACTCAGTTTTTACACAGTATTGGTGACGTTCTCTCTCGTACAGAATCGTGTGTCTAGTTCAGATACCACAAAGGTTGAAAGAAGAGATTCTAGCTTAAAATATGTTCCATAGGCTGAAGTTTGAAGGACGTAGGTGGGGGCTTCCTAGTCTCCATTTCTTTTTCTGCCTTGTTTGATTCTGATATCACAGCGATAGAATTTTGGCCAATTAAGAGTTTTATTTGCATATATGAGGCTACATAAAGACTTCTGTAAGTGCAAAGTCTCCCTTTAACTACAATCTACTGGGCATGGGGGCCAGGGTGACAGATGAAACCATGCTCTCTCAGAGCATGTACACTGACCATGTGCTTCAAAGGGGGGTGGAGGTTGGATAGGCGGTTGAACAGGTTTATCTCCTTTCCCAAAAGAACGCATTTCTATGATGACATTTACTCAGAAGAACCAGCAAGCAGCATTAGTAAGAGATTGTACCCATCTCTTATCACCCAACAAGCTGCAAGAAAGCCCTTACCTTAAAAAGGTCTCTGTTTGCCTGGTTAGGAAGGGAGGCTAGCAAGCTGTTTATTAAATCTTGATTAAATGGGGTAAGACTGCCAGGGGCCGGAGCCACAACTGACTATTCCTGATATCTATAGTATAATTGCATCTTGTCTAGAACTAAGCTATCTTTCTTCCGTAATTAAACTTTAAGACATGTTTCATATATTAATCAAGGTGGTGCATAGTATAATTGTTTTGTTTTAAAAAAAATATCATAGATTTTCTATCAGAAAAAAAAAGCATACCCATATATACCAGACAGGTTGTATTTACAGTTCAGGCTGGTATGTATGTATGTATGCATGCATGCATGCATGCATGCATGTATGTATGTGTATGTATATGTATACTTATATGTATACATATGTGTGTATTCATTCCATGCTCCTGAAAACTACTAATTATCCAATGTGTTTTTAAAATGAAACAAGACCATAACCTCCCACTTAAAAAAAACCACATTGAAATGACATGTAGAATTCATATCACATGCAGAGTAATAAAGCTAAATTTTGGCTGCAATCTTGTACAAAATAATAAATAAATAAATAAACCCATAAATGATAGGAGCAAGATTTACTGAAATTTACTTCCAAATACAAATAAGAAAGTCTTTTATCTTTTTTCCCCCAAAACTAAATTTGTTGTTACATATGATATAGCAAAAACATTGGTTTCACATGGAAATACCTTATATTGGATCATCTGCTACTGGAAGAAGACTTAGTTCTAAATGTGGGATTCAAATAATTTAACAACCGGTTCTCTGCCCTAATGATTTCTTCAAACAACCAGTTCACCAAACTGCTCAGAAAGTTAGCAACTGGTTCTCCCAAAGTGGTGCAAACTGGCAGAGTCCTACCACTGTATGTAAGGCAATATAAGGAACTAGCTGAGATATCTTTGAAGCTGGCTAAATTGTGTCATGTACATTCTATAAAACTATTGGAGGAATTAGAAAAACGTTTTGGTTCTTTGTTTGATTTAGTTGCTATATATATATATATATATATATATATATGTATGTATGTATGTATGTATGTATGTATGTGTGTGTGTGTGTGTGTGTATATATATATATATATATATATATGTATATGTATATGTATATGTATATGTATATGTATATGTATATGTATATGTATATGTATATGTATATATATACTGTAGACTGAGCATCTCTCCAAAAGCTTCAGCATGATTTGCAGCATCTAAAAAGCTGCAATGATACAGAACATTGGCAATAAATAAGGCTGCAGCAAAAAGCAATGAAAAACATCCGGATCCATTAAGATCAATTGGTGACATAATATGGAAAAGCTGAAGTTTGCAAAAAATGATTACAGTCCTAAAAAAAAAAATCCCCATCATCTAGTATGCAAAACCTTAGGAGACGCTTAAATTAGGACCCGAATCCTTAAATCTTATAATTGACAATTATGCATCCTCAGGGGGAAACTATACGCTGTCAAGATATCCTCTTAGAATTTGTGGACTAGCAATGAAGCAATAATTTTTAGTTTCATATATAATAAATCATAAATCTGTTCATCATATTTCTAAGTCATTCTACATAATTCTTAAACTGCAGGAAATTTTACACCCTTGTGTGCCGCCTAATATTTCATTTTTCAATTTTTTCTCCTGGGCCACTTCTCCACAGGAATGTCTTAAAGCATTTTCATGGCCTGACTCAGTCATCATTGAAATCCTCTTGTTATAGTCATATTGTTAATTGAACAATCATTGGGTAACTCTGGGAAATAATATAGGACGCTAGTGATGAAATGACCTAAGACATAAAACACTTCTAAATATTTGCATTATATGCATTTTTTCCCAGTGGGGAACAGCATTAAAAATGGAAGAAAGTGCCTAGTTCAAGGACAATTCTTTTATAAAACATATAATAACACAAACTTTTAACAAAATCATACATTTCCTAGCATCTTTATTACAGAGTATTTTCTGGATGAGACACACACATTCTGATTTTCTCATTAGGTTTTTAGTAACTGTATAAACAATGCATCTCTTTCAAAATAAATAAATAGCACCATCTTGCTTAAAGGGCCATTCATCCAGCAACTGTTCAAAGTTATGGCAGTGCTGAGCTAATGGGAACTGTGCCAGGACTACAAAGTTACGGATATTTCAGTGGTTCTGCAGGAATATTACAAAATTCAGGTACTTGGCAGCCATCCCACATTTATGGTCTGCTAGCCTTGATTACTGATGCAGCGGTTAAGATGCAGTATTGCAGCTAATACTGCTGACTGTCAGTAGTTCAATTCTCACCAGCTCACCGGTTGATTCAGCCTTCCATCCTTCTGAGGTTGAAAAATGAGGATGCAGATTATTGAAAGAAATTTGCTGACTTTGCAAACTGCTTAGAGAGGGATGTAAAGCCCTGTGAAGCACTATATGATTCTAAGGGCTATTGCTCTTCCTTCCACTTGCCCGGTACTTGGACACTTGGGCATCAGGCCGAGTGGAGTCCAGGAGAGCAGGCCAAACAGAGCTGGTTGGTAGAGGCAGCAGGGTTCATGGCAGCCCAAGGGGCAAAGGTGGGTGGGGACAGGCAGGTAGGGGGAGTTGAAGAGAAGTCAGAGGATGCATATCTTTATCTTCCCAAAGCTTGAGGCTGGAAAAACCAAGTCAGGAATGATTTGGATCATTATCGGACTTTGCTTAACAACCAATGGGATTAAGTTAACAACAACAGGATTCCCATCATTAAGGTGGCCAAATGTCACTGCCACATGTTACAAACACATGCTTAGTCCCCGGAAATCATGGTCCCAAATACTGTCATAACTTGAGGTCTACCTGTAATTTGTTTCTAAAATAAATTCTGAGATATCACAGCTGGACCTTCGGAATTTCTGGGCCATCTAAAAAAGAGGCCACAGATGGAAAGCATCACTACATTTTAGTAATGCAACATAGCATGCTATAAAACTGTTATTATTCAGCTCTGTCATCAAGACATGTACTGCTGAGGGACCGAAAGGATGGCCTATAACTTTAAGTCATCAACTCTGAAATCCTATTTCAGAACTTCAGAAGAAAACCATTTTAGTTCTGAATTCACTTTGATTATAAATGGACTGCCAAGTGAAGCAAATGTCAGATAAAAAATATCAAATCTTCCAGCCAGGCAGTGAAGAGAGGATTTTAGTTTTACTATTTTCCAATTAACTTAAAGAGGCACAATGCTTAAGATGGCTGGGTGACTAACAGAAATATTCACAGCTTTGCTGAACTTTCTTTGAAGATTTGAGGGTACTGGTACATGTTCTGCATTCTTTTTTCTAAGTCAGGCAGATAAAGCCAGGATTGAAATTAGATTTATTTTTAGGGTGCTTCTCTTCAAAGGAAAGGCAACCACAGGATCAACTTTATACAAAATGGTTGATTCTTTTTTTTGCTTAAAGAATAGATATATAAATTCAGAGTCGAACTTATCTTCTCCTGTGTATAATATCAGAGCAGCACTTATTTTTTCCTATATAAATCACTGGTTATGTTTAGGACAAAAACGGGCCTTGTGGAATTTGGATACAAGAAGTACGCAGATTGTACAGGAAGGGACTAAAGGAACTGAAAACAGGCGGGTGAGGTTTAAAAGCTTGGAGCAGATGGAGCTGGATAAAATGAACAGAGAACGGCTGCAGGAATTGCGATGTCTAGTTTAAAAGAAGGACTAGGGGTGACATTGCAGTGTTCCAATATCTCAGAGGTTGCCATGAAAAAGAGGGAGTCAAGCTATTCTCCAAGGCACCTGAGGGCAGAACAAGAAGCAATGGGTGGAAACTAATCAAGGAGAGAAGCAACTTAGAACTGAGGAGAAATTTCCTGACAGTTACAACAATTAATCCGTGGAAGGACTTGCCTCCTGAAGTCGTGGGTGATCCAACACTGGAGGTTTTTAAGAAGAGACTGGACAGCCATTTGTATGAAATGGTATAGGGTTGGACTAGATGACCTCCAAGGACCCTTTCAACTCTGTTATTCTGTTATTCTATAGATGGGGATCAGGTGAAGAAAATGTACAAGTATCATGGAATAAATATGAAGAGGAAAATGAAAATAGGCTCCAGTAGTGAAGAGACACACTTTGAGTAAAGACATTGCAATATTAGGAGAGGCTGAACAGGCAGGTTTGCGTGTAGCACGCTGTTAAAACGTTGTGCTTCTAGTACCTTCTCCTCATGGGTTGCCAAATTTCCATGACATGTTAGACTACCAGGATTAAGATTTAGCAGTAAATCTCAGCCCTTCAATTTCACAAGTCTCAACTTGAAAGTCAGGTTGAAAGATTTGGCCGCATTCTGACACGCGGGAAAGAGAAGAATGCTCATCACAAACCACAGTGAATCTATGATGACTCGCTGACAGCCGCCTATCAGGCTGAGATTACAGTCCCCCCCCTTACATCCTTGTGTGTTGTTACTTTAGATGTCTGCCTTTCAAGAGACTTTCTTTTTGTGCTAGCTGGCATTGAGTTAAGCAGTTGCTCATTGTTGTTCTAATTAATGTCCTTGCTAGTTCGCCTTCAGATTCCAATAATGGGCTTGTTGGTGGTGATGTGCCTAACACCTCGATGTCTTGTAGAATAGAATGAAATATATCAAAACATATTAAAAATTGCTCAGCAATATTTTTCCCCCATAACTACATTTGTATTTGGTTGTTGACTCAGAGAATATTGGACAAGTATGGTGCTTGGTTAATATAAGAATGATCAGTCTTGCTGAAATACCAGGAAACATACTGGGTTCTTGATTCTCATTATTTTTATATTTTTATGTTTTTACCTCCATCTGACCTTAGCAACAAAATCCTATGTGGAATACTGCATGTCTTTAGCTAAATTAAATCAATTTAGGGGAAATACAGAATCTTTACACATTAATGTAAGGTTTCTTTGTCAGCTCTATATCCTCAGATTTCCCAAATATTTTTAATTTACTAATGCCGCATTATGCTAGAGATACATGGTTGATGTATAATAAAGACTATTGTTTCTCATAAGACATAGTGGTAAAATAAGTGCAGAAGTACTATATGCTGTACATATGCCTCAAGCATAAGTTTATCAGGACATATTGTGTAGCTGAACAAGATGCATCACTTCTTAGTCTAAGGCTGATCTGGAACAGCAAATTGTATATGTAACAATGGAAAATTGTAAATCCATAATAAAAGATGAGATTGAATAAATTATATACAATTTACTTGATGTTGAATCTAAGATGATATTTTCATATACTATTTCCAGGATTTTTGGTGCCAAAATGGAAAGCATATGCACTCTAAAATTCTAATTCTCAACTATACTAATAAGAGTAGTTGTAGCGGTACTGTAGAAATAACAATGATAATATTTTTTTTCTTGCATTTTAGCATGCCCATGTGAAGAGATTCTATCCATTATCCTAAACAAACATAGTATAAAGAACTTAGTTCTGTAACAGATGAGCCCTTTCACTAAAAGCATTGAATTCTGAAGGCACCAAATTGCTGAACAGGTCTAATCTGGATGTATATCAATCTGATATTTATCAATATTAACGACACTACCTTACTCACATCATTTATGAATAATGATTCTAGTAATATGTGTTGACTTCCACCGAAATTGTAAACTAAACCAAGAAAAAATTTCTTGTAGATAGCAGAAAAAAAGGCATTACCAGACTACACAGACGATTGCAATCTTTCAGTAAAAATCATAAATCAGCATTGCAGTAACTCTGAAGTATAATTTCAAGCTAGATTGGTATACACATTCTTTTAGTTCCACTTCCATAAGCATTTCCTCACTGAAGCCAGAAACATATTTTTCATGTACTGCATATTGTTATTAATACTGTTAGACGAAGATAATCTGCTTCAGAAATAACTTTTCCTTCAAATTTCATCTCAACCTTTGTCCCAAGGGTTATAAGGATTACACCTTATATTGTTATGCATAGGTTTAACTTTATTTTGTTATATATTTGTAGGTAGGGGGCTAGACTGGATCCCTGATGAAAAGGAAGAAAGATTGGGGCCTCTGGGAGTTAATTGCTTGAAACCTTATTTTATTTTGGTGAGATATTAATTTTGATCTGATGATTAATCTATACCAGAGCTAAACACCTGACCCCAAACCCTTTCAGTTTATTGATAACCTACAGATCCTGTTATCATATTGTCCTTTCAATATGGCAGAATAGGAAAAGTATGCAACGTATGCTTAGAGAGCAATCATATTAATCATATTTAATTAATTAAATTATTTTTAATATTTCATAGCACCACATATTAATTTACAGAGCATAGCCTCTGCACAAAACCAAACTGCAATTCTCGGTATGGAAAAGTTGTGTATCTCTGATAACCATAATGTACATATTGAAAGTTAACATCCACGTATCTGTTGCCAAAGGCTAATGATTTATGTTAGTATAGTATAGTTAGCAGTTGTGCCAAACACTATATTTCATTCTCCAAGATCATCTCCCTGAATGTTTTAATATTCTTCTTTCAAAATTAATGCTTTAAAACTTACCTTGATTTAATCTATTAGCTTGCATGGATGCAATAGACAGCTTAGGTAATTTAGTATACATTACACCAAAGTCTTATCCTTGAAAAGCAATACATGCTTTCAATATTAGCCTCCAATCTCTCTCCTCTCCCCTATAATTTAATACACAATTCCATACAAAGTGCTTGATGTCACAATAGCAAATAAACTTTGTGCTATATGATTCTGGTGTACAGGGACCCCAAAAAAGGTTGACACATAACTTGGCAACAAACTTATTACAGATTGTTATGAGAAAAAAAAATGCTGAAATGCTGCTTTCACAGTGTGCAGTGTTCCCTGTGCTTTGTCAGAATCACAATCTTTTCCCTTTTTCATGGTGACTTTTCAAATTTAACCCAGAAAGCTTAACCCTCGGTACACAAAGCATTCTACCTGAGGAGGTGAGGAAGATACTGGTTGCAGCCAAGAAAGCGAACCCTTACTGAGTGGCATTGCTGTGAAGGTGGTCTTAACAATTTCAAGTGTCTCCTAATATACAGTCAGTACCTTCGTCAAAAGGCAGAAATTTATGTGAGCCCTGTGGTGCCCGAACGTGCATTTTCAAGAAAGCCTTCGATTAAGGCTTGA
This sequence comes from Thamnophis elegans, assembly GCF_009769535.1. Taxonomy (NCBI): domain Eukaryota; kingdom Metazoa; phylum Chordata; class Lepidosauria; order Squamata; family Natricidae; genus Thamnophis; species Thamnophis elegans. The sequence continues at coordinate 347,414 of NC_045551.1, forward strand.
AATGAATATCTTGCTATGGATCTGTTTTATGACCGCACTTCAATTTTTTTTTTCATCTCTGTTTTTTATCTAATTTCCCTGAAATCCAGACACCCTTTTTGCCTTGGTTACTAGAAGAAACAGATTGCTTTTATCTCTTTTTATTACTAATTGCATAGTTACAACTGAAGGAAAGAGAAGTGACGGTGAAATGAAATTACCCAAAGGTCAGTTGTAATGAAGCCTTTTATCTTCCTGAGGCATTTGCTTCATGCTAACTTTGATTAAACAAGAAAAGGATGTGTAAGACAAAAGTGAAGGCAGCCACTGACAAAACAAAAGGGGTTTTATGCCCCAAATCCAATTTCTTTTAGCACAAATGTCTACATTATTAGGAACACGCCATGGCCTCCATGAAAAGCATGCTGACTCCCTCATTTGAGACTTAGTAAAAGAACATGGCTTATATCCAGAGCATCCTTGCCCTGGACATTTGCCCCCCTCCCCCCCGCAAAAAAGCATCAGTCCTTCAGTAGTAGTCAAAATTTAAGGAAATTGTATCTAACTATTTTGAGAACAACAAAGGTATTCAGAAACACCTGCCATTTGGGTGTTTACTCTTACTTTCCAGGGCTATTACTCCTGTTGTTAGAGTTTTATCTGATGGTGGTTAGGATAAATGAAGTTTACTGACCTTGAAATCAATTTCTTAACTTTGCGTCTACTGTGAAATGGCTGGTTTTTCCCACCAGCATTTATCCCCCTTGGTGTTACAGAATAGCTAGCATCCTACTCCTTCAATGAACCATTGTTTCCGTATCAGCCTGACAGGACGATTTTATATCAAATAAAAGTCATAATAAATTGTCAAACATTAGTCATAATAAATTGTCAATCTACTTCTCTGTCTTCCCCTTGGCTTATTTTTCAGCCCTTTACATTCAATGAAAAATTATTTCCAAAATGAGTTCTGTCCTTCTTAGCCTCTTTTCATTGGCCATGGTACCCATTTTTTTATAGCTCCGGAGTTTATCTCATTGTAAAGTAATGACCACATAGTTATATACCTGCCTAAGAAATCTTCTCATTTTTATTTGAATGTTCAACTGAAAATTCTCATAATTTCCCATTTCTATCTATTGATCACCTCTTTATCAAAGAACAACATTGTTAATACAAAACTGGTATGCTTAGAATGCTGTAAAATGCAATTTATGGAAGTAAAAAGAAATCAAATATTTACAAAGAAGTCATCCAGTTCAAGATGTCTAAAATAAAATAAAAATTCCCAAACACAGATGCAGCCACAGCAACTATCGATTGGGGTTTCTAATTTTCCCAGCCTCTTGCAGAGAGGTCCCATCTCATGGCGTTTTCTGCAGGTTTGTCTTTTAATTCTATTCCGAGGGAGTGTGTGAAATTCTGCTACAACAGCAGCTCAGTTCATTTCAACCTGTCCCTCCCTTTGCCTGATGTTGCAAGCTAATTCACAATTGCTCTGCTCCTGACTGCATTTCTACAGTTTGTCCAGCAGACATTTGTGTGGAAATAACAATTTCATCTGCCTTCCTGAAAGTGAATTCTGCCTCTCTTCAATCTTTTAAAAGTGTTTTCTTTCCAAATCTTACAGTCTGGCCAATCTCTCCAAGTATCACTTAGTTAATGCCAGAGTGCTTTTCAAGTTCAGCTGCATGTGCCACCCCACGGACTCTCTCTTTTGCTTGCACTTAAGACATTTGCAAAACTGCAGTCAATAACAAACATTACTGCATTATTTTTACTACTTCTGTGAATAATGTCTTCACGGAGTAGTTAAGTTTCTTAATAAACTTAATAAGCTAAACCTAATAAACTAAACTGCATGTGTTGCCTCCTAAAACACACAATATAGCAGGCAACTTTTTTTTAAGCAGCCATGTCATTTGCCTCAAAAAACTTGTTCAAGTCTCTCTCTACATAATATTCAGTCATCTGTGGCATTGTCAAAAATATTAACCTCCCAATAAAATTTGTCCTTCTGTTGCGCTCTTTTTTCCTCTTTGTGTTTATGACATTCAGTTAATCTTCTCCTATTAGTTTTATTTTTACTGCCCTTTTTCTCCCTTAAGGGATACGATGAGGCTGTAAGGGCTTTTGAATTGAATTGAATTGAATTGATTTTATTTGTAGGCCGCCCTTTTCCCTGAGGGGACTCAGGGCGGCTCACAGAAACCAGGGAGAGGGGAATACAAAACAATACAATACTAAAACAACAACACATAATAAAATAATACTCAACATGCATACAACATTCGGGCGGGGCAATGGTCCTTATCCCCAGGCCTGACGGGCGAGCCAGTTCTTCAAGGCTATGCGGAAGGCCTGGACGGTGGAGAGGGTGCGGATCTCTACGGGGAGCTCGTTCCAAAGGGTCGGGGCCGCTACTGAGAAGGCCCTCCTCCTTGTGGTTGCCAGCCGGCATTGGCTGGCCGATGGGATGCGGAGGAGGCCTAACCTATGAGATCTTATAGGCCGTAGGGAGGTAATTGGCAGAAGGCGGTCTCTCAATCCCACTTTACTACTAATGTAGTAAAGGGTTTAACAAAAGATGCTAGAATTGCTTTCTTTGTGAAACTTGCAGAAAAGCCTCACTCCTGTGACTCTGCAGGAGTGACGCCAACAGTAGACAGCACAAGGTAACCGAGTAACCATGTAAGGCCAGAGGTACAGCTAGCAACCAGTAACAGTAACATACAAAAGCATCTTCAAATTGACCCAGGTTAGCGACTCTCACATTTTTACTTTGGACACATGCAATTTTTGCAACTCTTCCACTGATATCTCTTTTGAGCTGCCATATCCTTAAGTATTTTCAGATTTCTTATTTGTCATTCTACAACTTTTTCTAAATAATTCTTACGAACTTACAGACCTTTAAAATAATATTATGGTATTGTTAAAAATATGCACACAATTTCTGCTTACATCTGTTCTGATTAAAATCTCCATTCTGATCTAAATGGAAAACTTATTTGGTACACCTTTGTCTGCACATGCATATGTGTTCTTGGTTATATTCATTAATAGGAATATTTGGGGGCATTCTGAAAGTGGAATCAATGAATGAAAAAAAAAGTTACCAGTACAAAGATTTGCATAGTAATTCTCCTTCAACATGCTTGTCACACTTGATTTAGCTTAAAAACTTCAAGATGGCTGCCTGCATACACCTTTGTAGCATGTTTGATTATTCTGATAAAGTATTGGACAGATGTGGGTTTTGAATTGAATGTTTATATCAGGGCTGTGAAGAAAATCCTACACTGTTTCAAGTTGAAATGAAGATCTTCTTTCCAGAGTTTTCTCCTTTTTTTCTATTTTTGTCAATATATGATGAAGCATATTTAATAGCTAGCTATTAAAGATAATCTTTATTATAGTCATTGACGAGTAAAATATTTAGTCTACTCCACAAAAAGTATTTAAAAATATCAAAGGAACAAAGCTTAGAAAGTCATGACATAAGAAAGAAAGAATAAATATTATAAAGCAGATGCCTTGAAGTTATAAACATTTGTAAAATATCAACAAGAATGCATGTTATTTTAGTACCGAAGGTATGGATAGCAAGATATTAAAAATAGAACCTAAGTGAAAAAAACCAAGATGATTTATAAAATATTTAAGAGTAAAATACTACAGTTCTGTCGATTGGATTTTAGACTCTTGAGTGAATCAATAGGCACAGGCGTTCATGTGTATGTAAATGCACTTAAACAACATCATATTCATTCATTCATTTGTCCGTTCATTCATTCGTTCTAGCCATTGTCCACTGCAGGATGAAGACTTCTTCTGCATGTTTCCAACCAATTCAGCCTTGAGCTTTTCTTTGCCAATTGGGCCTCCAATACTTGCTGATGTCATCACTCCATCTTGTTTTAGGTCTCTTTTGTGGAGACTTTTTACCAAGTAGAATTCATTGTATGGCTGCCTTAGTCCGCCTGCCACTAGTTCTTCTTGCTATGTGACCAGAATATATTAGTTGGTTGTAAATAAGCTACTACAAGAGATAAAGCTTAGATGCAATAAAAGAAACATAGAAGAACAAAATAAAAGTGCATATTAATAAAATCAGAACATTACAAAAACCAGTTTCTTGTATAGGCCAATGTCAATGGATAGAGATTTTGCAACTTTCTTGTGATATTATAGTTCTGGTATGAAACAAAAAAAAAAAAAGTATGTGTTTAAGACAAAAGAGACTTCCATTGATGGGTGAAGTAGAGGATGAAATGCAAGTTATCTTAACAAGGGCATCAAGGAGCACACGAGTTATGGTTTCCCGTTCCTCTAGAGCGCAGGGATCAAATCATTCTGCAATAGGAAATTATTGTATCTTCCCTCCAACAAGTAGATGGCAAGGTATTAAGTTGGACTTAAGAGAAGAGCTCTGCAGGTGATGTGTGCTGGCATGAAAGATTTCCTATTTATAGACTACCGGTTATATTATCCTATTATACCAAAGAGCTGTGATAAACAACTACTGTCAGATTACAGCTCTCATTTTTGGAAGCCCCAGAGCTAGGAGATGTTACTTAAGGAACCACACTGACACGAGACATTCGGAATCCTAACTTTTCAAGAAGTGGGGGGGGAGGGGGGATTATCAAAAAGAATCATGGCAACCAGAAAATTACTGCAAGATGAGCCTTAAGACAATTATAAAGCTGTCATAAACAGAGTCTTAGAATTCCCAGGACATCAATTCTTTTCAGGCATTAACTCTTTTTGTAAAGGTGGAAGTTTAAATTATGTTCTTTATATCTTTTCAAGATATGCTAGCGGTCTCCTTCCTTTGAAAGTCCCCATATATTCATGGCATGATATTCATGGATTCACTCCAGCACTATTATATGTATCTTATAACTGAAAGAATTCTACTTTTCTAATGTTGCCTGGCTGGTGAATCATACAGGCAATGGCAGTTCAACATGTCGCTGTGCTAACAAAAAAACACTGAGTGTTCTGTAAATCCTCTAGTTTTTCTATGTTCAGTGATGACTGGAAGCATACTATGAGTCTCGTAGGATCAGTACATGTATCCATCAAAACCTGGCTTTTTCTGCCCTCAGCAGTTATGATTAATACTTGAAGCTTCAAAAGAAGAGGTAGAAAAATAATATAATGATGTCCCACCATTTGCAAGTTTAAATCTCCCTACTACTTCTGAGTTATTTGGTTAGCATGGATAGGAAACAACAGAAAGTTTGGAGAAAAACTACTACTTTTAATTGGGGAACAGTGATTCAGTACGTATACATTTTCCTCCCAGAAACAATTCAGTGAAATGAAACTTCTATTACTTGGAGAAATCCTGATTATATCACTAGATGATGTAAGGTATTTATACTTTCCAACCCTGTAGAATGGTTGAGAATGTAACGCAGATCTCTGTGTATCCATCAGTAGGTATAAAAATAGAATAATAAAGAACAAATTTAGTGAAGGGGGCAAAGCCAACAAAATAAAATCAAATTTAAAAACAGGCTGAATCATTCCATAGGCTATAAAGAGAAAGGGAAAGGGAAAAACAAATGATTTGAATGAGGAAATAGAAGGGGAACTCATCAAATTTGTGGACAAAACCAAGCCAGGGGGAATAGTCAAGATAAGCTCAAGATTCAGAAGAATCTTAACAAACTTGAACACTGGGCTCGATCCAACAAAGTGGAATTCAATGGTGAGCAATGTAAGGTTTTAAGAGTTAGTAAAAAAACAAAACCCAAAACCAAATGCCAAGACATAGAAAAGGTGGCACCTGCCTCAGCAGCAGCAGTAACTCTGAGAGAGATCTATAGTAGATGTCCTAGTGGAGAAGCCACTTAAGTATGAGCCAGTGGAGTGGAAAAATGTAGTCCTAGGTTGCATCAACAGAAGGATGCTTTAAGATCATGTAAAGTACTAGTACCACTTTATTCTGCCCTTGGTAAGACCACACTTGAAATACTGCATCCAGTTTCAGTCACCACAATACATGCTGTGATTCTAGAAAGAATTCAGAAAATGCAACAATGATGGTTAGGGGAAAGGCTAAAGCTTATGATGAATGGTTGCAGGAACTGGGTATGTCTAGTCTAACACACACACACACACACACACACACACACACACACACACACACACAGGATCAGGGGTTATTTTCATTTTCTCTCCATGACCCGATTTGCAGTTCACACTATATGGTTTTCTTAACCATGGTTTTCTGAGCAAAGGACACAACTCCATTTACCGATCAAGTAGAAATAATCTGTCGTGTTCCATGCCTACAAATAGAGTAGAAACAATGGTGAGTTAATCTTGGTTCTAGATATAATTATAACAAAGAATGCCACAAGGAAGTCAGGGTCTCCAATTCTCTAAAACATCTGAAGGCAGAACAAGAAGCGATGGATGGAAATTAATCAAGGAGAGAACCAACCTAAACTAAAGAGAAATTTCCTGACAGAACAATTTATAATGGAATGACTGACCTCCAGAAGTTGTGAGTGGAGATTTTTAAGATGAGATTGGACCACCATCTCTCTGAAATTGTATAGGGTTTCTCACTTGAGCAGGGGCCAGATCAGAAGACCTCTAAGGTCCCTTTCAACTCTGTTACTCTGTTACAAATTCCAAATTTGGGTAGGCCTAATTAGGCCTTACTTGACCCAATGAGGCCTTTCTTTTCTGTCACTACTGATGGGGCAAGTGTTAAATCTGTAGCTTATTTATCCATTAATGCCTAGGAGAACCCGGCACCTAGTTAACAGAAACAAAGTCCAAGGAAATTAGAAAGAGAAGTGTTAGTTTAAGGTTTCTCTCCTATACATCTTTCTTAAACTTCTAGGTGTTACTTAAGCAGTCTAAATTTTGTAATGTTCTGTTCTCAAAAAAGAAAAAAAGGAACCTGGGAAAACACTCATGAACATGCAGCCTTAAAAAAATGCTCCTTGGACAAAATATTTCCTCTGTTATTTGTGAAAACCGTCCCCTGGGGGATCTTGTCTTTATAGTCATTGGACTAATGCTTTCCCCACAGTAATCCTCTAAATATTCATTCCTCTTAGTTTAAGGGACCACAACTCTTTACCCCGGAGCGTTAACTGGATAATGAATATTGAAGTTTTCAATTACTGGGTGTTATTTTTGTTTTGTATTGCCTTTATTTTAAAGTGCTGAAAGACCTTCACAATGAAAGATGGCATATATCTAAAATGAAAAAGTAAGTTCATGTGTCGTTGTGTGTATGTGTGTGAAAGTTAAGTGACAGGCAAAAGCTCAAAATGTTCTCAAAAAGTGTTGCTTTGTTGAGAAAAGTACACCTTTCGTCAGACAGCATCTTTTGACTAGTTACCAAGATGCAAAGCTTTCTTCAAAGCAAAAAATTGTCCTTGCTGTTGTTTTTGTCCTAATGCAGTTTGTCACTTGGGAAAAAAAGGGAAAAAAAGAAAGGAAAAGCAAATACTTGGCACTAAACAACAGAGTGGTTGTTTAGCACAACGTCACCAGTTGAAGATTTGCTTAGAGAGAAAAGAGAGAATGATGGGTAGTTTGGCTCTCGAAACATCAATCTAACAGCATTCCAAAGGTACACAGGTGACAGGTCCTCCCTTCAAAATGTACTGAATTCTACAGAGAAACTTAAAAGCCAAGTTCTGCATTAGCGTTACCTCAAAATGGAACTTGTTCCTGTACTTTGTAAAATCTCATGAAGTCCAGCTTCCTACATTTTGCTGATCTCTCCTCACAATCTAGATTGATAACTTCAGACTAATTCCTTTACATCTGAATCCCTTTGAATGCTTTCTCCAACTTCGAGATAAATGTGGTTAGATGCTTCATAGTCAGGCAATTCATATTTTTAGATTAGCAAGAGGAGAGCTTTAATTTATTAATCAGGTACCATAGAAAAATAATTATACGTCGTTCCAGTGGGAGTGAGGAGGACAAGAGAGGGCGTAGGAGGAACTGCTATGATCTGCAATGGATCATAAGGATGCTTTCTGGGGCTCAATTTCTATCCAACTGCAGTTGCTGGATAAGATACCAATAGCTGAAGTGTATGCTTTATTACATATACTGTTGTCTGGTCCTGGAGCAAGCTGGGTGAGCCAGAATGAATCTGTGCTAGCAGTAAAACATTTCAGGACAGAGACATTTTAAAGAATTCCTGAGGGATTACATTTGAGAGCTGACTGTGATGAGCACCTGTCAGAACTGAAGAAGGACACTTCTCTCAGCACTTCAGCTTAAAAGGACTTCCCAGGCTCCAATTAAATCCTCCGGTCTGGGTGGGAGGTGTGCAACTGTCTTCCTTCGAGACTTTTGCAAATGCAAAGCGCTACTTCATTATGGAATGAGGAGAGCTTTGGTCACTTTGCTGACTTCTGGGGAGGAAGGAGTGAACTGAAGACATCTCGGTTGAAAACAGAGCTAAGGGCTGTAGTGGGATGAAGAGCCATCAAGTAGACCCAGCCTTCCTCATTTTTCTCTGGATCAAGGGCCAAGTGTGGTATTGCTCACTAGTGCTACATACAGATGCTTGTCATGGGGAAATCATAAGACAGCAGGTGAATTCAAATTTAAGGAATTATTATTTTCCTGCAATAAACAACTAATGGGTGATTAAATCTTTCCTTTTATAAAGTTACAAATGGACTAAAATTATAGATAAATTTTAAATAAGATTTGGAATTAATTGTAAGAATCCTTCCTATGGGGAAAAACATTTGTTCTGAATTATTTAAAGACATATGATAGTATGGGACTTTAAAGATTGGGCACTACAGGGAACTAGAAGGCACAAAATATACTTATACTTATATTTTACTTATAAGTAAATCAGAATGGAGCTAAATATTTTAGCATTGGATATATTTAAGGATTTTTTTTTTAAAGTATCCAGAAATTATTTTAAAAAGTGTCTATCTCTATAAATGGACTATGTTTAAAAGACGTTATATTTTTGAATATTTTTTTACCTGAATATTTTTTTACCTGAAAATTGAAACAGATCTAAAAGTGGATTTTAAAATGGCAAGCTACAAGTATGATGTGGAAAAAGATACTACACTGGACATGCTAATGTCTTAAGAATTAAAAAGGATATATTAATAACAAAACAAGAGAGTGACCTGAGTAATCTTCCTGTATGAGATGTACAAAAAAAGGAATTTTATGAAAAGGGACAAAAGAAAAATGAAAAGAAATCAAGATTTAGGATGTTTATTGGAAGGGACTAACAATCAGAATTGTTAAAAGTAAAGGGAAGGAATAGATAGTTTGTTTATTTGATTAAGGTTAATATTTTGTTATCTCTAGTAACTCTCATTAGGTTTTTGCTGATCAGGACTATAATCACAAGGTTTTAAGAATTTGTTTACAGATAGGAAATGGGGTATGTGAAAAAGAGATCATATGGGATGAGAGAAAAGGTGATAAAGTTGTTTATACTGGTGATAAAGGTGAAAGTCATTTCTATATATATTTCTTTTCTTTTTCATTATTATTTTTCTTTCTTTTCTATTTTCTTTTCTACATGTACTATTTTTTCCCTTTTGTTCATTTTTTTAGTTTGCATTAGTTTTTTTAATTTATTTGATACATTTCTGAGATGTATTTTTCCCTTCAGTGATACATAGGAAAGACAACAGCCTATGCTTCATTCTTTTATTAATGTTGTCCATTTTTCCTGTAGCGCAAATATAATTTCTTATGCAAATATATACTATTGCTTTTGCTCAGAAGCTTTCTATATCTGTCCTTCAGACTTAAAACTTCTGATTGCTTTTTTCCTCTAAATAATATTAATAGACTAATTCAGATCACTACAATTTGAAGAATTTGACTTGAAGGAATTTAACATTCTCCATAATGTTATTGTCTCTTGAGATACTCTCAGTAATATTGTCACTTCTTGGATGTAAGATTTTGATTGCCCATAGAGAGTCAGAGGAGAAGAAGAAATGAAGGAGGAAGAATCTGAGTAATTGTTTTAAATTTCTAGAAATACTCTAACGTCTTATATTAGTCCAAAGAGTTTGTGTTTCTCTTATCATGAAAAAATTGTCTAAAAAGAAATCCCAGGTATGAAAATACAGCATTAGTTTTAAACATGACAGAAAAAATTATACATTTGAAGTATGCTGTAAAGTTTCAAGATAAACTTGTTTCATTTTATTTTAAAATAAAAAAATATTTACAATATCAAACAGAAAGAAAATAAAAACAATCAACAATTTAGTACAATAAAAGTCCAGTAGAAAGCTACATTGAGTATGGTGATCCTTACTCTATGATAAGAGCTCATGGGATTGCAGTCTAAATCTAATATATTATAAATTATAAAAGTCTGGTTATAAATATGACAAATAATAAAGCAATCTTAATCCTTAGGCTACTCTTGCCCAATTCAATCTGCACTACTAGTGTAGAATAAGAATATGTTAAATACATTTATATATATATGACCTTAACAAAGTGTAAAATGCTGATCAAAGCCTTACAGGTATATATGGTGGGTTGTACAGTCCATATCAATTTCAAAATGAATAAGATTGCTCTTTAATTATTTTTTCAAGTCTAAGGTGCTTATTTAGACATCATTTTGAATGGGTTGGGAGATTGAATAATAAAAATCCTGAATGCATAGAATGTATACACACACACACACATATACACTATATGATTACATAATATATGATATATAATATGCAAACCTTGCCTAAAACATAACATTGGTGGGATTCAAGTGATTTCAAATAAATCTGAGTTCTATTTATTGAAGGGCAAAGTGCAATAATTACTGTATATTTATATAACCCATACTAGAAGAATGATTAGTATCAAAAAAAAGTTTGTTGCACAGGGAATATTCAGTTAGAACTCAAGGTATTTATCATCATTATAAGAGTTTGGAGGGAATTGTTTATTTGTAAAAGATTTGGCTTGCTACAGAGGGATGACAAAGATTTGGCTCTGGAAAATACTCTGTGTTGGCAGACTTATAAAGAAAAGCTTGTAAAGCACCTGCTTCACATCATGCTTTTTCTCTAACTAGCAAGCTCTGCATTGCTAGAACTAAAATTGAAGACATTTTGAGTTGGATTTCTTGAAAGGAAGACATGATTGTATGAAAAATGTTAGCTATTTTTTTTTTCTTAGAACTGGGCTGAATGGAGAAATACTATGTAGAAGGGCTCACAATCAGGGGTGGGATTGAGCCAGTTCAGACCAGTTTGGGAAAACCAGTAGCTCCAACGATCAGCTGAGAGTGAACCGGTTTGCTCTGATGATCAGGTTGGCCCACCTGCCCCCCCTTCCACTTTAATTACCTATGTCCCCTCAGATGATTAGCGTGGCAAAGTTTAAGTTTAAGTTTTATTTTATTTATATGCCGCCCTGTTCCCTAAAAGGGACTCAGGGCGGCGAACAACTTAAACGGTAAGGGGAAACATACAAGTGCAAAATAGACATTTAAAATGACCAACAACCACACCTGTCGAGAGGGGAAGGGAGCTCATCAACCCCAGGCCTGCCGACACAGCCAGGTTTTAACGGATGGCTGCACCTCAGCTGTGTTACTCACCTCAGCTGTGGAAGGTAAGTTTTGGTAAAACTGTGCTCACATGCACAGTGAAACAAGTGAGCACCGAACCGGTTGTTAAACTGGCAGAATCCCACTACTGCTCACAATAGACTAGGACATGTAAGGACGGATCAGTAAGAGCTAATTATCTTGAAGGGATGGATCTACTGATGAGTTTTTAAATTATCTCCCTGTTTGTAGCTACCTCATAAAAACAAAGATAAAGCTTGAAAATTACATTTCTTTCCCGCAAAGATTCTTGTTGCCTTCAGTATATTTGCTAACTCTCTCAAAGAATTTCTGTTAAATTTCATGAGTAGCTGGGTGCAGACACTAGATAGTGGATGTTAATACACCTTCTTCTTATTAATGCCACAAAGTCCACAGGATCATTACCTAATTACCATGCCTGTAACAACCTCTGAACCAGGAATGCAAATGTTCAAAGCCATCTGCCTCACTGCAGTAATGCCATCAGGAGGTGCGTAGGCGGAAAAGAGAAAGAAGGCTAAGACTTCTTGAGAAAGTGCAGTGAAGGCCTGCTTCATACGATGGCTGGGCACCCACTTTCCCTCTCCTGAACTACTTGTGCTTCCAATCATTTACCCTGGATAATTGTAAACATTGAAGCGGTTGCTTTAAAAAGTCACACAGCTGGAGATTTTCCTTTCCGCACCTCTAAAGAGATACAAAAGGGTTGGGTGCTGGGACTCACTCTAGCATACAAGAGGCCCTAAAGGAAATGACGCAAAAAGTATTTCCACATAAGATTCTTGGAGCTGAGAGTTTGAAAACTATAAGTGTTCTGTCCTAAGAACGAGGGGTTTGCAGAATGGAGGAGAGGTGGAGATAAAGGCTAACACGTTTATTCGCTAACAAATGGGTTCCGACACGGCATCTAACACTCTGCCTGCTCAGCCGTCGACAGCAGCTGAGTTCAAGCAGACCTGCTCCTTTTATATCGGACTGTCAAACAGCTCAACCAATCAGAATAGGTGGTGGACTGGAGTGGAGACTAGGAACACAGCAATAAGTCTCATAATTTTTGACATTAAAACATTTGATTTGACTGTTTCTTTGCTTTCTTTTTCCCTTCTACTATTCAGGTAGGGGACTGAATTACTGTAGTTACTTAAGTCATTGTTTGATGGCTGGATAACAAGGCAGCTTACAAAAAAACATGAAGAATATTGAAAAAAGATAAGGGGTAAAGCTGTGATTTGCCCTCTCAGATGCAAAATGACTGAAACAAATTTGTGGAACCCTGTTTTCCAAGTGAAGACTTTGTATTTTGAACTCCTTCCCTTTAAAATTTCATATTATTTTAGCTGTTACCAGAATGTAAAATGGAAAGTGATGTCTACCCCCTTTGTATTCTAGAGACTGAATGAAAGAGATCCTCTGGAAGTTATTTTTGCCATTCAAAGTATATGCATTTAAGTGGCTTCAGTATTTGATTATTGTTTGGGGTAAATGGGACTATTTTTGGTGTTTATTATGGCTTTTTTCATTTAATGGAATGTGCTTATTCTAATTAGCCGATGTGAATCTTATAAGATTTGGTGGCATATAATTTAATGCATAAATAAATCTAAGCAAAGAGCATGCAATGAGTACGTATGTGAATTCAATATCCTTTCTGACTCTGGGTTTGACGTTAAGGAGGACTTTTAGGTATTAAAACTGAACACTTTGAAGATCTTTCATATAACTGAGAATATTAGATGAGCTACTCTGCAAAGGGTACCATGTTTGTCTGAATACATTTTTATTCTTTCAAATATTCCTACCAAAATATGAAATTCAGATGTGGAAGTGCAGGAGATGGGAATATTAGGAACAGGCCTGCTTAGTCCTCCTCCATGTACCTTTAGGTGCCTGGGGATAAAAACATCTGAAGATGATTGTTGTAGCATGATAAACTGCAAACAGAATATTAATAACAAGACTACACTGAGAAGCTAATCGGATCACTGTTATTGGTGATTTACATTCATGAGAATATTTATTACAACAATATTTCAGATTTTTATCAAGGGGACAAAAAGATTTTGGTGTGGGAAGATAGTCAATCTGATTTAAAATTTCATTCCATAATACTGCTTAATACTAAGAATACGAATACTGATTATGCCTAAGATTTATTATTTGAATTTTGAATACATTTGAGATTGCACTAAAAACACAGTTTGTATTTAGCGATTTGTTGTTTGGAGTCTTTTCCAAATTCTTTATCATATTTATTTGTAAAGTGTCCCAGTTCATTGAGATGCTGCATGGCATACAACAAAAAAGGATAAAGCATAATTTACTGTTAAGGATGCTTCCATAAAGGAAGAATGCATACATTTTATATATGTAACCCTTTTAATTATTTGTAAATCTATGATGATATGAATCAGTGAGTTGAATATAATGTTGTTGAATAATTCATTTCACCAAGTCCAATTCTAGAACAAATGGAAAATAATACAAGGTATCTTTTTCCCCCTTCATTCAATCATGTCTAATTGCCAGGACAAATCCTTGCAGTTTTCTTGGCAAGTTTTTTCGGAAGTGGTTTAGCGCTGCCTCCTTTCTCGGCTGGGGCTGAGGAAAAATGACTGGGCCAAGGTCAGCCGTGGGTTTTGTGCTTAAGGTAGCATTCGAACTCACAGTCTCCCAGCTTCTAGCCTGATGACTTAACTATTGCACTAAGCTGGCTCTCATTACAAAATATCTACTCTGATTAAATTGTCCTGGAAATATTAATATGAAAAAGGCTTTCCCATTTATTTTTAAATAATTATGCTGGATGGAAAGAATTTGTTGATGGAAAGACTTAAGTGGCTGTGTGGAGAGAGAGAAGAGGAGGAGATGAGATGAGATGAGAGGAAAGGAGAGAGGAGAGGAGAGAGGAGAAGAGAAGAGAAGAATCACTTTCTTCTCTTCCTATTAGGAATTACATTATCATTGCTGCTAAATTATCCTTTTCAAGATGGTAAACTACAGTTGCTCTTAAACTCTGCCAAATAAGTACGTTGGTACAGAATCTAGTTGTTTGGTTATGTTTTTTTCTTCAAAACCCTCCTCTCTTTTCCCGACTGCCCAAATGAAATATTGTTAGCCTATTATATATTTGATTACTGTGCAATAATCATGTTCTCCATCTAAAATCAAGTAGTTACACTATATGAGGTATTCCATTAATCCTTTGGGGTTTTGAATCACATTACTGAATTAAAAGAAAATGTTGAAATAACCCCTTTCACAATATCTCGGCTTCATTTCAAAACCTTCAAATAATGAACATGGAGTCTGTAATTCACTAAAAGAGAATACTAATTTCTAACAATTATCATTGTCTTCCAACCATACCCATGTAGAAAGGGGTACAATTACAGGTAGTCCTCATTTAGCAACCTCAGTTGGGACCAGCAACTTGGTTGTTAACTGAAGCAGTCTGTAAGTAAAACTACAATTGTTTTTTTTTCCATCCTTCCTTTCCTTTCCAGGACTGTGGTCATAAAAGTGAAGATTGGTTCCATCACTGTCATAAATGAGAACGGTTGCTGTATGATGCAGTCACTCAGCAAACACAAATTGTACAGCCAAGGTACATTGCTGAGAGAAATGCATATTCCATGCACATAACAAACCTTCAATTCTTGTCAAATAAGGCTGATTGAACAGCTATGTGCTCCACATATGAATGTAGCAATAGCAATTGCACTTATATACTACTTCACAGTGCTTTACAGCCCTCTCTAAGTGGTTTACAGAGTCAGCACATGGTCCCCAACAATCTGGGTCCTCATTTTATTGACCATGGGAGGATGGAAGTCTGAGTTAACCTTGAACCGGGGACAAATGAACTGCCAGACTGACTGCTGACTGACTCTGTAAACTGCTTAGAGAGGGCTGTAAAGCCCTGTGAAGTGGCATATAAGTCTAAGGGCTATTGTATTGCTACATAAATGATCCTCCTTTATCCACGAAGCAGGAAAGCAAGACCCAGCTAGAATAATGCTAAAATCAATGAACAGAAGGCAATTTGACCCTATTCATTATAGAAACAAGCTCAAACAAGCTCAAAGCTACTTGTAACACTCTGGGCCTTTACTGTGCCTCAAATGGGTCTCACTTCCTGATAAGAGCATGAGAAGTTGACTGCTTGGATTTTTCCATGCAGGTAACCCAAATGCCACCAATGGGACTTTCATGAAGATGCATTTAGAATGGATGTACAATCTGCATCATTATCTCTTCTGGAAATCTAAAGATGCAAACATTGGTAAAGAAATAAATCTTTCCGATTGTGTTGTTTTATTCGGTGTCATATTTTATCCATTACTATCTGCTCAGCCATCCGTCTTTTCATATGGCCATTAAGAGATGCATAAGCAATGCATGAGTCACTGGCTGCCTTCTGCTATGGAAATAAGCTTGGTATAGTATTTTGGAAGCTACAGCTACATTTTGGTGTTCCTCTGTAATAGCGATTAAAAGTTACAATAGCTTAAAAAAATAGGGTCTAGTTTAGCATCTTTCCAAACAAGAAAAGAAGGATACAAGTTTTTAATCTCACAAGTTCCAATTGACTTCCAAAACATAGATTTAAATCAAATAACTAGGCGGGAGAGCAAAAATAAAATACTGCTGGTGATTATGAGTTCTTATATGTCATAAGCCAGTTGGCCTGTTTGAGAAGGAATCCTTGGATTTGAGCTTGTTTTATTTTTATTACTTTCCATTTGTTATTCTCACTCTTGCTTCATATTTTAACCTCAATATTTTGATTAATAAAGAAACTTACTAAAGTTATATCTAGTATTCATCTATGTTAACTTTCAAGCTAAAATATGTGGGGGTTAGAATAGAATTCCTCATCAATTAGATTTCCTGATGGCTATTTACTAATATTATGCTTGGTCTCACAGTCAGGTTGGATTTGACATTTTTATCCACCTTTTGAGTCCCTTCCCAAGGACCTGGGATAAACCAATGCTGTTTGATGGTATTAAAGGTAGAATCACTAGATATGGGCTATTCCAAGTAAAGGTGCCTTTTGCAATTGATCGAGGGGGATTTCGTCAATACCAGAGGCATTCAAATGGTGCTCCAGGTGTTTTGAAATTGTATCCCGTGTGCCTATTACTATTGGCACTATCTTTTCTTTCTTTGGCTATAGTCATTCTACTTGTGTTTGCAAGTCTTCTTATTTTATTATTTTCTTCCCGTCTTTCTCTTCTATTCTGCTGTCTTCAGGTACTGCAATGTCTACCTTCCAGCATATTATGTTTTTCCTATCAGCAGTTATGGCGTGTTCTGTGGCAGAGCTTGTCAGATTAAATTTCAAAGCCCAAAAGCACTTTAGCTTTTTCATTTTACTTTATCTATCTTGTGGCCCCACTTGTTGTACCCAGAATTAGCCTCTCTGTCTGTTTCTTCAGCTTTCCTACTCTTAGCCATCGCCAAGCCTTGTTCTTATTTGTTTTGTCTGCTAAACTTAGATCTTTTGGTCGTGTAATACTTTGCCTCGCCATGTCTCTTTTTTATCCTTCATTTGGTTTTTCTTGTGGGCCAGTTTGGTTTCTCTGATATTTAGTACCATGTATGCTAGTTTCAGTGACTCTTCTTCACTATGCTTCATATATTCTTCTTCTTTAACTGTCTGATATACTTACAACATTCTCTGCCCACTTATTTCTCTTGGTAAGTAGAGTCTGTCAGGATCACTGCATGGACAACAACATCATTATTTTGGGGTCTTCTTATCCAGTGTTTTTAGTTCTTCCTGAGTCTAGTTCACTATTCCAACTGTGTATCTAATGAATGAAATTGCCCAGATGTTAATTACCTTGACAGTATTTCCTTCACCAAGCTTTAAGATCTTCTTCATTTGGTGGCACAGTGATTAGAATGCAATACTGCCGGCTACTTCTGCTGACTGCCTGCTGCCTGCAATTTGGCAGTTTGTGTCTCACCGGCTCAAGGCTGACCCAGTCTTCCATCCTTCCAAGGTGAGTCCTAGCCTCATTCTTGTTGTACTACTTTGGGATATCCCATAGCTACACTGAGAACTGCCCTGTTTCTTCTTTCTCAGGTATTAACTAGTTCAAGTTCATCTTGAAGTAATATTTAAACAATCAATTCAAAGCAATTAATATGATTATCAAATTTAGTGGTATTTCTTCTAACAAAAGTGTAGAATGTAAACTTTTAGACTGAAATTCCAATGAAATGGATAATCATTAAGTTTTATGAATGGGTTATTATTTTGCTCTTTCTGAAGAAACCATACCTAAACACAAAACGTTTATTGGAAGGATTCTGCTTTTCACTACTGTATTTTAAGAAAATTGTCACTCTTCATATACACACACACACACACACACACAAATAGAGATAGATAGATAGATAGGTAGGTAGGTAGATAGATAGATAGATAGATAGATAGATAGATAGATAGATAGATGATAGATAGATAGATAGATAGAAAAAGTTTCAGAATCTTACTCTTTGGAAATTTCTATATAAAATAAACTTATTGGGGTTAGACACAGATAAGAATTATTTTGTATGACAAATGTCAAATATTTCTTTGATATTGAGATGAACTTCGTGGTACTACAATGAATCAAAATATACATTTAAATATATATTTTAGGAAAAAGCTATCAAAATAACAAAATATTTTACAATTTTGTTAAACTAGGTAATTCAGAATTAAAAATGGAATTTTGAGAGAAAGGATGAGAAGGATATAAGCTCATCCTCAAATCAGGAATAGTTCTCTATTATTTCAATACTATGAATTTTTTTAATTTGTGGACAAAATGTATTGATTTTGTGAAACATAAATTTTATTGCAACTCCTTTTTTGTGGGAAACCTGTTAAAAACATATAGTTTTCCATCATTAAACATATATGAAGGCTTTCAGTCTGTAACCTAAGTAATGGTTTTGGCAATGTCAAATGAATGTGCCACCAACAATTATAATACAGGTAGTCTTCAACTTACAACAGTTCATTTAGTAACCTTGAATGTTACAACAACACTGAAAAAAATGACTTAGGACCTTTTTTCACACTTAAGTTTGTTGTAGCATCTCCATGGTCATGTGATCAAAATTTGGATGCTCCTCAACTGGTGCATATTTATTAGGATTGCAGTTTCCTGGGTCATGCGACCAGCTTTTGTAACCTTCTGACAAGCAGAATCAACGGGGATGCCAGATTCATTTTACTACTGAGTTACTAACTTAACAATAATTCATTTAACAACTGGCAAGAAAGATAGTAAAACGGGGGCAAAACTCAATTAACAAATGTTTCTCTTAGCAACATAAATTTGGGGCTCAATTGTGGTTGTAAGTCAAGATTTACCTGTACTATTCAAGAAAGACTTATATAATCTTGTAATCTAATGCAAATCATCTTTTTTCCTTGTTAAGGATTGTCCCTATTAAATCAAAAACAAGTCTTCAATTTTAGTTTTAAAGTGTATATGGACAGAATCAGTTCTTTTGTCTCCACTGCCATCATCTCAAAAGCAAATTTAGCAGAAGTAATATTAAATAAAAAGGGGATTGGGCTTCTAACCTGGGATCTTTAAAACAACACTGCCCTATTTTGTAAGTAAGCATGCGCTCTTACCAGAAACTATAAATGTAGAATTTGGCATGAGAGCAAAGCATAATCTGTTTGATAAGCACACTATTGTTAATTCCACCAGCCTGCCTTTGTCTTTATTTTTTTCAACATTTTCAACATACTTTATCTGTGGTTCAGTGAGGCAGCTTCAATACAGAACTTTTCAGCTTCTGACTGCAAACGCCAATGGTAATCTGCTATCAGCCCAGAGCAGTTGTTTATTATCTGACTAGCTACACAAATTCAATACAAAGCCTGGTCCCCACCAACAATCTACCTATAGTAGAAATAAAAACCAGGAATAGTAGAAACAAAAAGAAACCCATATTCTGCATTTAATGTGCTGAAGTCTAACACTAATTATTACAGTGTAAACTTTGGCCCAATAAGATAAACATAAGGTTTTTCAAATATAGGAATGTTTTTTAGCACTTTTAAACATTGTTAAAAGAGGGAAGATGCTTCCTGTTTGCTTTTAATATTTATTTATTTGTCAGATTTATAGAACTTCCCATCACAAATAAGTGACTCTGGGTGGTGTGTAACAGAACTAGAGATAGAGAGATAGTGATAGAGACAGAGAGACAAGAGAGATGTATATATGTGTGTATATAATTATTGATTAAAAAACACTTTGTGATTATAAAAGTGCAAAGAGAAAATAGAAAATAAAGCAATGGCAATGAAGTCACCTCCCTATTTTACCAGTCACCTGGAGTCCCTGATGGCATTATCAAGTTTCCAGGAACTATTTTGCCATGCCCATCACCACCCCTGCAATGCCCACCCCTCCTCTCTTCCCCTTTTCACTGCTCAGTTGCCTCTCCTTATCTTTGCCTTTTCCCAAGACAAATGAACTCATCCCAATGGTCAAGAAAGGAAAAGGGAGAGATGCAGCCCATTGGCAGTAGTGCCCCTCCTGCTCAGGTCCTTCCTACCCAAAGACTTACAACTAACCACCTTAACTCACTCAATTCAGGTTCTGCCAAATAACCTTCTCTCAGCTGTACAATTGGTGGGGGGGGGGGGGGAGAAAGCTCACCTCCAATGGTTTTTGCAGATAAAGCCCTGCATCCTATTCCTAACTCTTTCCAAGTATGGGAGCGAGGCCCAATCCCGTCTAGCCTGCCCCCAGCAACCAGTCCTTATGGTGGTTTTGTCCAGTCTGGCTGGCACCAGCAGCCACAACCATTGTCCAGTTCAGGTGTCTTGGGATCTCCGCTCCACTGCGAACTCCAGGCAGCCCAAAGCATCAGACGAAGAAACCCTCCTATGTGGCTGGTCAAGAGGCAGCTGTAAGACGCAAATCGGTTTTTACAATTTACAAATACCTCCGCAGGGATCACTGCAGCCGCAAGGCACCTTTTCAATGACCTGCTCATTGTCTGGTCTACTAACCCTCCATCCTCTCTTTCCATGCCGTTCCAAAGCAGAGGGAAGAGCTCTCTGACATCTTCCCCTGCCACGCTGCCATACCTGTGGGAACCAACTCACATTGTCATTTTATATCTACTCATCAGCTGAATGAAAAACAGCTGATCTATGGCACCACCAAGCTCCCTTGACTGCCACTCAGTTTCCTTCACAACCCCTCAGCAGAGGAATTGCTGCCAGTGGCCACTCTGCTCTTTCACCACTCAGGTGGGGCTCAATAAGGCTGCGTTTTTATTTGACAGCTCCGGCTGGCAGCACTGCTGTTCCAGCTGAAATATTCCACCGTGGAGGAGCTCCGGGCTCTCCTAAACCCCCAGAGAAACCATCTTTGCCCCCCCCCCACTGCTTTAGACCCTTCTGTTTGTTTTGGCCATGAGGCCAAGGAGAACAGTATGGCTGCCTCTGATCACTATCATCCATTTAGCTCTACCCAGGGAGCATGTACAGCTTAAGGCAGGGGTCCTCAATCCCAGGCTATGGCCTGGCACTGGGCTGCAGCCCATACACAACCAGGTTGCACAAGCAGCAGGTGAGCGCACTGCACATAGCTCCCCTTGCACAAGTAACAGGCAAGCATGTGCGCAAAACTCCATTTTTGTGAGTAGCATATGTGCACACCTGTTTCTTGTGCAAATGGATTTTGGTACATGTGCTCATCCATCAATTCAGCATGGAATCTTTCAGTCTCCCTCCTGCCACCGCCACTGCTGCTGCCAGTCCGCAAAGGATGGGGACCACTGGCTTAAGGAAGGCTATGGACAAAGGTAACCTTTATTCCCTGTTTCAGACCATTATACACTGCTGCCCACTTGCCATAACATACTCTGACTCTCAATGCATATAACCACATAACCCATGTAACCACCCCGTGCCTAATATCGAGCATTGTCTTCATTTTTGAAAAGGGCTTCCTGTAAGATGTGCTGCTTGTCACTGTAACAGAATCTGATGCCTTTCTTTCATCCGTATTCATCATAGTTTATTTCCTGTTCTTGTTGAATTGCTACCATTTGCGGCCAATTCTGTTTATAATTCAAGCTTCATAAAAAAAGAGTAATTCAATAACAAGGAGAAAAGTGGGATTCTACTTCCTTCTGGCATACAGCCATTCCTCCAATATCACTCCAAGTTAGACTGATAGGAAAGTATAATCTACAATGGAATTTGTAGTAGTGTACTCAGCAGCCTATGTATGACTTTGAAAGATTAGATGAGCTAGCAGATTTAGATAGATAGATGATGATGATAGATAGATAGATAGATAGATAGATAGATAGATAGATAGATAGATAGATAATGGATAGATAGATAAATAGATAGATAGATTAATAAAATATGATTAAGATGAATTTGCTTCAGTACATTATCACAACTGCTATTTCATTCAATACTGACCAATTTAACAATAGATTAAAATTTACTCATATCAAGACATTTCTTAAAAATATTCTTTCTCCCAATTTAGTGTAGATTTAATGATCTTAGTGTTTCTTAACCTTTCCTTCATCATGAACTCCCTTTAAATACCTTTTGTGGCCACAGACCATGGCCACAGACCACCAAGAATTAACTCAAGATTTAAATCATGGCATTTCTTCAAGCCTTCACAGACCCATTTGTGATGATATTGTGGCTTCCCAGGGGTCTGTTCGCCACAGGTTGAGCACCACTGATCTATCTTATTTAATTAACCACTATCCCCAGCAGCTTCTTTAAATGAGTAAAGAAGAATCTCTTATTAATTTCTCCCAAATGGAGCCTGCGATCAGCATGGAAGAATTAGATTTCTATTTTTACTTACCTAATAACAGTTTTTGTCATAGAAATCTAGATGCTTAAGTAGTGATATTAATCATTTTTGAAACTGAAATGTGTTACAGGAATAATATGATGTAATGGTATACGTCTACCACATTAAGTATCAATACCTAAAGAGTTCCAATGGAACAGAACATCTGCAACTCAGGATTGAACAGCAGAATCCTTGGTGCTTTGACTGTTTCCTTGCAGATGTTTCATTTCCCAGCTAGATAATCTCATCAGTATGAATAAGAGTGCAAACCCCATTCTTACATTGATGATATTACTTAGCTGGGTAATGAAATGTCTGCAAGCAATCCACCAACCAAGCTGAGAAAGCACCAAGGACTCCTCATAAATGACGGAGTTTTTCATCTTAGACAACTTCCCGGTAGTTTTAAATATATATGACGTCTTTCTATCTTTTTGGTTTTAAGTGCTAAAGCCAAGAAAGATGTACATCAAGAAAAAATGGATGACTTTCCCTGCAATATGGTAGTCACATATATGGAAAACTGCCAAAGAGAAGTTCATCTATTTAAACTCTGGTCCAAAGGCTGGGGAATAAATTTGAAAAATCCACAATATTGTCAAAGAAACTATTTATTAAAGTCCTTGGCATCTTCTTTGAGTCCTTTGCTACTGCAAGCTGGTTGTCATAGAAACAAGGTTTCATAGCATTGCATGCTTTATGAAAGCAATGAAATCCATATTAAAATTATAAAATAAAGGATGCATATTTTTATATTCTTCAGGCTCAATGTTTATTTGCCAAAGCTGCGTATTTCTGCAACAGGTATCGAAAAAGCAGCATAGACACTGCCACATAGCACGCAGTTTGTTTGTTACTTAGTTGTTTATACAGATTATTCAAATATTTCACGCACACCAGGATAGCATGCCTGAAAATTAACAGGAATCCAGCTAAGTACTTCATAATTAACTGGAAAAACTGAGAGGAATAGTTTACCACTAGATGGCATAGAAGAAGAAAAATATTCTAGGACTGTATGAAAATCTCTTGAAGTTTTGCATTTAAAGTCTTACATGGCCTCCAAAAGAACTTAACTGCTAAAATCTTTTTCCTTTTCTGATTTTTGTCTTTCAGTCCCCACATTTATTTTAAAAAGTGGAAGGAAGAACTATCATCACAATTAAAGCAAAATAGTAATGCCCGATATATAGTATTTAGTTTTTGCTTATGTAAATGACTACAATCATCATTATTGGGTGTTTAAAATGTGGATGTATTACATTTAATGTTCTGTTTATTTTTTGTTTTCCATTTCTAATTGTAAGGAGTATTAGTTGGCAATAAATAAATAATTCTCTCTAATTTCCCCCCCTAATTTTAACAGTATATCTTGAAAAAGTGAAATCAATTGCCTTGTACTTTTAAAATATTTATATTAAATAATTGCATCTTTTAAAACATTTTATTAGCCACTTGAAGTGTTTTTAACAATGGAAATACAATTAAAATGGTTCACATGAGCAAGATTTAAGTGAAAAAGTAAACTTGGGGGGCAAAACTGAAGATGGGATGTAAAGGAAACACCATATACATTGGCTAAGATTTAGAGAGAAAGAGAGAAAAATGTTAATGCTAAAATCAGATTCAGAATTAGAATCAGATGAACATTTTATTAGAAGCAGACATACAGAAACAGGAATAATAACAAAATTAATTACC
Organism: Thamnophis elegans; assembly: GCF_009769535.1. Taxonomy (NCBI): domain Eukaryota; kingdom Metazoa; phylum Chordata; class Lepidosauria; order Squamata; family Natricidae; genus Thamnophis; species Thamnophis elegans. The sequence goes on from NC_045551.1 coordinate 371,564, forward strand.
ACAGGTTCCCATGGGAGCACTGCATTTAAAATTTTAATGTAAATTGCTGCTGCTGTATATATATATCTATGCTTTCCTGCTCTTAATTTGCTCATATATAGAAAGAAATTCTTCAAACTATTGTACAAGTTCTGTTGAATGGCATCATCCTAAATTTATGATGCTGCTATTTTGCTTTATAAGGACTATTATTTGTCCTCCTTTATACATTGATATATAATTCAAAATAACATATTTACTAAAGAAAGTTAAAAAGGAAGTCATGACCACACATGACCATATCATATAAAGCAATGTTGCAATTTGAACACTAATTTTCCAGCTATTGTTGAATCTTTCAATTTCTTCTTTGATTTACTATTTATATACATACTATTTAATGATATAAACCAACCAGACACTCTACAAAGTCACCTAAAAATAAACAAAGTATAACTTCTGAGGCATGCAAAAATTATTAGGTTTAAACATCTATTAGGAAAAAAATACAGCTATTTCGTTTAACTTTTGTTTCAGCCACTGTAAAAGATGAGACCAGACACCAGCTGAGAAACAGATCCCCCTTGACAGAAATTTCTCAGCTTTATTCGGAAATGTCTGGCAGGATAATGGAAATTATTGAATTGCACAGCTATAAAACCTATATACATTGCCAAACTGGAGCCCTCGGGGAAGCTAACTTCATAAAATAAAAGAAATATATGAATCCATTTAAAGTACACCTATATTTGAAAATGTTCAGCAAACAGACGGCTGTGCCTAGGACAGTCATAAAACAAAGAGAACGTATAACTACTCCTGCTAGTTGCAAGTCTTCATTCTCATACTCTGTAACTCATTTCTTTCCAATGGAATAAAAATAAGGATCACAGGCATTCATTTGCATATTTCAATCTTTTTCTTTTAAATTAACAATCAAATACTAAGTATAATTTCAAATAAAAGAATCCCTGTCAATTAGACATAGTGTCCAATTAAAAATTCAATTTTCCCATCAGAAAATTCCAAGTATTTTTGTTCATTTGGGTCCCTGCCCTCCAATTCTGTCAACAATAACTTCTTTTCCTTTCTACCCTTTCCGCTCTCATTTTCTATCGTACCAATTTCCCAAAAAAATAATCAGGGTCCTTCAGATTTCCAAGCACACAAACTTATTCACAGTGATCGAGCGTAGAAATGTTGAAATGCTTCTTAGCTGCAGAAATCCAGCAAAGAAACTAATAATAATCTAAGCCACATTCCTGCCAAAGTTAACACAACGTGTCACCAAAAGTCCTTAAGTGTGTTTATCCTTCAAAGTGACCCCGAGGAAAGCTTCCTGCTTTAGGTTGCTTTACACTGAAAGAAAAATTTTAAAAAGTCATTGAATTAACAACAATTTTCTGCTTACTGTTTTATTTCTTTCCAATGCAATGGAAAATTGGAAAGAAATTACACACACACACACACACACACACACACACACACACATTTCTGTCTCTCTGTTGGAGAGAAGAAGGCTACAAAAAAGCTTTAAAATGGATCAGGAAAGGTGTGTGGAGCAATTCTAAGCTATGTTGCTGATACCACAGTCCACCTTTGATTCCCAATGCATAATACACAAAACTGTACACAGATGCATCCCAAAATAGGAGTAGAAACGCAGAAATAGTCTCAATGTGCTATTTTATTACACAGAAGAACATATAGAGGACTCCTTTGATGCTGAAGTACTATAGATTAGGTGAAACTTGGCTTAATGCCGGTAACTATGAGAGGGATCTTGGAGTCCCAGTGGGCAATCACTGAAATACGAATGCACCGTGTGTGGCGGCAGCCGAAAAAGCCACTCCGAGCCTAGGTTTCATTAATAAAGGGGTAGAATCAAGATCACGTGAAGGACTAGTACCACTTTACAAAGCTTTAGTAATAGTGCACATTTCAAATAGCGCATCCAGTTCTGGTCACCATAAATATAAAAAAAGATGCTGAGATTCTGGAAAGAGAGCAGAAAAAGAGCAACAAGAATGATTAGGCGGCTGGAGGCTAATGAAGGCTGGTTTCAGGAACTGCCTATGTCTACCTTGAGAGAAAAGAAGGAGTAGGGGAGCCGTGATAGCAGTGGTCCAATATTTGAGGGGCTCCTACAAAGATTGGGGGGGGGTGTATCAAACTATTTTCCAAAGCCCCCAAAGGCAAGACCAGAAACAATGGATGGAAACTAACCAAGGAGAGAAGCAACCTAGATCTGAGGAGACATTTCCCAACAATGAGAATAATCAACCAGTGGGACAGAAGTTGCCTCCAGCAATTGTGGGTGCTCCATCACTGGAAGCTTTCAAAAAGAGGCTGGGAAGCCATTTATCTGAAATGATGCAGGGTTTCTTGCTCAAAGGAGGCTTGGAATAGATGACCCTCAAGGCACCTTCCAACTTTATTATTCTACAAAATCAGTTAAAAGCATCCATGTGCATCCATGCTCTCTTGTCTTTCCTACCTCCTTCTTCTTCTTTGCTCTCAATTGTTCCATCTCCCGTGCAACTTCCACACCATCCACAAAACAGTAGCGCTGGCATTAGCTTGAGCATCAAATGGCAGAAAATTCTCTTGATTTTGGGCAAATTTATTACAAAAAAAAAAAAATGAGCAACATAGTTTTCCGAAGGTCCCAAACACAGGCTTAAAGAACTTCATTTACTTTTTGAATTAATAGGTAAAAGCTTGCTATTGTAGTAAATGCACTTTCTTTTAAACTGTAAATTCTCCAGATCAGGCAAACATTTCTGGCTTAGGATGTTCTGTTTTTAAGAAGTGGAATAAACTATGCCATTTGTATTTATTTTGTTATCTTTTCTTTTTAATGGAACAACAGTCAATATATGCTATAAATAAATAAGCAGGCTTGGGTTGAAAGAATTATATCAAAAACCTAGCCAGGAATGCACAGGAAGAAACAAAAAACATGAATGTGTGTTATTAGTTTCTCCAAATGTATCAATTTACTTTTCTCTAGAAGAAGGATGCTGGCAATTTTTATTTTCATTTGTTCATTCTCCCAAACATTTTTAAGGCAATACAACATAAATTAATATATAGATTAGATTAATATACTACACAGGGTTTATTTAAAAAGGTATGCTAAAGTCAACCTAATATAATTGTTTTGCCAATTGTTTCCAGGGTTAAAAGAGGCAAAGAGATATAAAGTTATTACAAAAAGTAATGAGTTCCTCTAAATTGAGTTCACTGTGCCAAATAACACAATAGGTTATTGCACCTGGTTGGGTAATCAATTTATATTTTTACCAATTCCTCCACCAGAATATTTATTCCAAGTTAACTTTCTGAATTACTCTGTAGAATCTCAGTTCAATTCTCTTCCAGCTTCCGTAACACAGAGCCTAAAGGATCGCCAAAATTTGTCCCCATTCAATACAATACAATACAATAGCAGAGTTGGAAGGGACCTTGGAGGTCTTCTAGTCCAACCCCCTGCCTAGGCAGGAAACCCTATACCGTTCCAGACAAATGGATATCCAACATCTTCTTAAAAACTTCCAGTGTTGGGGCATTCACAACTTCTGGAGGCAACTTCTGTTCCACTGATTAATTGTTCTCACTGTCAGGAAATTCCTCCTCAGTTCCAAGTTGCTCCTCTCCTTGATTAGTTTCCACCCATTGCTTCTTGTCCTGCCCTCAGGTGCTTTGGAGAATAGTTTGACTCTTCTTTGTGGCAACCCCTGAGATTCATTTTTTTATTGTATTTCACCATTTTCTTTCTGGCTTATACTTTTTAAATAGCGCTTTTATTAAAAAAAATCTAAAAAAATATAAAAAAATAAAAAGTAATACAAATAAAAAGAAAAAAAGAATGTGCAGAAAAATAGAAAAGAAAGAAAAAAATAAGAATATAATAAAAAAGGAAATATACAAATTTGAGATCAGCCATCACAAGTATAAACAATATTAATAATTTACTACCCTTTTCTGAAACTACAACAAACAATGTCTTCTTCTCATCTCTCTTAATTACAAGCAAATTCTTAAAGACTTATTGTTTCAATCATGATCAGCAAAAGTTTATTAAGTTATCAGAAGTTTCGATTTTGATAAAATAAATCGCCTGCCTATCCCTTCCTTTTACTTCTGACAATTCTGACCTTCAGTCCATTCAAATAATTTCTGAGACTCTTCCGTTCACCATTTCTTCTCTGGAATTCTCACAGCCGCTTTTTTCCTGCCGTCCCTATGGAGAAGTTATCAGAGCAATTCTCACACAATGGGGAAAAGTTATCTGCTTCCAGCTGATCTGCATAATCACATCTTCATTTTAAATTGTTATTAATGATATGAAAAACAACAGGAAAAAGCGCAACAAACAAAAGGGGAAAAAGGGGGACAGGAGCAGAATACTTACATGTTGTGGCCCAGCAGGATCCGGTTGAGCTGCTGATGGACTGGGATAGCGAGGACCCCTAGGAGTCCGCCCTGGACGATGTGGAGGACCCTGGGCAGGGTTCAGACTCAGAGCAGGGACCAGAGAGGCTGGTTGGCCACCAGGAGGCGCCTGAGGGATGGAGCCTCAGTGTGGAGGATCAAAGGCAGTTTGTCCCTGATGCCAGGCTGAGAAGGGCTGAGAAACAGAAGCAGCAACTCCGTAGGCAGACTCACAGAAGATGATTAAGCACAGGTGGTTGTTGATTGGCCCCTCCCAAGAGAGATTATAGGTGAGGCGTTGGGAGGGGACATTTGCAGGAAACAACCGTTCGAATTAGTAGTGAAGAAAATCTATCTGTGTATTCTAGCCGTGTCTGTTCATTTGAACTATCTGCGTTGCTTCGTTTGAACTATCTGGGTTGCTGCAGAGCTACTCTGTTGAAGGTGAGTTGCCTGGGCCCTCAGCCAAAGGATTCGTTATCTCAGTAATTGATCACAGGCTGGGGGGGTCAGAACACTTACATATAATTACATATGTTACAGCATAAACCCTAAGTTATCTATGTTCTCATTGATAAGTGATAATCTAAGATTGTATCTTCAAAACCTTTTCACTGATACTCACAACTCCCATGAAATTGACATGGAATGCTATTGCAGCAAAGGAATAGGATACAACATTAAAAATCATGGTCCTTAGCCATGAACATATTAAATTCAGATATCCTGGTATTAAGTTACATTGTTCAGCAACAGATATTTTTTATTTCATGGAAGAAATAGTGTGATAAATGAATAACTTCACTTTACCATTATTTCCCTGTGTTAAGATGTCTCAAATCATATATTCAGACTGTCAAATATTTGTTTTTTATATCAGCAAGACTAGGTTGGCACAAAATATATGTTTCTTGAGCTCCCATTGAGCTAAAATCTGAATTTTATTCTGCTCAGGCCTTCATAAGTTATGGAAGTGAAACTTTTGATATTTCCCATTTCACTGGTAAAGAAAACTACATATCCCTCCAGTTCACATTAGCGGCTTCTCCTGTCCTGTTGATCAAGTTGCATTGAAGCTGCTTGTTGACATCTATGGCAAATTCATGCTTGGTTATTTTCATGTATTTTATCATGAAACGTGTTAATTCTTCTCAGTGTTAAATCACTGCCAACGAGTACTAATTAATCACTTCCCCTCACCCAAGATGCAACGCTATCTTCTGCAGATTCAAAAATCAAAATGCTGACACATGAAGTTGCTCACTGTCAGACATAATGATTTCCTGCACAGTTAGCAATTCTTAATTACCATTCTCCTGCAACTCATAATTTATGTTGCCAAATTATCATCTGACATGATGTAACACTTCCAGCTGCAGCTACAATAAATCTTGTGAGCTGTTATAAACTCCTGGAATCATTCTACTCCTTGTGTTTCTATTTTCCTGGTATGCTGTTGATGGTGTCACACATGCCAGCTGTAAATCTGGTCTTTTTGTTTCAACAGTTGCCAGATTAATACAGAAGTCTGTCCAGTGTGACCCCCTGGAGAATTCAAGAAGTAATTCATTAACAAGGCAATAGCAGCAAAATCAATTCCATAGAGATGGCAAAATGGAATTAAGACAGGGTGAAACGGAACGGAATATTTGAGTGTGAAGATAATGGAAGAAAAGGAAATTCAACGACTGCATAGAAGAGCAGCAAGTTGATGGGATAAAATCAGTATGGAAAGGAGGCAAAGGTGGGAAATTCAGCAGCTACTCATAACTGTGTAAGCAGATTGGAAAAAACTTTTTTGCCTTAGAAAACTTAAGCGCCAAGCTCTCCATTTCAATCTCTACAACTTGTAAATTGTTATCAATAATCTTTAGCCTTCTGTCCCATTTTTAGCAGCTCAGCTGCTTCTTTGCAAAAAATATGCCATGTAACTTGAGAAATGTCTTGGTCATTAAACTGAAATTGACTTTACAAGCCAGTTCACATATTTATGCTCCATGCTCTTTAGCTAATTGACTGCTTACATGAAATGAGTCATTTAACATCAGTGTTCTTGTTCATGATCAACACATGAAGGAAGGCCTGCAAATATGGCTTTCTAGCCTCGGTATCCTAGAACCCAGCTAGCTACCAAAATAAGGAAGATCATTTACTTTACTATTTGGAACATTTAAGCATTCAAGGACTCTTTTTTTTTTTACAAGAAAGAACCCCAAATAATGGCTTAAATTTACTTGCATGATTTGCACAACAAAGAAACGTAAAAGTTGATTGGTTTAGAAAAAAATATCATCCGTCCAGTTATTTCATAAGAATCCAATATTATGTCAGGATAAAGATTGACAAAGCATGGTATTCTGAATAAAAATAAAAGAAACACTTGCAACAGTGGTGGGATTCAAATTTTTTACTACGTTCTGTGGGCGTGGCTTGGTGGGCGTGGCATGGCTTGGTGGGCATGGCTTGGTGGGTGTGGCAGGGGAAGGATCCTGTAAAATCTCCATTCCCTCCCAGTCCACGGGAAGGTCAGTGCAAAATCCCCATTCCCTCCTGATCAGCTGGGACTCAGGAGGCAGAGAATAGACGGGGGCAGGGCCAATGAGAGGTTGTATTCACTGGTTCTCTGAACTACTCAAAATTTCTGCTACCGGTTCTCCAGAACTGGTCAGAACCTGCTGAATACCACCTCTGATTTGCAAGGGGAAATTTCAGACTGGATATGACTGGATTTCCTAATGTTGGGCTTGAATATTTATCCTTTTCAATACTTCTGGGACAGTTTTTCATTCAACTGGTTATGCAAAAGGAAAATAATATCTGAACATGAGTGTATCAAAAAATACCAGTCTTAGTGGAACCACTGCATTTCCTTGGTGGTGGGGGTAGGGGATATAGCAATGTTTCTGTAGTTGCTGAAACAGCATGTGATTTGTAGTAGTGGTGGAAGAGAAGCTGAAGTAGAGTAAGGCAACTTCTGCCTCCCTTCTTCCTACCCTCCCTCCATGCCACTTTTCTGCTATGGCTCTCATTGGTGCAGTGACTAGGTTTCCTAAATGTACAGGTGGTCCTTGTTCAGTGACCACAATTGGGACTAAAAATTCACTTGTTAAGCATGATTGTGTTTACAACCTTAGTTCAGTTTTCCTTTGCTTTACAGACCTGTGAGGATGGTAAATGTGGGGATTGGCCATAAAGTTACGTCTTCGTCACCATCGTAACTGTGAAGAGTCACTAAATGAAGCAGCCACTCAGAAGGAACACTTGTACCGAGAAAACCAGGTTACTGTCTGTACATCCTGACTGTATTCATAAGCAAATGTGTTTGTAGATGAAATGCAAATTATCTCTCTGCACCTAATGATTGACTTCTGTGCCTGAGTAGCTCTGCTTCTGTAAATTTCATACTTTTCAATACATTTGGAGGAAAGGTTTGAATGTAAAAAGTGAGCATTTTGAGTTTGCATCCCACTCTTTTTTTTTTTAAGCATTCTGAGGGTTTGTTTTTGTCACACGGGGTCTTAAACACTGCCAAGAGGGTGTTGTATGCTAAAGGAAGTTTACTGGCTTATCTTTGGAAGAAAGGCTTTAAGATAAATTTCGTTGCTGCATGCTATTTTTATGAAACCCTGATAGTGTATAACTCAATTACACTGGGAGATTTTAGTGCCTTTTGCCCAGTTTTATTGGAGGGAAGAGTCTACAAAATTCTATTTGCTGAGTGTGATGAAAACAAAGTAAAAGTTTACCTGAAATGGCAAAATGAAACTCTGAGAGATGCACTGTTACATGTCCCTTCTACACTCACGTATAATCTATTTTGGTATGAAAGCCAAAGAGAAAAGATTAATTTTATATATCTGGGTTTGGTTTTTTTTTTTTTTTTTGGAGGTGTGAGAAGATTTTTTGGAATCTATGAAAGTGACTAAATTTTGCACAGTTGCTATTTCAGAGTGCCAATGATAGAATAAGTTGATATGGTTTCTACTTCATGGGCTTAATGAATAGAATAGAATTCTTTATTGGCCAAGTGTGATTGGACACACAAGGGATTTGTCTTTGGTGCACAAAAAAGTATAGATAACAGATGCTCAGCTGATTAATTCAACAGAAAAAAAACCCATAGATTTGAGGAAAATACATATACATTTGTGTTAGGCTCATTAATCAGCTAACGTAGAATGGGACACGAGTAAGAAATCTACAGTCCTTGCAAAGTTGCTGAATTATATCTATAATCTCACACCAGGGTCCATATTAGCTGGTCTTCCTGGCAGTTTGAGCTTGGCAGCCCCTGGAGTCAACAATTAAAAAGTTATCTACCTCTGAACACACCACCTAATGAATAACCCCAACGTAGAGGTGTATCTACCTCTGCTTCAATGTGCCGTTTCTTTGGCTACCCAACTTTGAGAGGAAATGCCTCTGTAAGTCTTATTTGGAGACTGTGGTTCCTGTCAGAGTCATATTAGCGTTTACATTTAGCTTGAATGGCTTGTTCATCAAAGTGGAATGATCCTCCGGCTCAGTCACTAGATGTATTAAAACTGTTTATTGGCAACCCAGATCAACTAATGTGTTTTTTTATAGAAGGCTACATTAACATCAGGAAATGGGAAGGGAGGCATTGCAAATTTAGATAATTAGACTTATGGGGATAAGTTGAGATGGGTTTTGCATGCACAGGTGTGAATTTTGTGCAATTTGCAATACACATCCACCCCCAGTTTTCACATTATTTCCAGACATTTCCCACTTTTGTAAACTAGGCTGCAATATTGTTTTTCACTGTACCCCAGCTAATCGCCCATAAATTTCTACCAAATATTGACTATATGAATAATTAATTCACAGAAATATTATTGCAAGAAAATATGCCAAAGCCATGAGAAGAAAACTGAGTTGTTCTGACTAACTTTTGCTGTCCATACAAATGCAGCATAATGTTCTTTTACTGGAGCTTAATTGGTTTCCTAAAGGATTGAATTTACCTAGCATAATATAGGACTACAGACAGATCCTTCCTCCTCTAAATGCTGGTAATTTAAGAGCATTTATGCTTCCTGAAATTACAGAACTGTTGATTAAAAATGTTTTTTTTTCCTTCTCTCAGATGAAGACATCAGAATTAAACATCCCAAACAGTATTTAATTGAATAAAATTATCAGTAGGATCACCAGGTGCAAAAGAAGTTAGGGCTTTTAGTTCTTTAATTATTTCTCAGAAGATGAAACACTATCTGAAATGTCTTCTTCTGCAAAAATTTAAAAGTAGAGGAACCCAAATCCCTTACACAAATAACATTGTATAAAACAACCAATTTGGTCTAGTGATTAAGATACCAGGCTGTAAAGCAGGAGGTCATGTCCATTCATTAGCCATGAATGACAGCTTATCTCTCTCTCTCTCTCCCTCTCTCTCTCTCTCTCTCTCTCTCTCTCTCTCTCTCTCTCTCTCTCTCTCCCCCCCCCAACCTCACTGGTTGTTGTTGTGGGGAAAATGGGAGGAGGAAGGTGTGTTGGATTTGTTCACTGCCTGAAGTTATTTGTAAAAATAATAAAAGTGGAATACAAATTTTAAAAATTGTGCTGATAGACAGGAGAATCAAATACTGTAAATGCCACTTATTTGCAGAAAGATATTATGTTTAACTTCTACCATATAGAGTGTTCTTGAATGTAGTGGAATTCTATGAAAGAGAATAGATATTTGCCAAACATGACAAAAGATGATTCCCTCTGTACCTGCTAAATAGACAGCCACCTTATCCTTAAATCAAGAAAGAGAGAGAACATGGTGGACCTGCCTCAATATATGGACTAATAAAGCCAAGATTATCTTTTGTCAAATCACATGACTCTTAATGATCCCATTGGCTTTCTCCCTCTGTCCCTAACCTGGCCCTTCAGGCCTCCCCATGATCTACTCATCAACACTGTAGCTGAATCCGTCCATGTTGTTGCTGGTTATCTTCCTCTCTTTCACCTTTCACCTTTCTTCGGTGTTAGAGCTGTCTCTAGAAAGTTACCTATTAGCATAATTACATCCAATGTAGCATTATTGGAATTATTGGTTATTTATTAGAACCCTGGATGATTTGTTCAATGGTCCAGTTGTTTTCTTGATTGTCCACAGGGTTCTCAGCTATCTTTTCCAACACCAAAGTTTAGAAGTGTTAACACGATTCCTACACGGTTTCCCCAAAGCCCAACCTTCAGTTCCACAGAACATCCCAATGAATAATATTACAATCTGATCCCCTGTTTTCTTTGCCCGGTTATTGTTATGGAATTTGATACTGTGTCAGCTTCTATTCACTGAGGGATTCATTGAAACCCAAAGCTTATCTAGGCTGCCTAAACTTTTGCCTTCAACTGTGTAATTATTTTAATGATCCCTTTTTAAAATGGAAGCTCTCTTTCTCTACAATGGACTAAAGACTGAGCCTAGCTTGGGAGAGGATTGGGGTGGTGGTGGTGCAGATACGGATGGGACATTCTTTATCCTGCTAAGTCAATATTAGGACACCATCACCATATGGTTGCATTAAATGTCAGTGCCATTTTATAAAACCTTTCTCAACTAATACAATTATGCGTAATTCAGGCTGCTTATTTCCTACTGATGATTGATAACAGGTCTAGAATTGTACAATAATGTAAAATTGAATTTAATAGACAAATAATTACTGCTAAGATCAGGAGGGTTGTTTGGATTTTTCAATGGAATTGCATGTGGATAAATTAAAAGTGGGAGTAATCCATTGTTGGCAATTATTCATGCAGGTAGTTTTGAAATGAAGACTGAATACTTATAATTACATTTTTGACAATTCTGGAACAAAGCCCTTCATTCATTGGTGGCTGTTTTGTCTTTGGGAAGGAAACAAGAAAAAAATCCATGTACAAAGCATTGTAAACAGAAAAAAAGGCAAGGGGAGATTTCATGTCATGGTTCTAATGGTCCTGCAAATATGTTCAAAGAAACATCTTGAGAAAAATGTTAGACCCTTCAACTTCCAATGACAATCAAGGAAGTCTGGCCAGGGCTACTAACTGGCATCATTAGAACTTGAAGGATCTAACATCTATCTCAACATTTTCACCCTAGAAAAAATTTGAAATAAACTTCAGGCCTTCTAGAAACCTTCCATAAAATTGTAAAAAAAGAAAAGAAAGAAAGAAAGAGAGGAGGAAGGAAGGAAAGAAAAAAAGAAAGAACTCCACAATATAATTTAATTATAACCCACACAATACACATATTATAATGTTTATAATATCATCAAAGCAGCAAAAGAGTCATGGCTCATTAAAAGTCCCACCACTGAAAATGATAGCTTTGCATGGTGAATAAAATTCAAAAATGTTTTTTTTTTTAATCACAATCTCTTGGGGAACCCTAATGACCTCCTTTAGAACACAGTTGAGAAAAGCTGGTCATGATCATTTCACTTCTATTCCTTTCTCCACCATCACCCATCAACATTATTTACACATAAATAAGAGAACTGTTGTATATGAAGGCTGAGCAATTCTGGGACAGTTGCCCAATAAATAATTACACTTAATTTTCTAGTAACAAATAAGTCACTGTGGAATATTTAAGTCAGAGCTATGTTACCAATTCATCAAGTCATTTCCTGTTATTTAATTGTCATGGTTATTCCTCATGTACAGCTTGGAATATTAATTTATTAAAGTTTAACTGACAACTGAAAGCCACTTGGGTCGAGTGCAGGGTTGTGAAACGGGTGGCCCGTGGGCCAAATGCTTCACACACTGGCCATGCCCATGCCAGGTTTAGCAAAGGGGGATGATGATGTGTGTTTGACACCCCGGGTCCAGTACTTAAGGTACCAGTCTAGAAAGCAGGTGACCCTGAGTTCAATTCCCATCCTAGCCATGAAAGCCACTTGGCAAACGTTGGGTCAGTCACTCTATCTCAGCCCAGCTCACCTCACAGGGTTGTTAATGTGGGCAAAATCGGATTAGGAGGAAAGTATGTTGGCTTTGAGTTATTTGTAAAAAATGATAAATGTGAGATATATCTAAATAAATATGAGATATAAATAAATGCCAGAAACGTATTTTTAAAATTTCAAGATTATTTAAGGAGAGGAAGTATGTAGTCTATCATTTCATAATGCAGGTGTGTTTTCAGAATTCCATGATAGGGGTGAATAAACCTGTGATTTATTTCACCAAGTTCAACAAAATGTTATAGTACAAAATTAATTCTATCTTACATTCTGTGAACACTTCCATATTCACATTCACACACATTTTATAGACACTTTTCCAATCTTATTTCCCCTAATTTATGTCTATTTGTATGCTATTTTCCTCAATGCACTGATTTTGGTAGCCATGAATAAAATATACTATGCAGTGCAATAAGGGAATCATAACCATGTTCTGGTTTGTCTAATAGTTTAGAAAGGCCAATTTTAATTAGCTCACATTAACATGCAGAATAAATTAACTCATTTCCTTTCTTTATGATATATATATATAGACCCAGACTCCTGACTGATCAGGCAAGAGGTTTAGATTTACTGTGTTTGAGGAAAATACATTCTTATGAGAGTCAACTGTATCCCTCTGCAAAATGAATAGATTGCTCTAAATTACTTCAACTGATGGTGTCCACCACACATAGGCTCAGAAAAAAATGTAGTTGGATTTTGTGTACTTGTTTCACCAGTCCCCAGAACTCCTGATGGTGCTGCTGCTGCTGATGATAGTAATGGAAACAATTAGTGAAAAAGCTTCCTTCCTTCCTTCCTTCCTTCCTTCCTCCCTCCCTCCCTCCCTCCCTCCCTCCCTCCCTCCCTCCCTCCCTCCCTCCTTCCTTCCTTCCTTCCTTCCTTCCTTCCTTCCCAATTCATCTGTTTGCTATCATACTTTTTGATACTATCATTCAGGGGAGATAGGAATACATATTTGTGTAAAAACAATGCTTTATTTTTGCTCCCTTCAAAATGCCTTACAATTTTCAAAATGCCAGTGCAATTCAGCCATATTCTTTTTCCCCCTCAAGGGAAAGAGCTGGCGTTGGAGACCCAGGAGAGCAGATAAAAACCTCCTTCCTTGATGCTGAGGTCATTCTGGTTTCCTTGGAGCAGAGGACACATTTTGCCCCCAATTAACTCTATTGGCATTCATGGAATGATGATGATGATGAGAAAAATGTACAAGAGTGGGAGAAAAGGACCAACACATCAAATATGATAGGGAACAGAACAAAACAAATGTAGCAATAGCCAAATTCAGAAATTCAGTTATATAGCTGAAGAAAAGGCTCCTATGAGACGTTATAATATATTATACTATTTTAAGTTTTAATCCACTTTCTGGACATGTGATAACTTATTATACAGGTAAACATATAAAAGGGGAAAAATCTGCAAGAGATCTACACAATAAACAGATAGCTATGGCCTAAGAAATATGCATATATTTTTAATGTGAAAAGTGAAAAGACTGAGGCTTACTAAATGTATGATTTTTATTTCCCAGAGTTCTCAAAAGGTCTACAGCAACACGTGCAAAAAAGTGGTTTTACAGAATAGTAAATGAATGCTGAAGCTAATTTAGACTAAGGGCAGTTCTATATAATGTATTCAACATTGTTCTGCTACATATCAATATTTCTCCTAAAACAAAAACATAAAAGCTTGAAATTTAAAAGGAAGAAAGGGAGGGAAAAGGGGGAGGGAAGGAGGGAGGGAGGGAGGGAGGGAGGAAGAAAACTATAGGTCTCTGTCACCAGTTGCTACCTTGTTTAAACTTCAGACTTCTCGATTTTACAGGTTCCTCTCAACCAGTCAGCCAAACAGAGTTGTAGTTTCCTTCCATGAATGACATTATTATCACTTAATAAAAATTACTTTCTTTTTTATTGATGGTTATGCATTAGCTACTTTATGCAGACTCTTGTTTCAGTTGACTGTTGCATTGGGCTGTGATGCTACATTGCATGCAAAATTAAGAGTGTTATTTGAATACTTGAAAACAAGTATTAGAAGCAAACTGTTTAATCAATGTTATGCTTGTTTTTTTCTCATTATATTTTTCCAAATGTATCTGAAAAGCTTATACTATATGTTAACAGAAATGTCATGTCCCTTGATAATCATAATTTAGTGTGAAATCAATTTTTTGCTTTGCCCTGACATTAATCTAATTTTATATGTTAATTTTTTTTGAGGGTGGGGAGAAATCACATTATTTAAAAGAGTGTTCTTTATCTTAGGAAATATTGCTAGATCTATAGCCAATTCTACCAATAATGTTTTATTCCATAAGTTTATCATTAAAATATTGAAGTAGAAAAAAGCAAATATTAATAAAATGCAAAAATCTTAACACAAATATATAGAAAGGTTTAGAAGCAATATAATACAAAAATTTATATTTGAATTTTAAAACGGATATTACAAAAAGAAAATAAATAAATTACTTTTTGGTGATACATTCTCAATTTATATCCCTAGCACACGAGCTACAGTTTAAATATTTGACCTTTGGACCGAATACTATGAATTGTTCCTAGTCTGTTTAGTGTTAAAAACATGTCCAGATGTCCAAATCTGCATTGTTCAATTTTGACTTCTGGAATATATTTGATATATAAGGCCGATTCAATTTAGTTATATTGTGGATATACTGTATGCTGTCAATTTTGTATTATAATATTGTGGATTTTCACCTGTAGGGTTCTGTACATGAATTAGTTTATTTATTCCATTTATTATTTTTTACTTACGCCAAGGTTTGATATTTTGTGACTCTAAGGGATTCTCCAGATTTACCTTAAAAGCCACATTTCAAGGGCTTTACTCTCTTCTCAACAATCTTGGATATTTTCATGATTTTCAGTTATAATGGAAAGTTGACCACATGTAACACTTTTTCATCCTTATTCTTAGTTTTAAGTGAATTTCCCCTGAGATCAGAATAAGTTTCACATCTAAAAAGCTTTTCTGGCAATTTGTATTCACCTTTTCTGATGCAGCTGCACTTCAGAAAATCAAGAATTTTATCTGTCTTGAACATTTAATCACAGAAGATGGGAGAAAAAGAAAACCTGTTCACGGTGTATACAGATCCTATATGCATAAGGACAAGCTCTGTTTCCTGGAAAAAATGAATGTGTGAATAATGGATAATCTCTGGCCACATATTTGCACAGAAATGTGTTGGATTTTGTAGAGCAAGAACAAGAATAGTGATATGACTGCACTGTTGATCTAACTAAGTTTGTACAGAACGATCGTCTTTTAAGACCGGGGGCACACAAATAATATTGACACAGATATAATATATAGTAATGATAATATAATCCTGGAAAATAATAAGGTTTGGATTCAAATATCTATTTTCCATGCAGATGTTCTCATTCTTTCCCCTCCCCCCTGCAAAGATGTTAGGAATGCAGGAGCCTAAAACGTCTGCAAGAATTAGGATGGAAGAAGCTACATTTTATGAAATTGGAAAGGGACATAACTTTATCAGAAAAGGAACAGAGGGACTCAAGATCTCCACTGAACATGCAAAATATAAACCCACAGTACCGGCCCCAATCCTGCAGTTTTGAACTCAGATTCAAAAATAGAAAAATAATGGGGTGAACCTCAACTTAGTGTTTGGGAATTACATGCCAAAGGGTCCATTAGCCCTTTCAGTACTTTGTTGGTGTTTTAATGCAGCATCTTAAAACACACACACACACACACACACACACACACACACACACACACACACACAAGCATAAATATGGGAACAGGAAGCCTTTTGAAATGAAGCACTCACATTTCCACTCTTAAACATCCACACGCGTATCTCCAAATGGTACAAAATTGCAGGTGGTTTCCCCCCCCCCCCCATCACCCCCATGGCTATTAATGTCATTTGGCATTTGAGAAGGTTCAAATTGAATAAAAAAAACGAAACCAGCCTTTGTAAAAAGACAGTATCACCATTGGAAGGGGGGGGGGAATTAAGATTGAGGATGAAATAGGTAACATCCCTACCCTTAAACTGCTCCCCAGATTCCTTTCTGGTGACCTAGCTTTATCATAAGATGACTTTCTGTGTCTTTCTGAAAAGTTAGAATCCTGTTGTGAAAGTTGGTCCTCCAAGATTTGGGTGCTAAAAGTAAAAGTAAAAGTTCTCCTGCACATGCGTGTTATCGTTTTCTGGCTCTAAGGGGCGGTGCTCATCTCTGTTCATCTCAGCCAAAGAGCCAGCACTGTCCAAGGGCATCTCCGTGCTCATGTGGCTGGCATGACTCATCACCGAAGGCTCATGCTGTAACTGTTACCTTCCCACCAAAGTTGTCCCTATTCTTCTACCTGCATTTTTATGTCCTTTCGAACGGCTAGGTTGGCAGAAGCTCGGTCAAGTAACGGGAGCTCACTCCATTATGAGGTACCAGGATGCGAAATTTGGGTGCTCAAACAATACTATTTTGTCAAGATGAAGCATCCTGTATCTTAGTGATAATTTAAGAAAAAGATCATAAGGACCATCCATGGTCTTCTGTACAGGCTGCTCAAGACTGATTTTCAGAATTTAAAGACGCAGTTGTTGCCTTAAAGCAACTGAAGCAGTCAACAGAGGCACTGCTTTGTTTTCCACCGAGTGTCATTCCCAAGTGCTTCTTGCCCCTGCATTGATGGCAGGGCCAGTTTCTCAGCCCACTTTCAAACAATATGAATCATAGACCTTGTTGTGTCACTAGCTAATGTAGCAATTCTTCTCATTAAAAAAAAAAGGTTGTATAGCAACAAGGAGTGTGGGTTTCAGAGAAACTCTTTCAGGAATTAAGGTCCTGATTTTGGATCCATAAAGAGTTGATAGAAGTAACCCTATAATGCTTAACTAATAAATACTTTTACTTATGTATGTGACATTACGTCTTTTTGACATTTTGTCTATACATCAGGGTTTTTTTTTTAATGTGGGTCTCTCAAAACATCTCAAATTCAATCCCTAGCAAAATTCAGTGTGCTGAACCCATGGAGAAATTTCCAGAATTCATTTTAAATTGCTTAAAAATAAATTTTATCTAAGGAGAACCCCAAAGCAGAATGATACTTGAGGTGAAACTCATGGTGGCTATTGTGTTTTTACTCTGAAAACAAATGCTTCAGCTATGAGGATACATATTGCAGTTGCATGGAACTCCAAAAATATTGAACAAAGCAGAGTTAACATCCATTTAATTTTTATGTGGCCCATTGGAAAATAGCACATTAATTTTCTGTCTAATTATTTAAATAGTTTCTTCAGCATTTATAAGTTCCCAGCATTGTGTCCAATGGCTTGTTGAGAGCCAATGTAATACAGTGGCTCAATTGTCAAACTAGGAGCAGGATCTGGCCCCCCTTTGAGCAGACAAGCCATTGGGTGACCTTTGAGCTACTCATTGCCTTTCAGCTATAAATCAGGCTTTGCAAGAAGTCAGATAATAAGCATCATAATCATCCATTGATGGATTTGTTCTTAGGCAAATACAAAAACAAGCAATCTCTGCAACCAGGTGGAACAAACACTTAGAACAAAAACTTCTAGTGGTTCGCATTTCTTCTACGTAAAAATAATTGAAGTTCCTCTTTCCTACAAGAGCTTCTCTTCTGCTTTTCTTTCTTAGATTTCTTTCAACACACAAAATCACCTGTTATATGTTCATCCGGTGAGTGTTACGATGTCCCTACATTTAGTTCATATTTGTGGTCAAGTTTCACAAACCAAACTACTTTTCCAAAGGTTTCCAATAACTTACGTGTGATACTTCCTTAATATAAAAACATATTTCCAGTGTTACTTTCTCAGAATGATCCACAAACCAGAGGTGGTATTCAGCAGGTTCTGATCACTTCTGGAGAACCGGTAGCAGAAAGTTTAAGTAGTTTAGAGAACCGGTAAATGCCACCTCTGACTGGCCCTGCCCCCATCTATTCTCTGCCTCCCGAGTCCCAGCTGATCAGGAGGAAATGGGGATTTTGCAGCATCCTTCCTCTGGAGTTGGGAGGGAATGGAGATTTTACAGTATCCTTCGCCTGCCACGCCCACCAAGCCACGCCCACCAATCTACGCCCAGAGAACCAGTAGTAAAAAATGTTGAATCCCATCACTGCCTCAAACTCTCCACCAACTCTTTCTAGAGCAGTGTTGCCCCATCAAAAGTCACAGGTGACAATTCACTGGACCCCAGGGAGAGGCCCTCAAAAATCAAAGCCCCTCAGGCTTTCTAAGATTGAGTCATTACCAGTGTCTCTCAATCACAGCATGGGATGGAGATATAGAACAGTATCATCTGCACACACTGAAGATATCACTGTCTACAAAGGAAGCCCATTTCATAAAGGATGGGGTTTTTCTTTTGCTTCTATCAAAGTCAGCAGAAACAGCCTCTCTTACAAAGAGTCATTAGTCACCATTTGAAACCAACCACAGGCCACTAGTTCAATGGGTCCAAAGCAGACCATTTTGGTAAAAATATTGACTTTTAAACCTCCACTATTCCATTTTTAAAAAATCATTATGCACGGTGTTTAAGATTTGAAAGGTTGAAAAAATAATATTTTTTCTTTATGTAGAAATAGAAATTGCTCATTCCTGGACACATCTCCTTTTATTTTGGGCAAATATTTATTGTCCACAATATGCTAATTCTCCATTTCATTCCTTCTAACATTTGAATTGGGATATCAAGTCATGATGCTTATTTTGTTCCAAATTGAACATAGCTATCATAAAATGTGCCATGGAAATATTCTAAATTGTCTAATCTTATGGTGGAAAGAAGCTAGACAGAATGAAAGGAAATGATTGTAGAAGCAGAACTCATTAACTCTATTGGTTTTTGAAAGAGTCTGTCACAGCAAAAGTTTCTTGCTTAGTAGCCCATTCAATTTAGTTGTTTGAGGCTTTAATGAATTATGAACCATCTTAGAACAGAACTTCCTTTAAATGCCATTTTAAGAAAATCTCTGTTGCCTTGGTGATCGATCAGCATCTTTCCAGATTGAAGTGGCATAATACATAGATAAATCAACTCTCTTCAATATGTCATTCTTCAGTAATAACAAAATCAGACTTCTCCAGATGTTTTCAACTTCTCAGGGTCTATTTTTTAATTTCTACATGCAGATGATCCCAGGACAAGAAATTAATGAAGAGAAGAAGTCTTGTTTTTGGATTACAATTCCTTTTCCTACATTTGGACCATGGAATATAGAAACCAGTTGAAATTCTAGATAAGGTCCTTTTAATTGCTAAAGTTAATCTTTGCACAAATACAGTAGTGATTGCAATATAGAGTTTGGAATACAATGCTTGCTGAAGAGTGGGTTAATAATAGAATATTAATGAACAGTCTACATTTTTATCCTATTCTTCCTGAAATTTCATTCAGCTAATTATACGATTGTTGAAAAAGACCAAAATATCTAAGTCAAGATATTCTGATTATAGAACAAAAGCTAGAAGTTTCAACATCTTGATGCAAAATAACTATAGATATAATTTTAAATCATACTAATTATGTAAGATTTTCCTAATTAAAACTGAATCAAGTAAGTGTTAGTGATGCTAAGTTTTTTATGTTCAAAGCAAAAGAAATGCAATAAGAATTATCTCAGTATTTTTTTTATTTATTAGAAAAAAAAACTCCTTCAGTTTTTTGAATTAAGGACCAGGAGGACATCTGGGACTGTGAATACTAAGACTGATGTAGAATAGTATATAGTTCTCTCTCTCCCTCTCTCTCTCTCTCTCTCTTGCATATGCACCACAGGTACACACACACACACACACACACACACACATATACATCATGCATAGAGAGAATAAAGGGACCTGCAGTATTAGTCCTCATGAAGTGTTGGGTTCTGTTGTCCTTTTGCAGATGTTATAGAAACTGCTGGAGGCAGAAAATGACTTGGATGCTGATGGCAAAGGCAAAGTTTGGCCCCATGGAGAAAAAGACAATGGCAAAGCATTCCGGTCCTTTAGAATGAAAACCACTTGGATAAAGAAGATAAAGTAGCTGGCAACGGAGTGCAGGATGATGAGCTCCTCAAGTCAGATGGTATTTACCATGTACCAGGAGCCAAGGTGGCGCAGTGGTTAAATGCAGCACTGCAAGCTACTGCTAGATCAGCAGGTCAGCGGTTCAAATCTCACCGGCTCAGGGTTGACTCAGCCTTCCATCCTTCCGAGGTGGGTAAAATGAGGACCCAGATTGTTGGGGGCAATATGCTGACTCTCTGTAAACCGCTTAGAGAGGCCTGAAAGGCCTATGAAGCGGTATATAAGTCTACTGCTATTGCTATTGCTATTGTTATTCCTGAAAAAGAGCTGAAGAGATACAAATGGTGTTGTGTGTGTAAGAAAGAGAGGGGGAAGGGAGGGAGGAAGAGAGAGGGAGAGGGAGAGGAAGAGAGAGGGAGAGAGGGAAAGAGAATATATTCAGCCTGAAGAAAAACATTAGGAATCATCTTGAAATCCTGAAGCACAATGAAAGGAGATATAAGGAACTGTGAAATGAAATCAAAGAAGTGGTTAAGGATGAATGTGAAAAGGAAGATCAAGATACAGGGGAAAATAAACCTGGATGGCAGAACAAACTGTGAAATTGCCTAAAAAAAGAAGAGAAACAAAAGCGAAAAAAGAGCAAAGATCTCAAAAAGAAACTTAATAAACAATTCTAGAGATTTATTTAAAAAGACAAGACAGGAAATTACATCTATGAAGCTATTGGAGAGGGAAACACACATGGAAAAGTAAACAGTCTTTCCAAAGATCTCTGAGGTTCTGAATTGATATGTTAAATAATGTCAAAATGGCCAGTGATTTGATTCAAAGATCAAACAAAGAGGGAAGGAGTATATTGCAATGTTAATATCCAAGTATCTTACAACATGTTCCTATTTACAAAAACATCTACTATAAGAAGATGAAGTTAAATCAACATTCTGATTATTATTAAATCAGAAGATTTAGGGTATTTGGAAGATGACATTGACAAATTTTGTTAGAATCTTTTATCCAGGCAAAAGTGGGGGAAGCATTTTTTCAATTCCACAATCAGACAAGATACAGAAATCGATCAGACTCAACTACACAAAAGAGGAGGAGACACAACCCCCCCCCAAATTTCCAAAATTAATGTCAGACCAGTAAATCAACTAAAACTGCTTTTATTGAAGTTGGCCATAACAACAGAATCTAGCAAGTCTGATTTTGAACTTTTGAACTTTCCTGTTGTTGAAGAAGACTCCATGATCCAGATACCCTGAACAACCCAGAAAACCAACAATGGATCCCAGAACAAATCGGCCCAGAATTCTCACTTGAGACACAAATGACCAGACTCAAATTGTTATATTTTTGAAACATCATGTAAGAACCGAGCTCTCTGAGGTTCAGGCAAAGGTGAAAGGGGAGAGAAAACAACAACAACAACGTTGAATAAACTTAATTATTAATGTATCTTAAATAGAAAACTATTTTTAGATATACAGTATTTTTACTCCAAAAGCATTTTTTGAAAATAAATTGGATAAAAATAAAAAAATCTGATTTAAAAAGAAAATCAAATTTAAATAAAAAATGAATTTTTAAATTTTTTTAAAAACAAATCATTGATTTTTATCCACCCTGGTCTCCATTGATCTGACTATTGTATTCTTCTCAACTCAACTTTCCTGGTTTTGCTACTTTCTGTCCCATCCATCCATCTACATAAACCCTAAAAGCTACCAAGAGACGGAAAGTCTGACCTGATTTGGATTGCCCGTCTCTTCCGGTCCATGGAAGTTTATGCAATTCTCTTCCTCCAAGGAGCCATCCACTGAGTTGCCACTGCAGAGAATAAGGTCTCTTCTGATGCAAAAGAAAAAGAAAAGTCCCTACATGGAAGAGTCTCTTTCAAAACTGCCATATTATCTCTTGAGGAAGGGAACATAGTAAGTTATCCTACAATCAGCTATGGAACTCCCCCCCCCCCCCCTTGGGCAGTCTGGCTGGTCTTTTATAGGACATGGAAACATCCCTTTTCAGCCAGGCATTTGTAAGCAAATTAAGAAACTGCCTTGTTTGAGAAATATGGCAAATTATTATACAGTAAGCAGAATTGGGACGTTCTAGTTATAATATAGCGGCATATTTTACTTCATTGTCATTTTTATAGTTTCAACAATCTGTTGGGTGAACATTGAAGAGTGCAGCCTCTTTGCATTAGTCTTAGCTCTTAAATATGTTCAGACATGATTTGTGACATTAAGAAATACTTGTTGAACCAAATGATTGTCAGAATTTCTTAAAGTGATCAGTAGATGCTGAAACAGGATGAAGTATGCAAATTCCAGGTTGCAAATTTTACAGAGATTCTTTAAAAAAAAACATTTTAAATA